>NC_045956.1:102659139-102989241 GCF_010909765.2 Amblyraja radiata | reverse complement strand
GCTGCCTGGTAGTACTAAGTAAACAAAAGAGGCAATTTTTAATGTAGTATTGAATTCATATGTTTAACACAAATGTTATAAATTTGTGATTTCAAAAGTTTCTTATCTTCAATTTTCAGGGAAACAAGCAGTTGTTGACCAACTATCCTGTGCATATCACCAGTAAACAATGGGACGAGGCTGTCAATTCATCTAAAAAAGATGGCCGCCGACTACTGCGTTACCTCATTCGATTTGTGTTCACAACAGATGAACTGAAGTATTCATGTGGTCTGGGGAAAAGGAAACGATCTATGCCACTAGGAGAGCCAGGACCTGAGCGACGACCTCTCGACCCAGTCAAAGTGACCTGCCTCCGAGGTACGCATTACAGTATCCATGTTATAGAATGGATGTAAACAAGAGACCACATGTGAAAAGCCGACAAAGAAATGTTGAACAGCAGAGCATGGTGGACGTGTATGATTTGTGCTTCATGCAATGGCATTGGCAGTGCACACATTGTGCACACAAAAGTCTCTCCTCTTCAGCCATAGTTGGAAAAGGTGAAGGAATTCAGGTCACAGGATTTGTGGCAAGATTGGTTGTGGGGCCTGAGGTGGGGCATCAAAGAAAAGTGACTGAAAAGTATTTATTTAAATATAATGTTTGCAGTTGGTTTTAACTCCCACTTTACTCTGAGAGGCTTTCCCGTTGAATCTCACTTCAGTCAGCTGCCCTCTTTTGCATTTTAAAAGATCCATAGAGCCTTTAAATTTTCAATAATACTAGACTAAGTGCAGACCCTTTGGGTCTGCTCCCCAACGCAATATTCCACCACTCACCCATTCCCCCAACGCAACCCGTTCCCCCAACACCAACCCGATCCTCCAATGCAATATTCCACCACTCAAGCATAGCCCCCAACTGCGCAGGCGCGGCTCATTTCCCCTCATCCCCCAGCATTCTCTCCCCCTCTTCTGCACCCTCCCATTTCTTTCTCCTCTCCTCCTCCCCTCCCCCCAATCTCTCCCTCTGCCCTCCCTATCCCACTCCTATCCCCCTATCCTCCCCACTATCCCTCCTTACCTCCCCCACTGCTCTCCTCTCAAACTGCTCGGCCACTCTGCAACCTGACTCTCCCTCCCTCCCTCTGCCCAGTCCGGCTCAGCTGCCGCTCGGTCCATCCACGTCCTGCTCGGCTGCCCACTGCTGCCGCTCGGCCCTTCCCCGCTTGCCCACCCGCCTACCTGCCTGCCAGCTTGCTGCCACCGCCGGGCCTGTCCGCGGGGGGGTTGGAGTTGGTGTTCGTCACGGTGGGCACCACGAGTTTTGACAAGCTGGTGGAGAAGATCTCCTCCGAGAGGGCTGTGAGAGTGAGTTAACGCAACGGCAGCGGCAGCGGAGGAGATGGAAGGTCACAGCCATTCACCCAGGGGGATGGATGAGTAGACGGGATCATCATTGCCGCAGAGGGCAGGCGGGGGAGAGGGGTGAGTGAGGGAGAGAGAGACGGGACCAGGGCCTCTACTGAATCCCCCCCCCCCCCACCGGCCGCCGCCGGTAGTGGAGGAGACGGTAGACAAGTTACTGTGAGGAGGGGAGAGAGCAGTTTGTGAGTGAGGTGGGAGAGGCCGCGGTGCAGGAAGGGGCGTCGCCGTCCCGGCCATGGCATTGACTGACAGGAGAGGAGATCAATCTGCGTGGAGCTGACTGACAGGAGAAGAGACCAATCTGCGCATGCGCGGTTTTTAAGGTTTTTAAAGCTTAATAATTTTTAATATATATACCATTGATCGGAACAAAACTTGTTGCACTTGCAGCACAGGAGAATGGTGAGTAAGGTGGCGAAAAAATGATAATTAATGTAGTTTTTTTTCAGATCAGTCTAGACCAATACATTATAACTAGTTGAACAGTTTAAAACACAGCAAGAGGTGCAAAGAAGAACTTGTGAAGAGAATATGTAGATTAATGTTTCTGGTTGGACCCTTATTGTGAAGCAGATGCAACATTTGGGGTGAACTGAACCAATGAAAGAAGACTGGAGGCATGAGGACACATTACTGCACACATAATGGAATTACTTGTAAAATCTGGTTAATTTAAATTTCAAGCAAGGTTGTTAGATAGAATTTCTAACAATTAGCTAATTATAAGCCAATGATTAGGTGCAGTGTAAAATTACTATTGATTCCTAGGCAGTAAGATTTGTCTGCGAAAATTTAGTTAATATTGCATTAGGACTCAAAGTAAAATTAATCAGGAAGGAGTGGGATTGATATGCATTTGAAATGCACTATCACGGAAAATTAATTTAATATTCTACTTGTGTTAAACACTGAAACTTAGTCATACCGTCATAAAGCTTGAAAACAGACCCTTCGGCCCAACTTGCCCATACCGATCAACATGCCCCATCTACATTACTCCCACCTGCTTATGTTTGGCCCATATCCTTATAAACCTCTGCAAAGATTTTTTAAATGTGTGATAATACCTGCCTTACCTAACTTCTCTGGCAGCTCATTCCATTAGACTGTCCTTTGTGTAAAAAAAAGTTGCCGACTGGATAGAAATTAGACATTTCTATTCTGTTGGCTAACCAGGCCCATACGAAGCTTTCCATAAAGGGGGGGGGGGGGGGGTGGCATGATAGGATTACAAACATTTTATGTGAAATAATGTGCACACAGCGCACATCACGAGCGTGAAGCCCCTCTTGGCCGGGGTTCAAGGCCCACTTAAGGGCCCTTGAAGCTCTGGGGTTTTAGATGCTCTCTGGTGAGGAATTGTAAAGGCAAGAAGACACTAATTGGCGTTATCTACAGACCCCCAAATAGTAGCCCGGATGTAGGGTGTACGTTGCAGCAGGAGTTAAAACTGGCATGTAACAAAGGTAATGCCACTGTGGTGATGGGGGATTTCAATTTGCAGGTAGACTGGGAAAATCAGGTTGGTTCAGGACCCCAAGAAAGAGAGTTTGTAGAGTGCCTCCAAGATGGATTCTTAGAGCAGTTTGTAATGGAGCCGACCAGAGAAAAGGCAATTCTGGATTTAGTGTTGTCCAATGAACCAGATATGATAAGAGAACTCGAGGTAAAGGAGGTAGTGATCATAATATGATTAGTTTTAATCTGCAATTTGAGAAGGAGAACGTTAAATCCGAAGTGTCAATGATGCAGTTGAACAAAGGGGATTATGAAGGCATGAGAGGGGAGCTGGCCAAGGTAGACTGGAAAGGGATCCTAGCAGGAATGACGGTGGAACAGCAATGGCAGGAATTTCTGGGCATAATCCGGAAGACGCAGGATCATTTCATTCCAAAAAGGAAGAAAGATTCTAAGGGGAGTAGGAGGCAACCGTGGCTAACAAGAGAAGTTGGGGATAGAATAAAACTAAAAGAAAAGATGTATAACACAGCAAAGAGTAGCCGGAAGCCAGAGGATTGGGAAACTTTCATAGGACAACAGAAGGAAACAAAATGGGCAATACGGGCTGCCTGGATGAAGTACGAAGGGAAGCTGGCCAGGAATATAAAGAAGGACAGTAAAAGCTTCTTTAGATATGTTAAGGGAAAAAGAGTAGCAAAGTCAAATGTGGGTCCCTTGAAGGCAGACACGGGTGAAATTATTATGGGCAACAAGGAAATGGCAGAAGAGTTGAATGGGTACTTCGGATCTGTCTTCACTAAGGAAGACACAAACAATCTCCCAGATGTACTGGAGGACAGAGGATCTAAGGGGGTAGAGGAACTGAAAGAAATGTTCATTAGGCGAGAAATAGTATTGGGTAGGCTAATGGGACTGAAGGATGATAAATCCCCTGGGCCTGATGGTCTGCATCCCATGGTCCTCAGGGAGGTGGCTCTAGAAATAGTGGACGCATTGGTGATCATTTTCCAATGTTCAATAGATTCAGGATCAATTCCTGTGGATTGGAGGATAGCTAATGTTATCCCACTTTTCAAGAAAGGAGCGAGAGAGAAAACGGGGAATTACAGACCAGTTAGCCTGACTTCGGTGGTGGGAAAGATGCTGGAGTCAATTATTAAGGAGGTAATAATGGGGCATTTGGATAGCAGTAAAAGGATTAGTCCAAGTCAGCATGGATTTATGAAAGGGAAATCATGCTTGACTAATCTTCTGGAATTTTTTGAGGATGTGACAAGTAAAATGGATGAAGGGGAGCCAGTGGATGTAGTGTATCTAGACTTTCAGAAAGCCTTTGATAAGGTCCCGCACGGGAGACTGGTGACTAAAATTACAGCACATGGTATTGGGGGTGGGATGTTGACATGGATAGAAAATTGGTTGGCAGACTGGAAGCAAAGAGTAGGAGTGAACGGGTCCTTTTCAGAATGGCAGGCAATGGTGAGTGGAGTGCCGTAAGGCTCTGTGTTGGGGCCACAACTGTTTACCATATATATTAATGATTTGGAAGAGGGAATTAGGAGCAACACTAGCAAGTTTGCGGATGACACAAAGCTGGGTGGCAGTGTGAGCTGTGAAGAGGATGTTAGGAGATTGCAGGGTGACCTGGACAGGTTGAGTGAGTGGGCAGATGCGTGGCAGATGCAGTATAATAGAGATAAATGTGAGGTTATCCACTTTGGCAGCAAAAACAAGGGGACAGATTATTATCTCAATGGGGTTAGGTTAGGTAAGGGGGAGGTACAGCGAGACCTGGATGTCCTTGTACACCGGTCACTGAAAGTTGGCTTACAGGTACAGCAGGCAGTGAAGAAAGCTAATGGAATGTTGGCCTTCATAACAAGAGGATTTCAGTATAGGAGTAAAGAGGTTCTTCTGCAGTTGTATAGGACTCTGGTGAGACCACATCTGGAGTATTGTGTACAGTTTTGGTCTCTTAATTTGAGGAAGGACATCCTTGTGATTGAGGCAGTGCAGCGTAGGTTCACGAGATTGATCCCTGGGATGGCGGAACTGTCATATGAGGAAAGATTGAAAAGACTAGGCTTATATTCACTGGAATTTAGAAGGATGAGGGGGATCTTATAGAAACATATAAAATTATAAAAGGACTGGACAAGCTAGATGCAGGAAAAATGTTCCCAATGTTGGGCGAGTCCAGAACCAGGGGCCACAGTCTTAGAATAAAGGGGAGGCCATTTAGGACTGAGGTGAGAAAAAACTTTTCCACCCAGAGAGTTGTGAATTTATGGAATTCCCTGCCACAGAGGGCAGTGGAGGCCAAGTCACTGGATGGATTTAAGAGAGAGTTAGATAGAGCTCTAGGGGCTAGTGGAGTCAAGGGATATGGGGAGAAGGCAGGCACGGGTTATAGATAGGGGACGATCAGCCATGATCACAATGAATGGCGGTGCTGGCTCGAAGGGCCGAATGGCCTCCTCCTGCACCTATTTTCTATGTTTCTATGTCTATGTTTCTATGATGCATTCTGAGCCTTATTTTGGAGCATTTTTGTACCAAATTTATGACCAATATTTGAGAAATAATTTTGGTTGAGTCAAGAGTAATGAGTGAGTGGAATGGGATGATTGGGATCATTGTTGTATACGTTTTTTTTAATCAAGAATTGTTGTCCTTGTTTTAATAATCAAGTCGTACTGTTGTAAAATGTTATGTAAAATATTATAAAGGAGCATCAAATACTACAAATAAAATACTGTAAGTTTTTGCAGTAAAGAAATCCTTTCTTTAGAAAATGTTTTGTGTGTTGATTTGATTGCCTGTTACTGTTAGAACGTACTACACAGAAACTGGATTTTTGATAATCAGTATTTTGCATGCAACCTCATGTATTCTCAAATATTTCTGACTCCCCTACCCTGGGTAAAAGACTCTGTGGATTCACCCTGTCTATTCGCCTCATGATCGTCTACACCTCTATGGGCATTGCACTGAGTACATCGCTGAGAATATAAAATCCCAGCATATTCGCAGAAGCATCATCTTGCGTATTAACCACCCTGCCTGTCACTATAAACATCTGGCACCCACCCACCTATGTGTCTTTCATTGGCCTCATTGGAAGCAGTAAAATGTAGACACTATAAACTGCAGCTGCTGATTTACCAAAAAAATACATAGTGCTGGAGTAACATGGAATTCTCCAATTTTAGGTAAGCATCCACAACCACACACACCCCACGTATTCCCTCCTTTCCCCTGTGCCCACCTGAATGCGTGTCCATTTCTCCCCTTCCCTTCCCCTGTCCTTTTCCACCTACATTCCTTGTCTGACTTCACATTCTATTCCACCTCTTATCTGATGCCTTTTGTCATTTCACCTTTGGCCTTTGCCCAACCATCTGCCAATGAACCTCCCCCACCCCCCATCCTCACCTGTATCCACCTATCACTCGCCAGGCTTTGTCCTGCCCCTTACCTCTCTGCTAGCTTTCTCCCCCCTACCACAATCAGTCTGAAGAAGGGCGCCAATCTGAAATGCAGCCAATCTATGTTCTCCAAAGATGCTATGTGACCTGCTGAGTTACCACAGCACGTTGTGTCTGTTTAAGAGTGGAAGCAAGTTGCTTTAACATCAGTAAGCAGAAAAATTACATCCTCTCTTGAAATTCCAAAAGCAATCTTTGCCAGAACTCAGGAGCACATAACATGCCATTGTTAATAATCATAGCCATTTTAATCTTCCCAGTAACCCCAAGCTCCCAAACAGCAGTCTGCCCACTCAATCCACAGTCCACTGTTGTCCAGGCTTCTTTTAAAATAAAATTGTCAATACAGAGGAAAAGATGCAAGGATGTTCTCCAAACTTCCTTGTCTCTTCCAAAACCTGTTCTGGTGAAGGCTGCATGTCCTGAAATGTTAATTCTGTTTTCTCTTCCACATATACTGCCTGACATGCTGAGTGTTTTCAACACCTGTTGTTGTATAAGATAGGGCTTTGTTGGCATGCCAGCTTTTATTCCCTCTCATTTAAAGACCCAGAACAGGATGGAGATACATTCACGATACATGATTCTTATTATCACAAATTTTGAGAATTTAAACCCTGCAAATACCAAGTAGCAGCAATGTATTTCCAAGAAAGGAAGGTTTGTGCTACAGAGGGCAACCTGTAGCTGGTGGTGCTGCCTTGTTAGAATATCAGGGTACGCAGTTTACAGTTGGGAATGATTGTTCTGAAGATCAATGTACAAAACCCATAAACCACAGGTCACAAATTCTTGACATTTGCACTAACTTGGAGAGCTGGCACGTTATTTTACTTTCTTCCATTTGCTGTGTGTTATTTACAGAATTCATCCGGATGCATTGCACCTCCAACCCAGATTGGTGGATGCCATCAGAGGAACAAATCAACAAGGTTTTCAGTGATGCTGTTGGGCATGCTCGGCAGGGACGTGCGGTGGGAACTTTCCTGGGTGGCGGCGGTGCCTATTATGAAGGCTATGACCATCAGATGTCACAGGACGAAGTGTTCAACAAGGGATGCCACGAGGGCGGAGGAGACTAAACCCATACAGTTTAATGTAACTGCCTTGTTGGTGTAGAACATGAATGTATATTTCTCCATGGTTGTATTGGTGTTGCACCAACTTGATATGATGCAAATCAATCTCAAATTAGAACATTTAATTAAAACAAGATTTCCAACAGAAGAAATACCAAAAGTGACCTCAGAGGTTAACCTGCTTTGACTGATTTATTTGGTAAATATCCATTGTCTTGAACATCCAAAGCGCAATCCCAGGCTTGGGACTGAGGAATGTTACTTACTCTGACCAAATAAGAAAAAATAGCATTCAGCCTGAATAAGAAGATAGCACACAATCAAAATAAGACTTTAAAAATAGTTTGCTTTATAGGTTTGTTTACAATCTCTAAAATCTGCACAAAATCAAAAATAACTTTGAATGAAATATATCAAAGCTAATTCTGGGCAACTATAATTCTGGGCAACTCACGAATAGAAAAGGATTACTGTTAAAATCTGGAGCCTGACCCGTGTTGATGGTATTACTAGCAGTAAAACAGAGTTTAGGAATTAAGCTTGTAGTCACAAACATCATAATAGTGTGGTGATATGGTTTACAATATAGGGATAGTTTATTGTCACATGTGACTAGGCACAGTGTGATTCTTTGCTTGCATACACAATGTATACAAATATTAGGTCTTCCACGCTCTAGTCGACCCGCGAGGCATCGCTGCTGCCGCTGCTGCCGCCGCCGCCGCCCCATTTCACATCTGCGTGGTGCCGCCGTGGGCTCCGTCGGCCGCTTCTACCCACGAGGCCCCGACCCGGGCTTCTACGCAGCGACCCAGGAGGCATCGAGATAAAGGCCTCCAGCCACTTTCCCAGTCCACAGCCGCGGCCCGTCCGCTATAAAACTTTGCCCAGTCTACCATCCTGTAAATTCAATTCTCCCCCCTCCCTGATTCTCAGTCTGATGAAAGGTCTCGACCCGGCTATTTCTTTCTCGAGAGATGCTGCCTGACCCGCTGAGTTACTCCAGCATTTAGTCTATCTTTGGTGTAAATCAGCATCTGCAGTTCCTTCCTACACAAATTCAATTCTTGCCCTAGTTTCAGTTACCTACTTTAAAATGTAGCATTTCAGAATTGTAGCGCCCTTGCCAAGGGAATCATGTAGAAATATAACGTAATATCTGCAGAATGACAAACGAAATCGAGGCAGGTAAGTAGCATTCCCTTCAGCAATGCATATCTGCCAATTATCTCAGACACTGGCTTTGGTTATATTGCACTTTGTTTGAATACCTTCTGTCCATGTGTACAAGTGCACTGACATTGAAAGTTGCAACATTTGTAATACTTGTATTAAAACTAATTTCATTAAGGAAATTAATTTTAAACCGTTAGTTTCTTATCAACTTTCAAATTGACTGTTATCGAGGCATTTGACCCCATTTCACGTTCATAGTCAGCCGACATGCTGATTATGATGACTGAATTATCCTGTTCATATTAATAAACCTTAATTGTTAATCTGCTAAGGTTTTGCACATTTGAATAAAGCAGAAAACAATAAGAACCAAGGAATGCATTATTCTAAGGTATATAAAAAATGCAGGAGAAACTCAGCAGGTGAGGCAGCATCTATGGAGAGAAGGAATTGGCGACGTTTCGGGTCGAGACCCTTCTTCAGAGGGGTCTCGGGGGGCGGGAAAGAGAAAGGATGTGGGCAGAGACAGTAGGACCTGTGGCAGAGCTGGGAAGGGGGGCGGGAAGGAGGGAGAAAACAAGGGCTATCTAAAATTAGAGAAGTCACTGTTCATACCGCTGGAGTGTAAACTTCCCAAACAGAATATGAGGTGCTGTTCCTCCAATTTGCGCTGGGCCTCACTCTGGCAATGGAGGAGGCCCAGGACAGAAAGGTCAGAGTGGGAATGGGAGGGGGAGTTGAAGTACTGAGCAACCGGGCAATCAGGTTGGTTACAACGGACTAAGCGGAGGTGTTCAGAGAAGCGATCGCCGAGCCTGTGCTTGGTCTCTCCGATGTAGAAAAGTTGATACCTGTAACAGTGGATGCAGTAGATTAGGTTGGAGGAGGTGGAGGTGAACCTCTGCCTCACCTGGAAAGGCTGATTTGGTCCTTTGATGGAGTCGGGGAGGGGGGGAGATAAAGGGACAAGTGTCGCATTTCCTGCGGTTGCAAGGGAAAGTACCAGGTGGTTTGGGTGGGAAGGGACGAACTGGCCAGGGAATGACGGAGGGAACAGTCTCTGCGGAAAGCAGAAAAGGGAGGAGATGGGAAGATGTGGCCGGTAGTGGGATCCCGTTGGAGGTGGCGAAAATGTCCGAGGATTATGTCGTATGCGACGGCTGATGGGATGGAAGGTGAGGACAAGGGGGACTCTGTCCTTGTTACGAATAGGGGAAGGGAAGTAAGAGCAGAGCTGCGGGATATAGAGGAGACTTGCCTGAATGCATTACTCTGGCAGGAAACATTTGTCATTTAAATTAAAAGGAAACATGATCAGATGTGTCTTAAATGTCATCCTGCATTAACAGTCAGAAGACTTCTATATTTTTATACTTTAAACACTGAGATTTTGTTTACCTTTTTTATTTTCAAAAACATATTGTAATCCTGTAGGAAGGTTACAATGAAAAGGTTTTTTTTGAGTGATAAATATATTAGTTTGGTTAAAGAGAGAACAATTCTGAAGCTTTGTGTTAATGTTATATGGTGAAGATCAACAGAAAGATGGTGTCTGGTGATAATCTGAAAATATACTCAAAGTACTGTTGCTTCATTTGTACATTAGATTGAAAAGGTCATTTGTCAGATGCAATCATTCACCAGAACTGGTATCATATGGTTGGAGAAGCTTCTTTACATAACTGACCAAAACTTAGTAGATTGAAAACCTATTCTACCCTCTTAAGTGCTTTAATAATTTACTTAATAACAATGTAATATTTTGCAAAGTACTGGAAGGTGTAAAGTTTCCAGGAGATTGTACGGTCATTTCAAATCCATTATGAATGTCACACGATAATATGTTGCACTGTGAGATATCAGCAATGGCTCAAATGGTAGCACTGCTGCCTTCCAAGTGAAAGGTTGTAGTTTCCAATGCAACTTCAAGAACTTGAGTGTCAAAACCAAGTTGACATTGCATTGAAGCCACAATGGAGATCTGTAATGTTAGCATGCCACCTTTGAGATAAAACATTAATCTGAAGCCGTTTCCATTTGAGATGGATGCAAACCACCTCATGGAACTATTCAGATAAACAAGTAGTAGTCAAGATTCAAGTCAAGAGTGTTTTATTGTCATATGTCCCAAATGGGACAATTAAATTCTTACTTGCTGCAGCACAACAGAATATGTGAATATGTAAACCTAGTACATAATGGGGGAAGAGAAAAAAAAAGAAAAAGTTCAATAAATGGCAAATATAGTGCAATAATAAGTCTTTTGCAGTTCAGAGCTCAGAGCTAGTATGTCTCACAGCACCAAAGACCTATGTTCAACCCTGACATTAGGGGCCATCTGTGTGGAGTTTGCATATTCTCTCTGTGGTAATTTAATTGGCTACTGTAAATTGCCCCTGATGTGTAGGTGAATTAGAATTAAAGTGAGATGGGATTAATATAGAACCAGAGCAAGTGGGTGGTTGAAGGTTGACATGGATGATGGGCCAAATACCCATTTTTTGTGCTATGTGTCTCTGTGACATGAGGATGTTCTTTCAGTGATCATCAATTTTCATTATTTAACCATCACTTCATTATCATTACCTTATTCCTTCTTGCGGGACCTTGTGTGCAAATTGACTATTGTTTATCATAGAATTGTAATAAGACAATGGGAGGCTATTGGGTTCATCATATCCATGCTGACGTACCCATGTTCTTTCATTGTAGCTCTACATTCTGAAAACATAGTAAATTGGGACTTGCTAAGTGTGAAAGAAAGTTTAGAAATGCAAGTTTGCCTTTCCAACTGATGTGGATGACCTTTGGTCTGTGCAATAGCACTCATCACTACTGAGGCATTCATTCTTTAGGTTTTACTTTATTATTGCCACGTGTACCAAGGTATGCAATGTTTCATGCATGCAAAACAAAGCTTTTCACTGTACCTCTTATACAGGTGACAATAATACATTTAAATTTTATTTCTAAAAGCCACAATCAATTCTGCTTTGTATGATTTGGGGTCAGACTTTGACCTGACTGTGAGCCAATCATGTGGATTGAATTCCTGTGAACTTCCAGCACTGTCCATTAAATTTAATCGAAATTTTGACCATAGTGCAGGCTGCAGACCAATACAAGGCAGTTATAATACAAGATGAAGACTTCAGTCATAACTAGAAACCTAATTGCCACTACAATTGTTAAAAAAGTGCCCAGGAACTGATTAATTTATAAGCCAATTTTCAGTTTTGGACTATGAATGGACAATACAACATGGTCCTTTTAATATTATTTTGTTACGTTTTCTTTCTCAAAAACATCACTGGCTTTCCCTTCTCTCTGTGCTGCTCTTACCTGGTTGATTTTTGTACAGACATGTGAGGGGCAATTTTACTACAGCCTCACAGTTAGTACCCATGTTTGCATTTTGTACTATGTTAACATCACTCCTCAATGTTAGCATTCCCCTTGGAGAAATACTAAAGAACATTGAAACATCTCACTGGGATTCCAGCAGATGAATTGATTCAGCACTAACCAGTGATTAAATCCAGTTCAGTACAAATTACTGTGTTTGGAAACATGGAATATAAACATATAATGTATGTTTCAATGGGGAAGGGAAAGCAAATCAGAGTCAGCAGAAGTATTGCACCCAAAGCTCTCTGGGTCCCATGGGCTGAGTGGAGCTTACTGCTGGGTACATGGAATTTGAATTTTCTCAACGAATGAAATGAAGACAATGTTGTTTAAATTGTTCATTTAAAATATGCTTTGATTTGAACATTTGTTTACATTAGTTTGCTCCTTGGTTCCGATTGTTTCTTAGGTACCAATACCAGGATACATTATGACAGATAGTCCAGTTACGTTTCAACAGGCCATTGAATCTGATTTCTCATGTTATCATCAGAAAATATTGTATTATTATCAACCATTGGGAGGTTATGTTGCAGTTGTATAAGACATTGGTGAGACCGCATCTAGAAAATTGTGTTCAGTTCTGGGCACCATGTTATAGGAAAGCTTGAAATGATTCAGAAAACATTTACGAGGATGTTGCCAGGACTAGAGGGTGTGAGCTATAGGAAGAGGTTGAGTAGGCTGGGTCTCTATTCCTTGGAGCGCAGGAGGATGAGGGGTGATTTTATACAGGTGTATAAAATCATGAGGGGAATAGATCGGGTAGATGCAGTCTCTTGCCCAGAGTAGGGGAATTGAGGACCATATGACATAGGTTCAAGGTGAAGGGGAAAAGATTTAATAGGAATCCGAGGGGTAACCTTTTCACACAAAGGGTGGTGGGTGTATGGAACAAGCTGCCAGAGGAGGTCATTGAGGCTGGGACTCAGTTTAAGAAACAGTTAGACAGGTACATGGATAGGACAGGTTTAGAGGGATATGGACCAAGCGCAGGCAAGTGGGACCAGTGTAGCTGGGACATTGGTGGCTAGTGTGGGCAAGTTGGGCCGAAGGGCCTGTTTCCACACTGTATCACTCCATAACTATAACCAAATATTACTCTTCCTGCCACAGATCAGATGCATTTGATCTTCAACCTTTGGTTAACAAGAAATATCATCCATGGGATAACTTATAAGGTTGAGCACTTTTCCCTATGTTTTTGCAGCATTAGTGTGACTGGTCAGTGCAGTGAACAGTAAATGTAAAATCTTGTTAATTGTGAAGGATTAGTAATGTTAGCATTCTCACAAGTGTACTTCTCTCTGTCTTAATTAAACGTGCACTGATTTGAAACAGAGACTTTTTGTTACATGTTGACTATGTCTTTCTTTGGTAATGTGTGTAATCTCAGTGTAGCTTTTACGTCAATTGTTGAGACCAGCCACACTCAATTCATGGTGCACATATATGTACATTACTGATTTGTCTCTGATATCTGCATTACACTTGATGTTTTAGAATCTTCCAGTTTTGTGGTTGTCTTTTTTTTAAACTGAGCAGCAGGGGAAGAAATTGTACACTTGTGATTTTGTATGTAGCGATTTAATCAGTCGTCTGCACTTGGGCGACATCTACCTTACTATCAACTAGCTTCAAAACGCAATGAGAGTAATTTCATGATTGTTCTGTCAAATAAAGACCTTAAAAAAGCACACCTAATTTTCTCTTGTTTGGTATCATTCATGTTAATTTTTTTTAAATTGAGTAAATTTTGTTGACCTTGTACAGGTCATCCAGGGAAGGAGCAGTATGTTCATAAGTCATAGCAGAATTAGGCCTTTCGATTGAAAAGACTAGGCTTGTATTCACTGGAATTTAGAAGGATGAGGGGGTATCTTATTGAAACATATACAATTATAAAAGGATTGGACAAGCTAGATGCAGGAAAAATGTTCCCAATGTTGGGCGACTTAAAAACCTGGGGCCACAGTCTTACAATAAAGGGGAGGCCATTTAAGACTGAGGTGATAATAAAAACGTTTTCACCCAAAGTAGTGAATTAGGGGAATTCCCTGCCAGAGGGCAGTGGAGGCCAAATCACTGGATGAATTTAAGCGAGTTAGATAGAGCTCTAGGGGATAGTGGAATCAAGGGATATGGGGAGAAGGCAGGCACGGGTTATTGATTGGGGACGATCAGCCATGATCACAATGAATGACAGTGCTGGCTCGAAGGGCCGAATGGCCTCCTCCTGCAGCTATTTTATATGTTTCTATGGTCCATGAAGTCTACTCTGCCATTCAATCATGGCTGATTTAGTCTTTCCCTTTCAACTCAGTTCTCCTGCCTCCTCCTCATAACCCCCAGATACCAATACTACTCAAACCTATCAATCTCCATCTTAAAAAATATCAATTGACATCCTCCACAGCCTTCTGTGGTAATGAATTCCACAGATTTGCCACCCTCTGCGTAAATTCCTCGTCTTTCTAAAGGTCCATCCTTTTATTCTGAGACTATGGCCTCTGGTCCTAGACTCTCCCACAAGTGGAAACACCCTCACCAAATCCACTCTATCCAGGCCTTTCACTATTCATAAAGGTTGCATCTTGAGTATCAGTCTGTCTCTGCTGATAGAAAATAAAGTCAATCAGAATCGTACTTTTCAAATATAGCTGTAGTCTGTGCAACTGCACAGCATAGATCAATTTACTAAAATCAGTTCAGTTTAGTGTCACGGGTACTGAGCTAGAGAAAAGCTTTTGTTGCATGCTATCCAGTCAGTAGAAAGACAGTACATGATTACAATCGAGCCATTTACAGTGTATAGATATATGATCAGGGAATAACATTTAGTGCAAGGTAAAGCCAGTAAATCAATCAAGGATAGTTTGAGGATCACCAAAGAGGTAAATAGTAGTTCAGCACTGCTCTCTGGTTGTGGTGGGATGATTCAGTTGGGGCAGATTTGAGAGGAGTTTAAGACAATCATAGTTAAAGTAGGCAATGTTGCTGCAGGAATAGAGATTTAAGAGTGTGGAGCAATTATAGATCTGCTTCTGTGGCTTGTCTGGGTTGGGTCAGTTTTACATTGTACTTGGGATAAAGCCAACATGAGAACAGCAGTATTTTTAAAATATCTGGTTGTTTTGAAGACATTAGTCTGGAACATGTAGTGAAAAGGACATTGGGTTCATCAGTGCTTATGCTCATTATTTTCTATTGCTATCTTTAAAATTGGAATGTATCAGGAAGTCAGAAATTACCTTCTCCTGTCAAAGCTCTATTCCTCTTTCCAGCAACTGCCTTTAACTAAATCAGACTTTTCACAACCAAGTCTTTCTGTGACCAGGTTTCAGATCCTTAATATAGGGTGGGGGTCAGCTGGTGAAATTCTGCCATGTCACATGCCCTAATCCAGGATAACTGTGCTTCCAATTCTGGCCTCTTCTTCATGTCAATTGCATCATCACTCAGAGGAATGAGTTTAGATGCAAAGGATCTTAAGTGTTGTTAAGGATGCCTGCCACACTGGCCATTCCCTCTTCCACTGTCTTCGAGAAGATCCATGAGCTTGAAACACCACATATCCAGATGTTAAAATAGTTTCCTCCCCATTGGTATCAGAATCCGTTATCATTAACATTCCTCTTTTGTATGAGGCTCAAACAGTACGCAAGGCAATAATGATATCCATTATCTTTACTGTGCATACTGTTTATATGAGCTTCATGCAAACAAGGAATTTTGTTGCACGACCATAAACTAATCATTAAAAGCCTATGACCATGTTTTTTAAAAAACATTTTTGCTCTGAATGGCAGAGCAACTTACATCAGAAAGAGGCCAAGTGTGGAAACATTTTGATTATTTTGTTTGTTTAATAATCCACCAATGATGCATCTTGGAATGCCTGAAAGGCTGCTTAAAATGGAAAATTGCTTTACATTAAACCTTGATTGACACTCCTGAATGGAGACAAGAAACTGCAGATGTTGGAATCTTGAGCAAAACACAAAATGCTAGAGGAACCCAGTGGGCCAGGCAGCATCTGTGAAAGGAATGGACAGGTGCAGTTTCATGTCAAGACCCTTCTTCAGACTGAAATGTTATCTGTCCATTTACTCCAGATACAGCCTGACCCACTGAGTGCCTCCAGTATTTTGTGTTTTAATACTGAATGAATGTTGCCCTGTTGAAAGTGCCTGTTACAGATGAAACAATAAAATAAGTCCTTCCAAGTGAGCAAATTGATTCCATGCCATTACTTAGTCAATCACACTGTGAGAGGAAAAACAGCTTTTCTATCACAAGCTGTTGCTACAAATTATCATGCACAACTTAGTGATTGTATCACAGCAATGATTATACTAAGGAGAATGTTGTTAGTTGTAATGTGCATTCGGACAACTTGTGACCATGAGAAGTGCTATATATATTCAAGGATTTATTTTCTCTATCAAGTAATGTTAAAATACTTTTGTCAATATCAACATAATTAGTGGTGCAGGGCTCAATGATCATCACACATCTTGTTACATATTCCCAACTTTACATGTTTACCGGAAATCTTTTTATTCTGATTGCTATAATCCAGTTCCTCTTCCTTTACATGATATTTCTTTATATTTAGATCCCCATTAATCTTTCCCACTTCAGTCCGTATTTTTGTATTCAAGTTCACCGGTATCAGAAAGCCAAAATAACGTTTGTGTATTTGTTCTATTCTGATTACGGTGAAACTTAATCTCTGATCACAACCTGCACCAAAATTCAATCCAATCAAAAATGCTTCATTCTACACTGTTGCTATGTACAGTGTCCTCCATAATGTTTGGGCCAAAGACCCATCATTTATTTATTTGTCTCGGTACTCCACAATTTGAGATTTTTAGTAGAAAAAAAAATCACGTGTAGTTAAAGTGCACATTGTCAGATTTTAATAAAGGGTATTTTTATACATTTTGGTTTCACCATGTAGAAATTACAGCAGTGTTTATACAGTCCCCCCATTTCAGGGTACCATGATGTTTGGGACATAGCAATGCCACTAAATGAAAGTAGTCATGTTTAGTATTTTGTTGCATATCCTTTGCAGGCAACGACTGCTTGAAGTCTGCGATTCATGGACATCACCAGTTGCTGGGTGTCTTCTCTGGTGATGCTCTGCCAGGCCAGTATTGCAGCCATCTTTAACTTATGCTTGTTTTGGGGGCTAGTCCCCATAGGTTTTCTCTTTAGCATATAAAAGGCATGCTCAATTGGGTTCAGGTCAGGTGATTGACTTGGCCACTCAAGCCATTTTTTAGCTTTGAAAAACTCCTGTTACTTTAGCAGTATGTTTGGGATACCACCAGGGGCACCACACGATTGGCAGCCTGGTCAACAGTCTATCTGTATTTTCATCTTTTTAAATTTTTTTAGTGCATTTTAAGTTTGTGTAAATGTTCTCCGGCGGGAGGGAGAGGGGGGGTCGGGGGAAACTTTTTTTCAGTTTCTTACCTTGACAGAGATGCGATTTTGTTCCGTATCGCATCTCCGGTCGCTCTGCGGCCTACCATCGATGGAGCTGGAGGCCTCCTCGGACTGACTTTGAGCCCCACCCCGGGGCGGAGAGTCGATCCCTTGCCTAGGATCGCTGCAACCGCGGCCTGCAGACTTTACCAGCGCGAGCTCGCAGTCTCGGGAGAGGCTAAGTCGGGAGCTCCAACGACGCATACACGACCAGCCCCGACGCGGGGTTCAATCGTCGGCGTGGGGGAGCTGACATCCCACCGATGCGGAGGGCCCAAACGCCACCAGCTATGGGAGTCAAGATTGTCCCGTCAACGGAGGGCTCATGGCCCCCGACTGCGGGAGAGCAAAGAATGAACTTTTTTTCCACCTTCCATCACAGTGAGGAATGTGGAGGAGTCAGTATGATGGATGTTTATGTTAAAATGTATTTTGTGTTTATTTGTTTGACTGACTGGCAAATGAAATTCCTCGTATGTTGCAAAACATACTTGGCTAATAAAGTATTATTGTGATTGTCTTGCTGTAGAATGAACTGCCAGCCAATGTGTTTTGAGGCATTTGTTTGAAATTGAGCAGATAGAATATGTCTATACACTTCAGAATCATTATGCTACAACCATCAGCAGTTGTATCATCAATGAAGATAAGTGAGTCAGTACCTTCAGCAGCCATACATGCCCAGGCCATAACACCTCCACCACCGTGTTTCACAGATGAGGGGGTATGCTTTGGATCTTAGGCAGCTCCTTCTCTCCCCCATACTTTGCACTTGCCTTCACTCTGATATGTTAATCTTCGTCTCATCACTCACAAGACCCTTTTCCAGAGTACTTTGTGGCAAACTGTAACCTGGCCATCCTATTTTTGCAGCTAACCAGTGGTTTGCATCTTGCAGTGTAGCCTCTGTATTTCTGTTCATGAAGTCTTCTGCAGACAGTGGTCATTGACAAATCCACACCTGAAGAGTATTTCTGATCTGTCGGACAGGTGTTTGGGCATTTTTCTTTATTATAGAAAGAACTCTTCTGTCATCAGCTGTCGAGGCCCTCCTTGGCCTGCCAGTCCCTTTGCGATTAGTAAGCTCACCAGTGCTCTCTTTCTTTTTAATGATGTTCCAAACAGTTGATTTTGGTAAGCCTAAGGTTTGGCTGATGTCTCTAACAGTTTTATTCTTGTTTCTCAGTCTCATAATGGCTTCTTTGACTTTCATTGGCACAACTTTGGTCCTCATGTTGATAAACAGCAATAAAAGTTTCCAAAGATAATGGAAAGACTGGAGGAAAGACTAGGTTGCGAGAGCTCTCTTATACCTGCAATAAGGAGGCATTTAAACACACCTGAACATTTACAAACGCCTGTGAAGCCATGTGTCCCAAACATTATGGTGCCCTGAAACAGGGGGACTAAGTATAAACACAGCTGTAATTTCTACAAGTTTAAACCAAAATGTATAAAAATACCCTTTAATAAAATCTGACCTCATACACTTTAACCACATGTGATTTGTTTCTATTACAAATCTCAAATGGTGGAGTACAGAGGCAAATAAATATATAAACGGGAATTTGTCCCAAACATTATGGAGGGCACTGTATGCATTCACATGTTTGGCCCCAAATTTATCAGATAATCGTACATCAGAGGCAAATTCAGATCCAATGATAAGATCCAAAGAGCAGAATTTACACTTTCTAAAATTTCTTTTAATTATGTGTCCTTGGTAAAAATGCACAATTTAAAAAACAAAAATTAGTCACACCTTCAAAATGTTTAATAAGTTTATGATGTAAATACAATTAAATATAATGCACTACTCTACAGTATTAACCCAGAAGAACATATTTCATAAATGATTAGTTCTTGAGAGAGATTAGTAAATTATACAAGAGTCAGGAAATGCCTGGGAGTTGCACCTGCTCTGCCAGTACTTGACATAATTGGCAGGTTTCTGCCCAAATGTAACACCAGCAGTGCAGAAGCAGCTCCAAGAAATGTTTCAGCTATTGACATTTCCAATGTCTATTGAGTCATAACTTCATTTTCAATCTGGTCTAAATGTCATACTCAAAACAATTATTTGGCTTCTGTATTACATCATACTCAAACCCTCCAGCCATATCAAAACAAATTGATGTCTGCTGTAACAAACGTGCCCAAAAACAAATATTAAAAATGCCTGTCATACCTGCAAGTAACTGGAAATGAGGAAAACTGCTTCATAGTTCAAATAATACATATTCATGAATCTGGTACCTAATTTATAGCAATTTATTATTTAACTTTGAGTCATACATTCCTGAACAACTGTTTTAAAACATCATTTTTTGCCTGGGTAATTGTATGTGCAAACTGATCAATATTTTAAGGATTCTCATATTCAAATACTGTGTGGCACTCCATTTATATGTCAGCTTTAGCATCTGTTCTAGCAGGTTTGGGCTTTGCATTGATTGTAGACTTATGAATGATATTTGCATGGCTTTGAAGTGAATTGCAGTAACATTCCCTACACATGGAATTTGCTACTAATTTCTTTATGAGACACTGAAACACAGGTGTACTTTTAGAATACTAATGAAAATCCCACTTATCAATTCCATTAATCCAGGTAGAATGAGGTATTCAGCAGGTCAAGCAGCATTTGGAACGGAATGGCCAGTAAATCTTTTGGGTCCTCTCCCACTACAGACATGGTCTGACCCACCAAGTTCTTCCAGCAGCTTGTTGTTTCCTCCAAATTACACCATCTGCAGCCTATTGTGTCAACTTTTTTAATTAAAACTCTGATTGCCTTAAAACAAACCAACTTTCATCAATAAATGAATACTTGAATTGCGTTGATTTAAGAAACTTAAGTTGATGGCTCACAGGTCTATTCCAGTGAATCTGTACTTTCATTTAAACTGAATGTAACACCTATATCTCACTCATCTTTGTCATCACTGGTGCTGAATGCAAATTATTCCTTTAATATTGTTTAATTGATGCTAAAAATTGGACATAATTAACAATGTTTTACCCTTAGTGCAAATAATAGCTTATGTTTGTGAAGACTTCATTAATTCAATCAAATCATTGATAGCTCAAAAGAGCTGCTATGAACACCTCATTAGGAGGTGCCAGACCTTTACAAAACAAAGTGTAACGTTTTATTAATTGAACAAAGAGGGACTTCTGATAAAGCAACAGAATTGGTGCCATTGGAGCAGCCTATTATAGAAATATTCCTTTTGTATTAAAAACAAAGTGCTGCTGGATCTCAGTGGGTCAGGCAGCAAATGTAGAGACTCAAAACTTCAGTAACTGCAGTCTCATTTCTTAATTCCTTTTGTGCCATTCATATAGATGTAACTCTATCGGACTTTGGTTAGGCTGCATTTGGAGTATTGCGTGCAAATCTGCTCATGCCAGTACAGGAAAGATGTGGAGGTTTTGGAGGGTGCAGAGGTGGTTTAGCAGAATGCTGCCTGGATTAGAGGGTTTCAGCTAAAAGGAGAGGTTGGATAGATGTTGACTGTTTTCTCTAGAACATCAGAGGTTGAGAGAGACTTGATATAAGTATATAAAATTAGTGACAGGCAGATTGGGTAAAGTCAGAAACGTTTTCCAGGGGTGGAAATGTCCAACACAGCTACAAAGTTGAGAGGGGGGAAAGTTTAACGAAGATGCGCGGGGAAAGTTTTCTTTTTACACACAGTGGTCGGGACCTTTAGCGTGCTGCCAGTTGTGCTGGTGGAGGTATATACAATAGAAGCGTTAGAGGCTTTTGGATGGGCACATAGAAGTTTAAGGAGTAGTGGAATGTGGATTATGTAGAGGCAATGAAATCAGTTTAACTTGGCATCAAGTTCAGCACAAACGTTGTTCCTGTGCTGTACTATTCTATGTTTATTCCTACTCTGCAACTTAGAACTTTTCTTTCTTTAACAAAACCTTCCACCTGAAATATTAATTATTTCTCCAGACAGAAAAGACTGCAGATGCTGAAAACTGGAACAAAAAAAACCTGCTGCAAGAACTCAGCGCAACAGAGGAAAGGTCTTCGACACAAAATGTCAACTGTCCATTTCCCTCCACACATGCCAGACCTGCAGAATTCCACTTGCAGTTTGTTTTTCAACACTGGCTGAGTGTTTCCTGCATCTGTTTTTATTGCAGTATTAACAACAGCAGGGAAAAAGTGTTGCTAAAAACTTCTTGGTTAGCAAAAAGAGCAGAGATGGTGCTGGGATACAAGAACATTAGGGATGGATACAAGAATAAGAAATTAATATCTGGGTAGGAACTCCATGGGATAGACCAGAAGCCTTAATCATAAAAAAGAGACAATATTGATTTTTAGTTCAATGATCATCTATACGATTAGAATCAGAACGGGAATTCTGCAGATAAGACCAAAAATTACACCTGTTAATGTAGAAGACAGGTTTGCAGAGACTAAAGGTGGCATATAACGATGCCATGAGGACACTGCTAAGGAAACCTAGATGGTGTAGTGCTAGTAACATGTTTGTGGCTGCAGGAGTCAGTACTTTAGAAGCTATCCTAAGAAATCATATGTATAAATTCATTTGCAGGATAAATGACTCTAAAAATGTGATTATTGTGGCCATGTCAAACATAAGGTTTAGCACTACACGCTACGAATCCGTTGTGGAGACACTGCAATCGTTGTCGGACATTGATCATTCTTTTTTATTCTGGATTTTAATTCATGTATTGTGTTTTTGTTTAATATATAATTTATGATGCTTTTATAAGTGATATACTAAGATTTTATATGTATTTTATGATGTTTTTATATGCAATGTATTTTAATGTAATGTTGTCCCTTGTCTGGACCTTGAGTCTGAAATAAAGTTTATTATTATTATTATTAATGTGTGATAGGAATTTTACAGCCACTCAATGTGGGAATGAACAAGCCATTCTAGGATTACATGAGAAAATAAGTACATTGGCTGTCTAGAATTGAGTCAAACACATCTAAATGCAACTCATGACATCTAGAACCCATGTATTGTCTGCACCTGGATTAAAAATTGGGAAAGCATTAATCCAGCTTTAAGCATTAAGATCTTTAGAAAGGTATGCATTTCCAATAAAACAAATGAGCAGAAAATTAGATGAGGCAGTTTACACTTGTAAACTTTACACGTAAACTGATGATGAAAGGAAGGAAAAAAAAAAATCAGCTTATTGTAACAAGTCTGTTACAATCGACAAAGATGATAAAATATATTTTACTTCGAGCAAGGCATTGTCTGCTATGTTGCATTCTTAACATGACATGTAAAAAAAAGTTCAAACAAGACATGGCTACTTTTGCATTTAGCCATAACATTGTTGCTGTCTGCATTTTTATGTTGGTTTATTTATAACAAAGCAATTAAATTGTGAAATATTATATTGTGCATTATTAATGGTTTAGTTAATTAAGGTTCCAAGACATTCATTGATCTTTTTACAAAACTGACCCAACTTATTAGGCGAAAAAAAGCCAAATGTATTTTAATGTTGAAAATTGTTTTCCCGAAGGTGCATCAGGGTAGATTGTCGGGATTGAGAAAACAGGATCACTCACTTAGCAGTTTATGGTAATTAATAATCAAGGCAATCCATTATGTCCAGAAATCCAAATTCAGCATTTTCTACAACCAAATGTAATTTATATACATATCGTGAAACAGTGCAAGATTAAATTATTTCTCTTAAATGATCTGTATAACGTGTAACAAAATAATTACCATTTGTCTCTAGAACAACAATTTTGGTGAGTTTAAACGCATAAATCATTTACAAATCCTCTTATATCATTCTAGCCTTTTCACTAAAGGCTGGCTTAATATAAAACATAAACTGTAGAATATCTATGAAAAAAAAAAAAATTGATTTCAAATATTTTGCATGCAAAAATTGAATATGCAATTGAAAATGTTCCCAATGTTGGGCGAGTCCAGAACCAGGGGCCACAGTCTTAGAATGAAGGGGAGGCCATTTAAGACTGAGGTGAGAAAGTTCACCCAGAGAGTTGTGAATTTGTGGAATTCCCTGCCACAGAGGGCAGTGGAGGCCATATCACTGGATGGATTTAAGAGAGAGTTAGATAGAGCTCTAGGGGCTAGTGGAGTCAAGAGATATGGGGAGAAGGCAGGCACGGGTTATTGATTGGGGACGATCAGCCATGATCACAATGAATGGTGGTGCTGGCTCGAAGGGCTGAATAGCCTCCTCCTGCACCTATTTTCTATGTTTCTATGTTTCTAAAATATTAGTGAACGCTCGAAATGCGCAATGCCATTTTTGAAAAATTAAAGATTTTGGCATACCAATTAACTTCTGTTGTGATTACAAGGTAAATGTTCTCAATGCTGACCTTAATTCCAGTCTCAAAACATGACTCCCAATTCACATATATTTTAATTTCCCATACCAAATATACTGAAATTACAATCAACTCCAATGTTATGTGGGAGGTTTGTGATCCTAGAATCTGGCCCGCATCGCGATTTTCCATAACGCAAGGTTGCGTCACCTGTACATGCATACGAAACTCAAGTTGAAAAAAATGATTTATTCATTATCTCCAACCCACTCTCACGAACTTCTCAAATGCATTATCTCAATTTTTGGAATACTGATTTATGAATTCTGTAAGGGCGAATGTCTGTTACCCGAACTGCTAAAAAGCTTGGGGGAGGTAGCCTGTATCGTCACAGCATTTTGTACTGAACTTACAGGCATTTAGAACTTGTTCAGAACTATTGATGTTTTAATTGGTTCTCTTAGAAATGGCAAAAAGAGATTAGAAACGAGTGGATTTGGTAAACACATCATCTTGCACCCTTAAATGAGATGGACTTCAAGATTTTTATAGCACCTTTAATTCCAACAGTTCTAACTCCCATGCTGTCAAAAAAGATGTACAGCTCTGGTGTGTTCCACTAATTTTTCAATTTCATAAATATACATATATAGTTTAGATCACTAAGTTCAAATGATAATTTCAGCAGATTTTGCATGTAACAGCAAACTTGTAATTTCTAAACTGAACACAGTTCTCTGCTTTGCCTATTACCATTAATAAATAAGTATTTACTTTGGTGGATGGATACGACACTCACAATGTAAACAAGGGCAAATTTCAGCTCTTCCTGTAAAGCAATTTGAGTAGCATTTGCTGAGTTTCCCAGATTACCACAACATAATGTATCCTTTGGGTTGTTAAATATTTCATAAAGTAAGTCAACTTCTGTTTTCTGATTTTAGTTTAAATAAGGGGATTCGCTATTTGATAAACTCATACCACAAATCTGAAAACGCTCCCATTATGGTCTGAGTACTAAAATTCAAACTTAAATATTAGATAATTTTGTTTCTCACTGTGAAATATTCTCCAAGATTTGAAATGAAACTCAGGACTTTGCATGTAAGAGATTAAGATGCATTTTATTTCCTTCCATATAATTTTGGTTTAAATTTACGAGTAAACTCAATGGACCCAGAATTAAAAAAGATTGTGAAGTTAGCCTTCATCTTTTCAGTTAGCATTATGTCAAACCTGAACAAGATGAAACAGAATGGTGTAATGTTTGAATCAGGGTAATTTTACATCAGCAAACCAAGGAATATGTTTCAATGGAAAGTTAGTTTATCTATCAGACTTGAGAACAGGTGGGCCAAGCTGTCTATTTCAATCTCATTCCTGCCCCAACCATGCCTGGCTTCTGAACAATCTGATGAATAGCATTCTAATGAATAGCAGCCAGGAAGATATTCAAAATAGTTGCACTGCTAATAATCAATGTTTGAACCACTTCCTTAACCATGTTACAACACAATAGATCCCTCCATACCACTGCAACCATGTCAGCCTTCCATAAATTGGATCATGAAATGTTTTAAATAACAGCATGTGATAATATTAGCTTACAATG
Source organism: Amblyraja radiata (assembly GCF_010909765.2). NCBI lineage: Eukaryota > Metazoa > Chordata > Chondrichthyes > Rajiformes > Rajidae > Amblyraja > Amblyraja radiata. Next base: position 102,963,778 of record NC_045956.1, on the reverse strand, counting down.
ACTACAGTAGACATTGGAGGGTTTTTTCCCCTTGTATTTATGATGATTTTCATTTGATATCCTGGCATTTTCATAAGATCTCCAAATCCACATGACGTACATCTGGATACTTTTGCTGTAAAATAAAAGATGTTCCAATTATATTTACTTTCTTTAAACAAAAACATTTATAATGCAATGACAAGAATTAAACCAACAGACATATGCATTCTAGTAAAAAGTTAAGAATCTGAATATTTGAGATATGATATTTCATGAATTTGTAGACAACACATTATTTAAAAAGGGACATGGATCTTAATTCTGGCAGGTCAGAATCTGCTACAACTTTATTACTTCTTTAATCAAGTCAAGTTACTGAATCCCTGGTTGGTTCCAAATTTGCATGGAGGTCACAGAGCTTATACTCAAAAAGTTTCACATGCGAGTCTGAAGGGTCTTGACCCGAAACGTCACCTATTCCTTTTCTCCAGAGATGCTGTCTGACCCACTGAGTTACTCCAGCTGTTTGTGTCTATCCTAGGTTTAAACCAGCATCTGCAGTTCCTTCCTTCACATGGTTCTTAAATATATATACACACACACCTCAAATACATAGTACAAGGATAAACTTGTGTCTACCTTAAGTGCCTTTTCTAATCGATCAACCTCGGCTCCCAATGTATCAATAATATTCTCTCCGTGTTTCAGCATAAATGCTTCCAATTCCTCAGGAGATTTTACCAGCTGAATTTCCTACAGAATTAAAAAAAGGTGTAAATTTCAATTTGAACTTTCAAAGCAGTTTCAGTGATGCGAGATTATTCTGCCAAATATCTTCAATGATGGAAACAAGATACAGGCTGATGATAAGAGAAATAAGACAGTAAAAGTTGAAAGAAGAACAATTAACAAATAATTGATGCTGCCTCACCCGCTGTGTTTCTCCAGCATATTTGTCTACCTTCAATTTTTCCAGCATCTGCAGTTCTTTTTTAAACAAATAATCAGGGATCATAGAACAGAACCATAAAAAAAAAAGCAACTGTAAAAGCAACTGAAAGCATCCCATACAGCAAATAACAGAGCTGTGACAAGAGCTGTAGGGCAAAAATTGCTCCTTAAATAATCTCATAACATTAATAATTATTTCACATGATTAATTACATTTCGTGCTGCAAAGGTGTTTAGGAGCCGGAAGTCTTAGAGGGCCGATGGAAAGGAAGTAATTGTACGGATGCAGATTGGCTCTGCAAATAATCATGTGAATAAAGTATCTTTGTTGGCAGTTTAAATTATCAATCCTTTTCAGTACCTTTGAGAATAAGGGAGATACTGCAGCTTGGTATTTGAAGTGCCAGTCAAATAAATGTTTTATTATTAAATATAGACCCTATGCCCGAATCAGAATACCAAATGCCAGGCAGATGTCTCCCAGTTGAGATAACTCAACAAATGCCTGCACTATGAGATTCAATTAAGGGACTGCACAATAGAACAAATAAAATCTGCCTCAATTGCTGGATTCCCAAGCAAGCAATTGTCTAAATTGGAAAGATTGGAAAAAAATAATTTTCACAGTATAGTGAGCTGGCTATGACAGATAAAACAGAGTAGATGCAGTATGTTATTATAGTGCACTGGTCACATGGGGGGAGAATTACACAATATCACAACCAACTCAAATGAGAACCTGGAGAATGATGCTTCACCAGCACCGTGCAACTCATCTAGAAATGGTAAACACAGACCTTAACTGAATTTCTTTCCTGCAGCTAGAATTGTTCTCCAGTTGTTGCCTAACCCTCTGAGTTATTCCAGAATGTTGTGTTTATCTTTGTATAAAAGCCAGCATCGACAGTTCCTTGTCATCACATGGTAAGTATGCAAGATTGTTAACTCTAGAAACTTATGTAAACATATGTAAAATTGTGGAGCTAGCCAAAGCCAGACAAGAATGTTAGATGACCAACAGGAGGAGGCAAAATGCAAGGCAAATAGGCAGATTAGAGAAAGTACAATTGTGATTGCTGCCACTTGATAGAGACATGGAAGCACCACGAGCGGCAGAGGGAGAAACTGGCTTGCATCTGGGAAAGGGCATGCAAAATGTGGATCAGAAAACTATTTTCACAAATAGTACAGGACAAAAAAGTAGAAAATTCATGGAGTGGATGAGGTGCTGGGCAGATCCAGGTTCAGATTCAAAGTGCCAGTCGAAATCAATGCCATAAGGCAGCACCGATTGACAAAATGCTGGTGAAAGGGCAATTTATTGATTCAGCCAGAACAAGTACTATCCTGCTCAAGCAAGTCATTAATGTATGTCATTAAGATAATTCAGTTCATAATGCAGTACAAAAAGTAATAATTTACAAGCTTCCTTATAGCACATTAAACTTCAAGCCCTAATTTTTGCAGATGCTGGATCTCACTAGATATTGCAATTTTGCACAGAGTAGAATGGCTCCTCCACAGTGCCATTGTTTAATTTTTACATACATTTAAGATTATGTCAATGTCTTGCTTCTCCAGGTAAGATCTTGTCACTATCCTTCCATCAAAATCAACTTCTGCTTTAAAACGAACTGTATTCATACCCATGTCAGTGGCCTTTACATCGTGCACAGCCCTGATAAAAAGATTAATCCAGTATTACTATTAAAACAATTCTACAGAACAATGCAAATTTAGGATGATTACAGCAAGATCACCTGCAAACACTTCCTCAGTATCCAAGGGAAAAAAAACCATGGGGGGGGGGGGGAAGACAAATTATTAATTGTGATAATTATAATACACAATCTCTATATTTTTGCATCCCATCAATTACATAATCTATCTCTGCTTCTCTTTCAATTTTAGCTACATCCTCTTCCTTGATACAGGTATTCCCGTGTCTTAAATGCCATTCTCAGAGTCCACTATGGCATTTACTGTTGCCTCCTAACGGGCAGAAACCTCAATTTTGTCATTTTACTTCAAGCTGGCCCTCTTTATCCCATTAATCATCCCATCCAGTACTTCAGCTGCCATGCAATATTGGCAATCTCATTTCCACCCAAGTTACCCCTCCCAACAGACAGTGAAAGAATCAGCTATCTCCAGGCTGATAGCTGGAGCTATCAGCTATCTATTATTTTCCTCTGGCGTATCCATTCTCTTGTGAATGTGACCCATGCCATTAACAAGCTTACTGTAAAGACTATATTTGTTGTGGTTTTGGTATGCAATTGAAATATATCTGAGGAAATATATAGTCTAAGAACAACAAGGCACCATGGGAAGCTAGAAACACTAGAAAATAAATTGGAAGAGCCTTGCGGGAAATAAATGAATCATCGTCACACACGGGCGAGTTGCCAGAAGACTGGGGGGTGGCTAATGTTGTGGCACATTTTAAGAAGCGCTGCAAAGAAAAGCCTTGGAACTCAGAGATGAGTAAACCTACCGTCTGTGGTAGGAATGTTATTGGAGAGAATGATGAAGGATAAGATACCACATACATTGGGAAAGACATGGTTTATTAAGGATAGTCAGCATAGTTTTATGCACAGGAGATTACGCCTCACAAATTTGATCGTTTTGAAGAGGTAACCAAGAAACCTGATTTAGGGAAGGCCATGAATATAGTCTACATGGACTTGAACAAAACCTTTGATAAAGGCTCTACACAGTAGTCTGCTCTGGAAGGTTAGATCACATGAGATTCAGGGAGAGCTAGCTAAATTGATACAGAATTGGCTTACTTGTTGGAAACCGAGGGCAGTGGTGGAAGGTTGTCTATCGGTCTGGAGGTTTGTGCCTCAGGGAAGGGCTTGTTTCCATGCTGTATGGTCAAAGTCTAAATTGTTCAAGAATTCATTATTTTCCCTCTCTACAATACAGCTTAAATTTCGAAGAGATCAGACATGTAAACTGGCACCAGATATCTGGCTTTGTGTTGGGTAAGCAAATGTGTATCACCATTCTGGTAATCCATGATCTCCCATCAAGCAAGTTCTAATCAATTGTGCAAAGAATGAGGATCAAAACCTTTTGTTTGCTTTATTATTGAATTACAAAATATTAGTGGCTTAATGGTGTGTTATCTAATTTGACTATTTCTGTCGCATATTTTCAAATAATTCCTCCAAACGCACAAAACAAAACCTTGCTTTCGAAGCCCTTTTTTTCCATTTGCCACTGAAATAGTTGACAATCAAAATTTTACTGATTCCACTATTTTAAAAAAAAAGCAAAACCAATCATGCAAAACACAAATAGTGCGTCATCCTCAAATGCCCTTGTGGACCATGGATTCACTGGATGCAGCAAGTGGTCAGAAAAATGGGCAATATAGAGCAATTGACTATTATAGAACTTTTCATTTCTCATGCAGTTGGATGCATACTGAGTTGGATGATCAGCCATGATCATATTGAATGGCGGGGCAGGCTCGAAAGGCCGAATGGCCTACTCCTGCACCTATTTTCTATGTTTCTATGCCAATTATTTTTACTTTAAGTTTAGAGATACAGCGTGGAAGCAGGCCATTTGGCCCAGCGAGTCCGCACCAACGATCGATCAACCGTATACTAATTCTATGTCCTACACACGAGGGATAATTTACAGAAGCCAATTAACCTACAGATCTGCACGTTTTTAGAATGTGGGAGGAAACCTGAACACCTGGAGAAAGTATAAACTCTGCACAGACAGCGCCTGTAGTCAGAATCGAACCCAGGTCTCTGGTGTTGAGGCAACAGTTCTACCATCGCGCCACTGTACTGTCCTATTTTAAATGGATCGAAATAGTGCAGACTCCATCAAATACCCACGTAATCAAATATTTCTACTAAAGAAGAAAATTCTCTCAGACAAATTATAATTTATTAGATCCTTTAACATATAACATATAACATATAACAATTACAGCACGGAAACAGGCCATCTCGACCCCTCTAGTCCGTGCCGAACACATAGTCTCCCCTAGTCCCATATACCTGCGCTCAGTCCATAACCCTCCATTCCTTTCCCATCCATATAACTATCCAATTTATTTTTAAATGATAAAAAACGAACCTGCCTCCACCACCTTCACTGGAAGCTCATTCCACACAGCTACCACTCTCTGAGTAAAGAAGTTCCCCCTCATGTTACCCCTAAACTTCAGTCCCTTAATTCTCAAGTCATGTCCCCTTGTTTGAATCTTCCCTACTCTCAGTGGGAAAAGCTTTTCCACGTCAACTCTGTCTATCTCTCTCATCATTTTAAAAACCTCTATCAAGTCCTCCCTTAACCTTCTGCGCTCCAAAGAATAAAGCCCTAACTTGTTCAACCTTTCTCTGTAACTTAGTTGCTGAAACCCAGGCAACATTCTAGTAAATCTCCTCTGTACTCTCTCTATTTTGTTGACATCCTTCCTATAATTAGGCGACCAAAATTGTACACCATACTCCAGAATTGGCCTCACCAATGCCTTGTACAATTTTAACATTACATCCCAACTTCTATACTCAATGCTCTGATTTATAAAGGCCAGCACACCAAAAGCTTTCTTTACCACCCTATCTACATGAGATTCCACTTTCATGGAACTGTGCACAGTTATTCCCAGATCCCTCTGTTCACCTACATTCTTCAATTCCCTACCATTTACCATTTACTTGAAATATTCAGCAGCAATGAAAGCTTTCTTAGTGCTAATCATGATAGAACAATGAATATTACAGCATAGCAACAGGCTCTTCTATCCAAATACCTTACTGAAGGGTCATTCTCCAAAAGTTCAGTAAGCCTTTGTACATTTTCTGGCTGGATCGACCTCCCAATCAGAGCCTCAGTATTTGTGTAGATCAAAAATGTTGAAATAATGCCCAAGAGAGTTCCGATACCAAGAGAGCCAATGCTATCATAATATGGATTACCTAAATAAAAATAGATATATAACATCAATATCTGTTTCCATTATCCCATCGTCAAATACCAAAACATTTCAACTAAAAATAGGAAAATTGCATCCTAAATTTCAGGTATTTGCGCAACATGGAGGTAGAAATTTAAAAAATATTCTGCATTTTCTGTGCTGATTGGAATGGATTTTACTTCAGAAAATGGATTTATGCCCGTGCTTCGTATAGGCACATCTGACACATATACATTTGAATTACAAAACCAGAAATTCTAACATGAAAGATACCAAAATAAAAGAAAAGGCTGGAAATAAACAGCAAACCACAAAGCATCTTTAATTGGAACTGGAAAGAAAGCTACCGACACCACAGGTGTTAAGCAAAGAGAGGGGCAAAAAGTAAGGTTGGGATAAGGGGAAGGAAAAAAATAAAGAAAAAGGGTTCAAGATAAAAGAAGGGAATGACAGTGCATCCGATTGATACAAGAAAACTTTTTATTAATGTCCATTCAGCAGTCAAAAACAATGCAACTTTTTTTAAAATACCGATAACCCTCGTTATAACGGACCACGGGGGAGGGAATGGTGCCCGTTATTGCCGATGGTCCGCTGTAACCGAGTGAGGGAATCGCACCAACCACTGAGCAGTCATCGTGAAGCAATAAGTTATTTTCAAATGCAAAGTTCTTTTTAACAGCTAAAAATGTATTTTTGTTACTGCACGTGACGGTCACAGTGGCGCAGCGATAGAGTTGCTGCCTTACAGCGAATGCAGCGCCGGAGACCCAGGTTTGATCCGACTACGGGTGCTGTCTGTACGGAGTTTGTACGTTCTCCCCGTGACCTGCATGGGTTTTCTCCGAGATCTTCGGTTTCCTCCCACACTCCAAAGACGTACAGGTTTGTAGGTTAATTGGCTTGGTAAATGTAAAAATTGTCCCTAGTGGATGTGGGATGGTGTTAATGTGCGGGGATCGTTGGTTGGCGCGGACCCGGTGGGACGAAGGGCCTGTTTCCGCGCTGTATCTCAAAACTAAACTAAAAACATTGTCTAATAGAGTATCATTGCACAAGTGTAGATCAAATCGATTGCTTCTCAATTGCAACGGCCTTCCGCAGTTTAACGAGCAAATGTGTCCTTAAAGCGACAGTGGTGTCTGATTACTGTGGGGACGCTCCGTCCATTGAAAAACCAAATCTATTATAAATAGGTCCGTTATAATGATGGTAGATTATAGTCTCTTGGAGTTCGAACATAACAGGTTTTAATCATTCCACATTTTGCAGCTTTACAATCAGTTGCTTGGGTCACAAATTCGAGGGGTTTGTCCTCAAACCTCTTTTGCTCCTTTAAAAAACTTAATCTCTCAGCAGGCTTATGGTCAGCTTCGCTAACATCCCCTTGTGGAGGTGGATGGGAAATCTTCCATTCTAATGCACTTTGGGAAGTCTCTGTCTTTAATACTAGCATGAAAGTTTTGTTTGCCTTTCTGTACAAAAACATGCACAATTCTTGAGGGCTAAATGGATGGTGTTATCTTAAGGTAAAAAGGGAAGATATGGCATGTTTGGTGAATGGGTCATTAAAATGATCAGAGTTCACTAGTTCTCAAAGATATTTGACATTAAATGTTTGCTCCGTTCTTCCCAGAGGCTGCCTGACCTGCTGAATATTTCTGTTGTTTTCTGTTTTTATTTGTGTAAGTAAAATGTCCAATGTAGAAGTGTAGCATATTGATAAAAATATGAAATACTTTTTGGTTAACTCTTGCTTGTAAAATAACTGAACCAAAATTAAAGGACTGTGTTTTGTTTGGATCTCATTAAAGTGAGAACATAGAACAGTACAACACAGGAACATGCCAATCGGCCCACAATGTTTGTGCCGAACATGATGCCATGTTAAACTGATCTAATTTCCCTCTACATGACCCATATCCCTCTATTCCCTGCACTTCCACGTGCGTACTAAAATCTACTTAACGCCACCATCATATCTGCCTCCAGCACCACCGTAGTGCGTTCCAGGCTCCACCACTGCGCAAAAACTTGCAGTGCACATCTCCATTGAACTTACCCCCTCTCACCTTATAGCTATGCCCTCTATTGTTAGACATTTCCACCCTGGAGGAAAGGTTTGACTGTCTACCCTATCTATGCCTCTTATAATGTGATATACTTCTATCAAGTCTCTCCTCCACTTCTGATGTTCCAGAGAAAACAATCAAAGTCTATTCAACATCTCCCTGTAGCACTAAACACTTTAATCCAGGCAGTATTCTTGTAAACATCCATTGCACCCTCTCCAAAACCACTATAACATTCCTGTAATGGGGTGTCCAGAACTGCATGCAATACTCCAAATGCATCCGAACCAAAGTCCTAGAGCTGCACTATTTCTTCCTCTTATATTCAATGAAGGCAAGCATTAAACACCCTATCTACTTGTGCTGCTACTTTAGTGAACTATGAACCTGGACTCCAAGTTCCCACAGCACATCAGTACTGTTATGGGTCTTGCCATTAACTGTGAGGTTGTTAGTACTTTGGAGTGATACAAGGCTACATGTTGACTCCCAATCCAGAAACCTGATTGGAATGCTGGGGTGGGAGATTGCAACCTTCACGTGGTCCACCCTGTTTCAACCAGTGTAATCAACCTGGCGTACACAATCAAATAAGATCAATTAGAACAAGTTGTCCTACAACTTTAGACTGTGCACGCCATACGCAAGACGCAAGAAGATTGGAATGCTCATTAGATAATTTTTAATTTTCAGGGAGTTGGAGGATTATATTCAATAATGTCCTCCGCTAGACAAACTATTCAAGGATTATTATTAATAGTTCAATGAAAAAATTAAAAACATTAAAAATGTCAAACCATTTAGCTAGATTAAATTAATTCTAAAAAAGTTAATTAAGAAGCAATTACTCTTTCCCCTCTACTATTGCAATGAATGAACTCTGTTCTTTTGCCAGGGTTAATCTGGCACGATTTTAATGGACAAATTCCTCAGCCTAATTGCTTGGTCACTGCAGCAATTCCGTGCTTCACCATTGTATTTTGTGAGGGGTCCAAGACAAAACGCATTTGGCAAAACAGCAGCAACAAAACCTACAAGCGAGTTCAATACCAAACTGCTGGCATGTACCAGTAAGTTCCAGCCAGTGAAAATGTGATAATAAATACCCAACATGGCTGGTTAAAACATAAATCAATGCTGGCATCTCCAATAATTTCAAGGCCACTGAAAGTACCTACTGTACAACTTTGTCACATGCACACAAAATAAGCCATGTACATTCCCAATCACACAGAAAATTGAAGAAACTAACGATGAGTATTTTAATGTATTTTTTACCTGTAAGGGACGTTAGCGCCATACAGCTGCCAGCTAATAATATTCCTAGCACAGCAGCTGCATCTTCCAACAGAACAACATTGGTGGTCGGGTCATGACTATGCACCACTAGGAAACAAATAAGTTATATTTTAATAGAGGCACAATGAGCATGACACTAAAGAATGTATTAGTACATAGTGAATCTTTAGAATTCAATTAATACTTAGGTATTTAAAGTCTACGGATGAATATCTGAAGATGTTCATGCAGGTGTTGATTAACGGCTGTTTCATAAAAAATCACATAACTAAGTGGATTTAAGCATTGGGCATAATTTAATGATAAATTATTTGCACCTGCATCCGAAGCATGTGTTCATTTGTACTCCATAGACTTTTGTTTGTAGGCTGACATTTCTGAACAGTACAGATATTCCTTAATTTATGAATAGGTTTTATGAATCGTCTATCCTTAATTTATGAATTTGAACATTAAACAGTTGATAACATTTTAATAACTTTGCAACAAAACAAATAAAAAGCACCATGGCACCTTTTTCCCCTGTACTCAAGTACTTCTCTTTCCAGTTTGTTATAACTGGAATATGGTAGGAAATCTGCACATATAATTAATTGACCCAGATTAATGACAATAACCAGACCAGACATCACATATTTCTAGATATTTGGCGCAATATGAAAATTAGATTCACTTCTAAAGTCTAAAAACAAAAGTCTCTCATGACATTATGTATGGAGTATAATTAAGCAGATTGTGTAGAATAAATTAGCCTGTGCTTGAGCAGAATATTTATCATTAATTGCCAGATGTTCTCACAACAATATTTCTCAAGTAAATAACAATTCGGTTAACCAGGATAATGTTGAAAAGTTTATCAGTGGTGTGTGAAATGTGTTAAATAACACAAATAAAAATGGAAAACAAAGTTCTTCATGCAGTTCTTCATTTCCAATTATCTATCTTGTTATAGTAATTGGAGGAAATTACTACATAGAATAAGTCCTTTGGCCTGCTATATCTGTGCCGACCACGATGCCAATTTAAGCTAATTTCATCTGTTTGAACATAATATATAGCCCTACATTCCCTGCTGGTATCTTACCGATTACACAGACCTATCTAATCCTACCAGTATTTTCACATTTGTGTTAAAAAGGTTACAGATAAGGAATACCAGCCATTTTGGCTTAAGAAAGAACCTGACTTCTTAGTCAGAGCTTTCACATTTAATAAATTTAGGGTTTTTAGACTCACATGCTTTACACATAGGACATTTTATAAATTGATAACTGTAAAAAGTACTGCAGAACATTCTCTGAAACTGAGTCTTCTTGTAGCTTTATTTTACACACCTTTTTCATATCACTTGCAGAATTATACAGATAGCTTGCTATGTGCATTTCCATAATGCTAATTGGATATAACATAATTGATAAATTAGGGAACACTTTTTATATTGCAGACCCAAATTGGTTATAACGTGATTTTAATCTGGAGCTAGAGAACCATTTAAAATTCTTAGGAATGCAACTATTGTTAGATCAGAACTGTATACATTCAAGCCACCTTTTTCAGTATCTGAACAGCAGAAGCCCTCAAATATTCTCCTGAATACCCCGCATCATCTCGTTGCATTCAAAACAGCATGTCCGGATGTGTTGACTTAAAATAGTTATTGAAAGAAACATCCTAACACTTATGCATCTCCATCACCACCATCTTACCATGACGCTAACATGTTCTTTGTCCTGTTAATTATCTGCAATGCCGACATGCTTTTGTTTTGATTCTTTCCTTTTCTGAGGACTTCATTTTCATTTCCTTAATAATGAACAGCACCATTTTCTCAATATTTATGTTAATTTCATTCTTTCCCAAACCTTGTTCTTGGTTCCTGTAGTGGTGTTTATCGTTTTACAATCTACTGGAATCTCTCTAGAGTCCAGTGAACTTTGGTTATCTTCCAAAATTATTTTTGAGCTTACAGATAATAATTTAACAATTTTCATTAATAATAATTTTGAGTTGATAAATTACTTTTGTTCTTTGTTATTTACTTATTTGGAAATGCCTTTGATGTTTCCTGCTACGAAAATAAATACAAATTGTTTGTTTTAATCCTCTGCTATATCCATATTTCCTTATAACAAAACATGCTTCAACTTCCAATAGTAACATGCTTAACTTTGATATTCTGCTCTTCAAAACACATACATGCAGTCCTCGGGTTTTGATAGGGTTCAATTTCTGAGAACTGAACATATACATTTTTGCAAGTCGGAAATGAATAAAAACAGCGAGTGGGAGAGGGATCGCAGAAGGAGCTGTGATGAATGCTGGTACACGGTAATCAGCCTCCACTCAGCCTCCATAAATGGTTAAAAGCTGCCATCATTCTCGTCTTGCTGCTGCAGTTCAACCCTATTGTAAATTTTTGCACCAAGGATATCATAGCCTGGATCAATATAGCTCAAATATATCTTTGATCAAGCTACTGGATGGCTTTTTCTTTCATCCATAATTAATACATACAGCTTTGTGTAATATTTGTCTACCTATGCACGCAGTTTTTGCTAGCAGTAAATTCCATTTAAATAATAAGTTGTATGGAATGTGTATATTATAAAATTGATATACCATATTGATAAAATGTTATTCCTCTAGCACGAGCACTCTTTCGGAGTTCATTTATTGCTACCAAAAGTGTTGCTGTAAAAGAAAACACAGTAAACTAATTTGTCAGAAGCAAAAACAAAATTACAGTAGAATATCACAAGTTAATGGCAATAAAACTGGCATCTAATGAGTATATTAAATGTTTAATCAAATATAAAGTTAAAAGGAAATGACCAACCTGACATGGAATGTAATGTAAATTGTAACTGGTTAGGAAGCTATTTATTGCAATTGCCAGTAAACAAATAAGAATGAACACACTATAACTGACAGCATTTACAAAGTAGGAATTTAAATTAGATCTTTTAAAAGCCATAAAGCCACAAGAGCAAAGTTTAAATTATGTAAAATGAGATCTAAACTATTTAAATGCTTAAATCCATTTACTCTTTAAAAAGGCAGTTTAAAACTTAATATTGTGATGTTTTGTTATCAAATTAAAGTAAAGTTTCAGTATAGTTTTTATAGCATGAGAGAAACGAGTTGGTTTGAAGGGTCTCAACCCGAAACGTCACCCATTCCTTCTATCCAGAGATGCTGCCTGTCCCGCTGAGTTACCCCAGCATTTTGTGTCTATCTTGATCACGTTAATAGAGTGCAACTAAATAAGGATCATCCATAACATCGGGAAATAAATTTAAACTTTAAACTGTGCATATGCTTGCCAAATCATTTTGAATGAAAAAGCTGAACTTAATAAAAATCAAGCAGAATTTATCATATTGATACCATAATGAAAATGAAGAAAATAGGTTTTTAAATTATTCTATGTATACTGTACCTCCTTCTGACACTAATGAACCAGCCAGAATAAAATAGGCCTGAAAAATATAAATGGAACATGAAAGAAAATCCTTTACAACTTTATTGCATTTAAACAAATTTAAATATTCCAAAATACAATTTTATTAATGTTAAGTGCAAGAAATCTCAGTTCAAAAAAAATAGCAGCCAAAAAAAATAATTCAAATGTATAATACTTCAACTTGGAGAACATGTTCCATCAGGAATAGAATTCATTAAGGGAAAGTCAAATTATTTGTTTTAACTTGAAGATCCAATTAGCAAGAAGGTGGATTCTTGTCAAGTAGTATTTACAAAGAGTTCCAAGAGAGGTCACGAAATATCTTTGTTACCAACAATCTTAAAAATTGAAATGTCACAGATGGAATATGAATCAAGTTGCTGGAGGTATATTTACATAGTCTATCTAACTGCAGATGATCCTTAGCTGTAGTACAATAGTATACAAAAAGAAATTAGAATTGATACAATATAATTTGAAAAATCTTGATAATATGTATGATTAGTGTAATAGTTGTTAAAATTGCCTGCTTATTTCCTTTTTTTTTTAAATCAAAAAATCTCTTTTCTGCTTCATTATCAAAGATAAAGCGCAGGCATGGCTATGTATTCTTTCTTGTACCAAGGACAAAAAAACTTGGTCACAAATTGTTTTGTGCTGGTAATGATTCCTACCAATCAAATTAAGCAGACTAACACTTGGAAACTGAAGACATATAGAAGAGACATAAAATAGGTGGAAGGGAAAACTAAAATCACATGCCAACTGCCAGATGTGTGTTTGTTTTTAAACACCAAATTCAGAAAGTGATATACATGCACAATTATAAGAATATAACCTTGAAAAATCTCTCTCCAGCTGAGAGGCCCTTCAGCCCACTGAGTCCGCACCGACCAGCGATCCCCGCAAATTAACAGTATCCTACACACACTAGGGGCAATTTACACCTACACCAAGCCAATTAACGTCTTTGGATTGTGGGAGGAAACCGAAGATCTCAGAGAAATCCCACGCGGTCACGGGAAGAACGTACAAACTCCATACAGACAGCACTTGTAGTCGGGATTGAACCCGGGTCTCTGGCACGGCAAGCGCTGTAAAACAGCAACTATATTGCTGCGCCCCTCGACAGTATCAAGATCAGTCCTCAACCATGAACAAAGCACAAGCTCTGTTAGAGTCTTGCACTGCGAACATGAAATCATGTAACCTATGTCGCAGAAGTGTAAAGTATCAGCTTCCTTAAAGGTGCAAGGAAACTATATTTAGTAGTTATCATAGAAAATTAGATTATACCCAAAATAAAAAGTAATGATTTTCTTCAAACTTTCTTCTCTTGCAAACAGTGTAGTGACTGGCGTGTATGTTTGTAGTTTAGTTCAGATGAATAGGTCTTCATATCAACAATTTGATTCAGACTATTTTTTTTAACATTCCAAGTACATAACAATTCAAGCAACATCCATGATCATTTATACAACCGATTACCTCTTTCCACATCATATTGGCAACACAGCAGGACAGTTCAAAATTAAATCTGTAAAGGTAGTAAATACCATTCTGAATGGAAAATCTTTAAAGGCAATATACGATATGCCAGCTTCTTTACTCTGGCACAACTAAAATTCTTGTCAACAAAATGTGGCCAGGTTTATTCTCCATTACAGAAAAAATGATTGAATTATACAAAGTGAAGGGACTGGTGTACAACATGTTATGCTTCGATTAAGCACCTACAATAGAAATAGCATTATAATTTTGTTGCAGAATCTATTCCAGAGTTCATCTCTAAAAGCATTTGCTAATACAGAACTTACCCACATTAAGGATTCTATATGATGGGGATGTAAAAGTCCATTAATTCCATGGTACCAGGAGAGTCCTGCACCCATCATAAAAATCCCTACTCCACTGATGAGGGATGCAATGGAGCGCATATTTGTAAATCCATACCTTAAACAACAGAATACCAAATGTGAGAGACTATAAACCAAACTGTAATTTTGTGGATGGATTAATTATGCTTTACTTTGCATACAACATTAAACTTAATCCAATGATCATCATAAGCAATTTCAATAGCAGAAACAATAATGTTATTAAACTTTGGAATCTGCAATAAAATGTTCTGTAAAGAATAGCTGTTAAAACTATCCCTTTTCCCAATTTTTATCTAATTTACCAGAAAAAAGGTAGACACATGATAATTCCACATTTCTGATTAAGAACAAAGAAGGACAAAATTAAGTTTTCCTTACGGGTGGCCAGGATCTGGAATCTTGGACGACTGAATGACACCCACTGCTAGCAAAGCCTGTGGAAAATATGTCAATTTTATTGAATTGAATAAATAAATGGAATAAATTTTATTAGCCAAGTATGTATATATTCAAGGAATTTGCTTTGGTGCTTTGCTCGCAAGTAACAACACGATATACAGTAAACAATTAAGAATAAAGCGTTATAATTTAAACATGTGAAGAATGAAATAAAATACCAGAGCAAAAGGAGGCGACAGACTTTTGGTTATTGAGTAGAGCTACTGCTCATGGAAAAAAGCGGTTTTATGTCTGGCTGTGACGGCTATGACAGTCCGGAGTCGCCTTCCACAGGGAAGTACTTCAAAAACTTTGTGGCCAGGGTGAGAGGGGTCAGAGGTGATCTTACCCGCTCGTTTCCTGGCCCTTGCAGTGTACAGTTCGTCGATGGGGGGGGGGGGGGGGGGGGGAGGGGGGGGGTTGCAGCCAACAACCTTCTCGGCTGATCAAACTATGCGCTGCAACCTCCGGATGTCATGCTTGGTGGCTGAGCCAAACCAGTCCATGATGGAGAAGGTGAGGACAGACTCTATGATGGTAGTATAAAACTGGATCATCATTGCCTGTAGCAGATTGTGTTTTCTCAGCTGCCGCAGGAAGTACATCCTCTGTTGGGCCTTTTTGATGGTGGAGTCGATGGTGGCCTCCTATTTAAGGTCCCTGGAGATGATGGTTCCAAGGAACTTAAATGACCACAGATGTGACTGTGGTGTTGTTGATGGTGAGTGGGGGGAGGGGAGGGGGAGCTCTCCTAAAGTCTACAATCAATTTCACTGTCTTAAGAGCATTGAGCTCCAGGTTGTTACGAAGGCACCAGGACGCCAGCTGTGTCACTTCCTGACTGTAGGCAAATTCCTCCCCATCCTGGATCAGTCCAATCAAGGTTGTGTCGTCACCTTGACAGAGAAGCTTGACAGAGGAGTCTGTGGAGGTGCAGTCGTTGGTGTAGAGAGTGTAAAGGAGAGGGGAGAGTACGCAGCCTTGTGGTGCTCCTATGCTTAGGGTCAGCGGGTCTGAGATGTGCTTTCCCAGCCTCATATGGTGCTTCTTGTCTGTCAGGAAGTTGGAGATCCACTGACAGAGGGGTTCAGGCACAGTTTATGACAGAATTGTTCAAAATAGTTAATAAAAGAACATTGCAAATGAAAGGAAATTAGCTCCACTTTAAAAAGAACAAAATAACCCAGCTACCATGAGTCACAATGACCTATTGATGGGTTCAGTTCAGTTTTATTTGTCATATGTAGGTTAACAGGGTCAATGGGTCACCTCAGCAATGATATTACAAGGATAAAAATAAGATACAATAAGATAAGATAAAAGTGACATTGGTAGGTAAAAGACAATAAATAAAATAATCAACATATATGTGTTTATGAGTTCAGAAGCCTGATGGTAAAAACTGTTCCTAAGTCTGGTGGTGTGTGCAGCCATGCTCTTGTATCGTCTGCCTGACGGTAACAATGAGAACAGTCTGCTGTGGTCCTTGACGATGCTGTGCGCCTTCCGCAGGCACCGCCTGTGAAAAATGTACTGAATGGCCGGGAGACAGTTGCCAGTGATGTGCTGTGCTGCCTTCACCACTCTCTGTAGTGATTTGTGGCTGTGGGCAGAACAGTTCCCGTACCAGACTGTGATGCAGCTCGTCAGGAGACTCTCGGTGGTGCATCTGTAGAAGTTTGTGCGGATGCTGCCGTTCATGCCAGAATTCCTCAGTCTTCTCAGGAAAAAGAGCCGTTGGTGGGCTTTCTTTGTTATTGTGTCCATGTGCTGTGTCCAAGAGAGGTCCTCAGTGATGTGCACACCGAGGAACGAAGCTGCTGACCCTTTCAACCTCAGCATCACCGATGTGGATGGGGAGGTGTCCATTCCCCTGCTGTCTCCTGTAGTCCACGATCATCTCTTTAGTTTTGCTGACATTGAGAGAGAGGTTATTTTCCTGGCACCAGCTGTTTAGTTCCTTTACCTCCTCTCTATAGGCCGTCTCATCGTTGTCTGTGATGAGGCCCAGGATGGTTGTGTCGTCAGCAAACTTTAGGATGATGTTAGAGCTGTGCTTAGCAGTACAGTCATGCGTGAACAGGGAGTACAGGAGAGGACTGAGTACACAGCCCAGTGGTGTGCCTGTGTTGAGGATCAGTGAGGAAGAGATGTGGCGGCCGATTCTCACCACCTGGGGCCTGCCCATCAGGAAGTCGAATATCCAACCGCAGATGGAGGTCTCCAGTTCAAGATCAAGGAGCTTGGGGATGAGTTTTGAGGGAATGATAGTGTTGAATGTCCATCTGTAGTCAATGAAGAGCATTCTCTTTTTGTTGTTTAGTTTTCACTTAATTGTACTGTTTACTGGCCCACTATTTCAGAAAGTGGAACAAAACTGTTTCCTGCACCTTTAGCTTCAAACGTTTTTGATCCATACCTCGATGGAAGTTGATAATGAGGGGCATTCAAGACCAATGTTCATCTTCTCAATATTCTTAAATAAGATATATGAACTGAATGAAAAATGCCTGAGAAGTACACTGAATTGCAGTCAAATCAGTTTCAAAAAGAGAAAGAAATAAGGGAGATTGGATTGTGGAGAAAGATGAGGCAAAGGATATGCATGAATTTCTCTACATTGGCGAGACCAAACATAGACCTAGCCACTGCTTTGCCAAGCACATGCTGTGGTCATCTGGATCTCCCGGTTGTCAGTAATTTTAATTCCCATTCCCACATTGACCTGCCTGTCCTGGACTTCCTCTACTGCCAGGTCGAGGACAAACACAAATTAGAGGAACAGAACCCAATGTTCCATCCAGGTAGCTACAACCCAACCAAATTCTCCAATTTCAATTGACCCGCCCTCCCTTAGTCCCTCTCTCTTATCCTGGTCCTGTCCCGCTGAGTTACTCCAGCTTTGTGTCTATCTTCTTATATTTATCCTTCTTCCTCCAATCAACCTATTTTCCCCTCTCCCCCAACTCCCCACCACCCTACATTCCTCCTAGTGCCTTTCATTTCCACCCTCCCATCTGTTTTATTTCCCCCATCTGCTCCTATCTCCCATCATTCAATTCCATTCTTTCCTGCAACTGTTGTTCTCCATTTATTATCGCCCCCCCTCTGTCACTATCTCCACCCTTCTCTCTCCCACCTGCCTGTTTTCTGCCAATCAATCCCTCACCACCTATATCCACCTATCGCTTGTTGTATCTTGCTGAAACCCCCACCTCTTCATACTGGCTACTTCCCCTTTATCCTTTCGGACTAAATGAAGGGTCCTAAACTTCAACCATTCTTTTGCCGATTATGCCATTCATCTTCCAGCATCTTGTACCTTCTGCATGGATATCTTTTTGATTTCAAGCTTCCAACAACTTCTTGCAGGCATTAATTAGACTGAACTCAATAAATGCTTCCTTTGTGTGTTAATTGGTTGTCAGTAGGCCAATTAATGCATTAATGCATCATTAACTGGTTGTTACTTTCCATATATCCTGGCCTATTAAAATCAACTGCAGCAATTATTAAAGATTTTTTAATAAAAAGTGTTCATTTGTTTCTAATTATTGATAAATTAACTCCTGTAAAAGACTGATGAATAGCTACAGGCAACAGTAATTTATATTTGAGAAAGGCTTAACGTCCCTAGGCTTTGAATTTTTTCAATTTCATTTGACAATAACTGAACAAACGGAATGGAAAACGGAAATCATATCTGCTTGTCAACACAAACAAAACGATTCTTCGATGTGACTGGGTAACTTGGTGGAAGCAGTCCAGAATTGTAAAAGCATGGGTGACAATAAAGGACTTTAAATTATATTATTATTGACATACCATTTTAATTTCAGTTCATTACAGAAACTGTCAGTTGACACATTTGCTTGAATATAATTTTAATTGGTAATACAGGTGCTCCTCAACTTACAATGAGGTTCCGTTCCGATAAACCAATCGTAAATTGAAAATATTGTAAGTCGAAAATGCATTTAATACACCTAACCTACCAAACATTCTCTCTCTTCCGATAAGGCTCGAGAATAGTGGGAGAAGGCACTGGGGCATCGACACTTGTTGATCGTTTAGCAGGCATAGTGTTCTTCAGGAAGATATCAAGTTTTGACTGTAGTTTGTTTCTTCTTTTCATTATATATTTCCCTATAGCAGGCAAGAGCATCCAGTATCTGCCTGTCAGTTTTTGCGAATCTCTCGTAATTGCCGTCCATTTCTTCCAACATCCGTACGCCACTGATGATAGTAGCAAACGCCTCCGCCACTTTGTTGTGAACGTTTTCTGTGCCTCGGGTATAACTTCTTTCTGTGCCTCAGCTTCTTTACCTCTTTCTTCCTCCAGTTCGATCACCTCCTCGTTGGAAAGTTCTTCAGCCTCAATGCCAACAAGCTCATGAATATCTTTATCAATATCCAATTCTAGCTGTTTCCCAATCACTAATATCTTGTTACTTACTATGTAATCAACAGCAGAATATTTGTTAAAACCGTTGAATGTGTTCACATATGTCTTCATAACTTTCTTCCAAATGCCGTTCATGAAGAAGTGTGACTTCTTCCCATGCTGCAGCGATGTTCCGGATAGCATTTTGAATGTTAAAACCTTTCCAAAACTCTCAGAATGTTCAGCCAGATTTAGTCGCTTCAACAGCCTGCGCAAACGTTTGGTGTAAATAGTAGGCCTTGAACGCAGCTATTGCGCCTTGGTCCATTGGTTGAATGAGTGCGGTTGTGTTCGGCGACAAATACACAACCTTTACAATGGGATGAATGTCGCCGATATGCTGCTAAGATCAGAAGAATTTTGAATGGGATGTTGTTTTGCCTACAATATTCTCTTGCCTGCGAAATAAAAGAATTTAGAAACCAGTCTTCAAACAATGCTACTGTCATCCAGGCTTTCTTGTTACGGTAATATAAATGGGAAGCGTATGTTTGCTACCATTCTTCAATGCTCTGGGGTTCTCCGAGTGATAGATTAGTAAAGGCTTTAATTTGAACTCTGCAACATTTCCACCCAAAAGCAGTGTTACACGGTCTTTGCATGCCTTTAAGATGGTCGATATCGTCGATTGCGAAAATCAGGAGACAGATGGGCGTTTTGTAGACATGAAGGGATGCAAAAACACAAAACACTGTATCCAAAAAACACTGGCAAAACAGTGCACTGTAGAGTATCGGTTGTTTACACTTGTGATCGCGTGGCTGACTGGGAGCTGCGGCTCGCTGCCGTTGCCCAGCATCACGAGAGTATCGTGCTGCGTATATCGCTAGCCCGGGAAAAGATCAAAATTCAAAGTACGGTTTCTACTGAATGTGTATCGATTTTGCACCATCGTAAAGTCGAAGCATCGTAAGTCGAAGAGCATCTGTATTAAAAAAACTATTCAAACCCGACTTATTCTTGTAACAAATTCAATAGCCAACACAAATTTATATAATTGATAGCATCCTTACCTGGTTGCAAGTGTCAGCTAATGAATGTATAGCTTCTGAGAACATCGATGCGGACCCTGTATAAACCCAGGCAAGTAGTTTGAAGATAAAATTCAGTCCATTGCTAGAGAGGGAGTTAGCAAAAATAACATATTGACAGATAGTACAGTGATTTCTGGATTTAAGACTAACAATAAACTTTGCTTCAAATTCAGTAAAAATATAGTAATCAATTTTGATTATACAACACTAAATAAAATACATTTTATAACAATTCGTTTATATGACATATGAGCAAAATTAGGCCATTCGGCCCATTCGATCACGGCAAATCTATTTTCTCCTTTCAACCCCATTCTCTTGCATTCTCCCCATAACCTTTGACGCTTTTACTAATCAAGTACCTACCAATCTGTTTTAAAAATACCCAATGAATTATACTCCATCACCGCTGTGGCAATTTGTAGTAATCTCCCAACCAGCTTAGCCATAAACATGTGGCTAGATTGCAAAACTAGATGTGTTGCTATCCTTCAGACGTTACCTCAAAGGAATTGAATGGTGAATGAAATTTTCCACAAGCAGTAAAAAAACATTTTAGACATTAACTTATTCACTACTACCTTGTCCTTCATATGGATTCTTATCAGACAGGAAGCAAAGAGTAGGAGTAAACGGGTCCTTTTCAGAATGGCAGGCAGTGACTAGTGGGGTACCGCAAGGCTCAGTTCTGGGACCCCAGCTGTTTACAATATATATTAATGATTTGGACGAGAGAATTGAATGCAACATCTCCAAGTTTGCGGGTGACACGAAGCTGGAGGGCAGTGTTAGCTGTGAGGAGGATGCTAGGAGGCTGCAGGGTGACTTGGATAGGTTGGGTGAGTAGGCAAATGCATGGCAGATGCAGTATAATGTGGAGAAATGTGAGGTTATCCACTTTCGTGGCAAAAACAGGAAAGTAGACTATTATCTGAATGGTGGCCGATTAGGAAAAGGGGAGATGCAGCGAGACCTGGGTGTCATGGTACACCAGCCATTGAAAGTAGGCATGCAGGTGCAGCAGGCAGTGAAGAAAGCGAATGGTATGTTAGGATTCATAGCAAAAGGATTTGAGTATAGGAGCAGGGAGGTTCTACGGCAGTTGTACAGGGTCTTGGTGAGACCACACCTGGAGTATTGCCTACAGTTTTGGTCTCCTAATCTGAGGAAGGACATTCTTGCCATAGAGGGAGTACAGAGAAGATTCACCAGACTGATTCCTGGGATGTCAGGACTTTCATATGAAGAAAGACCGGATGGACTTGGCTTGTACTCGCTAGAATTTAGAAGATTGAGGGGGGATCTTATAGAAACTTACAAAATTCTTAAGGGGTTGGACAGGCTAGGTGCAGGAAGATTGTCCCCGATGTTGGGGAAGCCCAGAACAAGGGGTCACAGTTTAAGGATAAAGAGGAAATCTTTTAGTACCGAGATGAGAAAACCATTTTTACACAGAGAGTGGTGAATCTCTGGAATTCTCTGCCACAGAATATAGTTGAGGCCAGTTAATTGGCTATATTTAAGACGGAGTTAGATGTGGCCCTTGTGGCTAAAGGGATCAGGGGGTATGGAGAGAAGGCAGGTACAGGATACTGAGTTGGATGATCAGCCATGATCATATTGAATGGCAGTGCAGGCTCGAAGAGCCGAATGGCCTACTCCTGCACCTATTTTCTATGTTATCTAATTTCATTATTAAAACAAAATAAAGCTAGCAATACAAAAACAATAACTTACACACAAATAGCAACCATCACCACCTTTCCTGGCCCTTGTAAAAATGGCGTTGACTTAGTTGACCTAGGCTGAAGAGAAAATTTTAAATCAAAACCTTTTTGACTCTGATCATCACCACAGAAGTCATGTTTCAATTATAACGGTTGCTCTGCAACTTTGGATCCAGAATATGAGGTCACACACTCAGAATAAAGGATCAACAGCTTCACTTGAAAACAGAAATTGCAAATCTGAATTCTCTACTTCAAAGATCTGTGAGTGACTGAATATACTTAACTATTAAATAATGAGTACAGTAACCCCTCATTATAACAGACCATTCGGTTGGGGGAGGGAGGGGGAAATTTGCACCCGTTATTGCCGGCTGTCCACTATAACAAAGTAAAGAAATATGATTGCATATGCACGAGACACAAATAACTGCAGTTGCTGGTTAATACACAAACGTATATAAACGTTCATGCCTGCAACCCATGGACATGGGGACAGGGATTGGATCCCTTTCAGCTGTTACAACATGACAAAGAATGTAATATGGGAAAAAGGCAACAGTAGAGGTGACAATCTTATTGAAAGGATTGCACAAGTATTATGTTCTCTAAATAAATAAAACAAAATATATTTGTATTTGAAAGCGGCTTCAAAAGTGACAAGGAGAGCTTTTTCAAGGGAAGCAGGATTGGAAATGGTATGCATTGAAAGGTAGGAGAGCTATGAAGGAATGGCCTTATCTATGCTCAAGATAATGGGAATCAAGGTGGCGTCTGAGATGACATTGGTGCAGAAGGCTGTGAATACTGGTGCATTGAGGAGAAGAAGTTGAGGTAAGACTGGCAAAGTGAACTGAAAAGGTAATCAGAATTACCATATATATGAAGATACTGTACAAAAAATATTAGTATAGGATACATGCCATCCTTTTATAGACAGAATTACATTCAATGTAACGATACAATATTGTAACTTTAGTTTTGCTTAAATATTTGTAAATACTGAATAAAAATTATAGGTGATGGTACAAATAATTAGCCAACTGCTCAAAGTTCACTCTCTCTTCTTGTCACTATATCTGCTTGCTCATACTAAATGAATTTCAGACAGCATGCTATATTTCCATTATCTCTCCCATTCATGAATTCATCTGCATAGAAAAACAACTCATAACTGAAAGCTAATTTACACAATCCCTTACTTTTTTTAGACACAAGGGAAAATACTTAAAATATTTGTTGTTTTAAATATATTTAATATTATTTTTAACATGCTCCTGTAATTTCTCACCACTTTGTATATCAATTTTGACTTGGACAGGGCAATAAACCTTAAACTGACCAAAGGAATACCAAAATCAAGTGTAAATGTTTGTGTCCAAGTTATTTTTTTTTGTGAATGCTACTGTATCTGGGCGAGTAGCTAGCAGAAACTAAAAAGTGGACTTAATCTGTACATTTGGCCTCACCATAGTCATACCCAAAAAATCCTGGTATTCCTTCATTAATTTCTGGTTCCTGAAAAGATCTACAAAAAAGAGAAAACCTTTGTTAAAACAAATCCATTCTGCAATAAGAAATAAATTCAATTGAACTCAATTGGTCTCATGTGAAACTGAACAGCATTTGTAATGCAGAGCCAGAGAGATATTACTGCTTAATACCAGTATGGTTAATATTAGATCATAACACAAGAGCTAAAGTTATGCATGGGCATAATGTGATACTTAATCAATTCATATCTATGGGAAGTTATACAGCTAACAAAAAATAACTATATATTACCCCCAAAGTATCAAACTTAATACTCCAGAAATATTTCACACACACTTACTTTCCTTATATACAATGTCTACTTCTTTGCGATGATGTTTTGCCCTTGCAAGCGCTTCCAAACTTCCATGCACCTCAAGAGCCCTTAAAAGAAAAATTGAGCAATTAACAAGTGCAATTACTGCCTCTGCTATGGTAGATTTCAAAACATTACTCATGAAGAAACACTTTAGTCATACATTTATTAATACACTTATATTTGCCAGTAGAATTATTTTAATATAATCAGTTCTATGAGAATTATTTTTTCCAGTTTGTGTTTAATGATTAGTCAATGTTGACATTTCTTTCCTTCAAACAACAATGTATTTTACGAAAGTTTGATAAACCTTTCTTCCATTCATATACGAATAGAGAATAGTCCTCTAAATTAATTTGGTGTGCAAATAAAGAAGTTGGCAATAAATTGTTCAATAAAAATAAAATGGAAGATATGCATTTACATGGTGCCTGTGATCACAAAGTTCCCAATGTTTTACAGCCACCGTAGCTAGGAATTCTATAAAGCATGTCAGTCAATTTGTAATTAAACAAACTCATAAATCATAGTACAGGTGCACAACCTTTTATCCGAAAGCCTTGGGACCAGACACTTTTCGTAATTCAAAATTTGTCGGCCTTCGGAATGGAAATTTTTTAGCGTAGATTTTAATGGCTGGCTCAGTGGTAGAGTGCTCGGCTCATATCCGCAAGGTCGCGAGTTTGCGCCTTGATCCCGGCAGTTACTCGGTCGCGAGTTTGAGTCTTCAATGTCGTTTTTTCTTGCAGAATAAATGTCTGTATGAAATGCAGTGTGTTGAATGAATTCCTGAATTTGTAAATGTGCCCGCAGCATTGAATCACCTCTCGCACTCATGTCACCCTAGCGGGGCTACATGCCCTTAGGCGGCCTAGCTCCTTTAGGGGGCGCTCCTCTGTGTGCAGCCATGTCAGCAGCCCGTCAGTCTTTTCAACTTTTTTTTATTTTTTAGTATGTTTTAAAGTATGTATTTAATGTTTCTTTGTGTGTCTTGTGTGGGGGGTGGTGTGGGGAGGTAAGGGGGAAACCGCTTCGGTCGCCTCCTCCATGGAGAGGCGACTTTTTCCAGGTCGCCTCCCCCGTGGCCTAACATCAAGGATCGGCGCGGCCTTTCCCAGAGACGCGCCCGGGGCTTCAGCGGCGGGCGCAGCGTGGACTCTCAATGTGGAGCGGGTGAGCCCTCGCTGGGGCTCGCTGGAGGGGAGCGCTCCGTTTCGCTGGCCCGGGGCAGCCGGCAGCCTGAAGTCGCAGCCTGAAGCCGCGTCTGCAGAGCTCCAGCTGGTGCGGCGTCTACAGGCCGGGATCCCTCGTGGGGGACCCGGGGGAAGAAGAAGCCATCACTGCCGCCCGCGGCCAACTTCTACCGCGGGGCCGGCATGGACTTACCATCACCCCTGGAGGGGAGCTTCGACCGCCGGCCCTGCAGTCTACGGTGCTTCTGGCTGCGGCGGAGACTTTAAATCTCGACCGCCGGCCTGCAGCCTACAACAACTTATAGCCGCGGTCTCCGGTGAGGAAGAGCCGATCCTGGACTGACTCTGGACTCTGGTCCTGTCCACGGGGGGGAAATGGAGGAGGACTGGCCAAATTTTGTGCCTTCCACCACAGTGATGAATGCTGTGGTGGATGTTTGTGTTACATTTTTATTGTGGTTGTGTGTTCTTTATTATTGTATTGCTGCTGACAACCCAAATTCCACCGACCCTGGTTGTGTGGCAATAAATTCTATCTTATCTTATCTTATCGGGGATTCTTGAATCCCCGAGCTAGGTCGCGAGTTTGCGCCTCGATCCTGGCAGTTACTCGGTCGCGAGTTTGAGGCTTCAATGTAGTTTTTTCTTGCAGAATAAATGTTTGTATGAAATGCAGTGTAGGAGAGGTGTACTGACTGTGTGGGCAGAACTTTGGAAGTGATTGCCCACCGGTCTTAAAAGCCGCTGTGTCTCCCTGTCCCTGGGATAGCAGGGGGCGATCAAACAGCACAATACCCCCCTCCCCCTCCAACTCCAGAGGAATCCGCTCCCCGATGGGCCGCTACGGCGACAAGTGGCAGTTTGCCCACAGCCCGAGCTGCGCCACCCCAAGAACACGACGTATCTTACACACCATCAGCTTCTGCCCCTACGTGTTCCTCTGGAGTTGGAGCGGGGCTGGGCTGGAGTTGCTGCTGGCTGTGGGTCTCTGGGATCTCCGTGCTTGCAGTGGGCCTGGGGGTCGGTGTCCCGTTGGTCCTAACGTCTCCGGCCACCCCCCTGGACTGGAGCTGAGACTGGGAACTGTACTGCCCTTGCCCCCTCCCTCTCCAACTGCAAACAACCCCACTCTCCTGCAAGGGCGGTACAGTTCCCGGAGGTTGGCAGGTGGCCAGAGACGTCAGGACCAACAGGAACCCGCTCCCCGATGGGCCCCTACGACGCCCCGAGCTGCGCCCCGTCATCCGCAACCCAGGTTCCTCTGTAGTTGGAGCGGGGCTGGGCTGGGCTGCTGATGGCTGTGGGTCTCTGGGATCTCCGTGCTTGCAGTGGGCCTGGGGGTCGGTGTCCCGATGAGGGGGCGCAGCTCGGGGAACGGCTTCTGGTGGTCCTGACGTCTCCGGCCAGTTTGCAGTTTTCCTCTGGAGTTGGAACGGGGCTGGGCTGCTGCTGGCTGTGGGTCTCTGGGATCTCCGTGCTTGCAGTGGGCCTGGGGGTCGGTGTCTCGTTGGTCCTGACGTCTCCGGTGACTGGCACTGACCTGCTGGTATCGCCGACGTGAAGACAGTGCAAAGCCCCCGCGCCGGTGCAATGAGCGGGGAGCTGGAGAGGGGAGGGAAGGGGTCACACACATGGCCGGGAAGCAGAGGGGTGTAGGTGGGGTGAAACTGAAGGGAGCGACAATCTGCTGCTGCCTGCCCGCTGAGTTAAAAAGTTCCCACGCAAGACTCACGATACACTGTGTATCGTGAGTCTACCGTGGGAACTTTTTAACTCAGCGGGCAGGCAGCAGCATATTGTCAATTATTAACCCTCCCGCGCAATATACCCTCACCTTCTCTTTTATGAATGGGGATTTAGTTCCCCTTTCTTCGAGGACCGACCGGAGGTTCCGCTGTCACCTCTGTGGGCCGCCCTCGGTGAACGTTTTCAAGGACCTTTCTTCAAGGACCGAAAAAATGTCCGCTATTCGGAGGTTTTCGTTATTTGGATCTTCGGATAAAAGGTTGTGCACCTGTAATTAAATAATCTGCTTGTGATGTTAGTTTAGACATAAATATGAGTTAAGATTATTGTGACATGTACCGAGATGCAGTTACACTCAAGGAATTACATGTAGATAACAAGGAGTACATTTGAGAAGCTGAGGATATAAAATTTTAAAACTTAGAATCCAAGGGATATAGATTTATAATTATTGAAAATATGGAACCACAAGTAGAATTGGTGGAATTCTGAGTTCCAAACCCAAGGAAAATAATTTAAAGAATAGGAGATAATATTAGCAACAAGAGTCAGTGTCCAGGACTGAGATGGAAAGGCCAAGCTGTTCTGAGAGTATTCTCCCCAATGTGAAGAAAACATGGATCAATTATTAGGGCACTGGGAGTGAACTCATTGGACCTTTTGAAACTTACAGAATAATGAAAGGCCTAGATAAAGTGGATGTGGAAAGGAAGTTTCCACTGGTGGGATAGTCCAGGACCAGAGGTCACAGCCTCAGAATTAAAGGGTGTTCTTTTAGAAAAGAGGGGAGGAGGAACTTCTTTAGACAGAGAGTAGTTAATCTGTGGAACTCATTGCCATTGGTCTGCGGAGGCCAAGTCGGTGGATATTTTTAAGGCCGAGATAGAGAAATTCTTGATTAGAACGGGTGCCAAGGGTTATGGGGAGAAGGCAGGAAAATTGGATTAGGAGGAAGAGATCTGCCATGATTGAATGGCGGAATAGACCCGATGGGCCGAATGGCCTAATTCAACTCCTGCTCAGATATACAGATCCCTGATATTTTCCCCACACCCAATTGTCTAACACATACAGGCCTCATTCTCAGAACTTCTTTTCCATAAGCAGATTGCACAGAACATGACTGTCCCCCAAATTCCCTGTTTCTGGCCACAATACAAACTTAGAGCTAGATGATTTCCCTTCCAAAGTCTTAGCCAACCTCTCCTGAAGAAGGGTCTCGACCCGAAAACATCACCTATTCCTTTTCTCCAGAGATGCTGTCTGACCCGCTGAGTTACTCCAGCCTTTTGTGTCTATCTTCCATATAATATCCAATCCACAATCCTGTATGCTTCCCTCTCTGCCCTTCCATCCCACTCCAACCTCAATCTCCCAATAATCTCCCAATTGGGCTCATCACCAGAAATCCCAACTTCGCATGTTTGACTTTGGGACAACCCAAAAGGTGTATATTTGTATGACTTCAGTGACAATCAAGCCCACTTAGTTAGTACACCCTTTTGGATGGAAGAGAATGTGGAAGCTTAGAATCCAAATCAAACAGTAAATAATTCTTCTTCTTTCTATAGTAAATAAAAATTCCAGAAAATATTGTTTCAAGTTTACAAGAAATCATTTCCTAGAAAGCTTTCTTCCCAAGGAAATGCCATTGCAGAAAACAAAAATCACGTTAAACTGCAAAGGTTAACAAAGGGCATAAAGTATTGGTGCAATAGTAGTTAGAACTATTGATCTGGAGGCCATATATTCATACATTATCTCACTCCTCTCCTAATCTCAGCTCTATTGTCCTACACCGTTTCACCTTGCCAGAGATTATAAAAATAAACGTTGGATGTTTATTTTTGAATCTTCTACCCATTAATGCAGCATTAAAATTGATCACTACCCACCTAGCTACTATGTCAGATCTCAAATGTACAGTAAAAGCT
This sequence comes from Amblyraja radiata, assembly GCF_010909765.2. Classification (NCBI taxonomy): domain Eukaryota; kingdom Metazoa; phylum Chordata; class Chondrichthyes; order Rajiformes; family Rajidae; genus Amblyraja; species Amblyraja radiata. The sequence continues at coordinate 102,934,809 of NC_045956.1, read as the reverse complement.
TCTGTATCATCATGGGGGCTTCGCCGTCTTATTTTTCTTAACTTCTCCAGGTCACTGCAAACAAAAGGCAAACGGAAAGTGTCAGATTATTATTGAAGAATTGCTATCAACAACCTTACAATACAGAATGCTGGAACTATACCATTTTACAATATGGTACAGCAAGACTTGTCAGTCAATAAAGCTTGAAAATACATTGAGTAGCAGAAAATGGCGATATAAATTGTACAAGGCATCACCTTAGGTTGTATTATGTATAAATCCAATACCAACAAGGATATTCAAAGGGCAAAAAGGGGCCGAGATAGCTCTGGCGTTAAGAACAATCCCAAAAGATTTTATAAATACATAAGGGGAAAAAGGGTAACTAGAGAGAGAGTGGGACCCCTCAGGAATCAAAGCAGTCAACTCTGTGTGGAGCCACAGGAGATAGGCAAGGTCCTCAATGAGTATTTCTCCTCTGTATTTACCGAGGAAAAAGACAGTGGGATGGAGGAACTTGGGGCAGTCAATGGAAGTGTCTTCAGAGCAGCCAGTGTTACTGTCGAACAGGTGCTGAAGATACTATTGCATATGAAGGTAGACAAATCGCCAGGGCCTGATCAAATATATCCGAGGACATTGTGGGAAACTAGAGAGAGAATTACGGGAGCCCTGGTTAAAATTTATGAGTCGCTTTTAAATGCAGGCGAGATGCCGGAAGACTGGAGGGTGGCAAACGTTGTGCCCTCTATTCAAGAAGGGCTGCAGGGAAAATGCTGGGAACGATGGGACAGTGAGCTTAACATCTGTAGTTGGAAAGTTACTGGAGAGTATCCTGAGGGATAGGATATACAGGAATTTAGACAAGAGCCAATTAGGGATAGACAGCATGATTTTGTACGTGATCGTGCCTCCCATATCTGATTGAGTTTTTTGAAGAAGTGACCAATATGGTTGCAATTTCTTATTCTGATATCTCGGATTAGCATAATGCACAAACTAGCTTGTTTGTTTGTAACTAGGTTATTTTCTGCACAAAAGAGGATAATTATCTATTACAGGAATTTGTTTTATTTTCTATTCTAATATTCTGCATTAATTTTTTTTTAAATTCTTAATACTACCAAATACCTGGGTTTTAAACAGAATTCATTCATTGCTCGCATTGCTGTGATGAAATTATTTTGAGTGTATGTGGACCCATAATCACGTTTCTTCAGAATAGCTTTAACTGAAAAATATTGGGGTATAAGCAGTCAAACAATGAATATATCATTAACACAGTGATACAGAACTAAATATTATACTTTGCTCATTTCAATGTGGAAACACTGGACTTTAATAGTATAGTTACAGTGCAAGTTTTCAAGAAATAAGATTTTATAATTAGGCAATCTATCACTCAAATCTGCAATTATAAATCTGATATCCAAGTATTTAAACCTTGCTTTAGTACATATATTTAAAAAAATTTAAGTCGACACAAAAGATACAGTTTACGTGTGGATTGTGCACATTAGAATCAAATTTTGGGAAGTACCTTGTTCGTCTCATCTGCATCTGCAATGTATTCACTTAGTAAGGCAGGTTCCAGGGGTTAACAATTACAGAGCATCAGCACGATCATTCCAAAGTGACAAATAATTTAGTTACTGAAGCCCAGATTGCACATGGTTCCTGCCAATCAATTATATCCACAACATGTCTGAAACTCTGAACTTTAGGATTATTATAGTCACATGTATCAAGCCACAGTGAAAAACTGCCTTGCATGTTATAGAAACAGATCAGATATACTATTCATAGATTCAAGCTGTTCAAACTCAACTACAATAAATAGAGCAAAGGGGAATTAGAAAATACAAAAATGAGTTTAGGTTAGGTTTGAAGTGCAAGTGCAAAGGAATGAGGTGCAATACAAATAATGGAAGAGGGTAGCTTTGCAATGAATTTACCAAGATATCATTTTACTAAAGAATACCATTATAAACTCAGCATTGAACAGAGAAGTGACTGTTACAAGGTCCAAAATGTATTCAGTACTTTTCAGTCTAGAAATTGAAATTGCTTTGATGGCTTTTGGCCAAAATATGAATTCTATTTATTTTTCCACAGATGCATCCTGACCTCCTGAATAGTTCCAGCACATTTGCTATGGAAGGAGTTATCACTGGATCTAGTCCTGGATCCATAAGGCAACCATGAAATAATTAGATTTAGTTTTGTTATGAAGTAGGGCAAGAGGCAGACCACAGCAAAACTACATAGATGCTCAAATGATGTCACAAAATTAGAGATCTAAAAATTAGAGGTAAACTGGAATCAGAAATTGGCCATGAATAAAATCTGGAAATTATGGGCATACTCTATATGTTCGACAGCATCTGTAAAGAGAGAAAATGTAGCCAATGTTTCAGGTTTATGAACTTCTGTAAGAGCAATACAACTGCTACACTGCAATTCACCACGATAGGCGGCAAGTTTGGGCTTGTAATTAATAACATCAAATAAAATGCTCACCTTTCACTTGGATTTGCTCCAAAGCAGGTTGACTTGAAGAACTTGACCCTTGAGCAAGGAAGATAATTTTGCACAAACCAAAAATTAGGGCGTTATTAAAATACAGAAATGTATCAAACCTACAGGCAATAATTATCAATAGCATTTATGCATCAATTTTTTTTAATATGAAAAAGCATGACATAGAGGAGTGTGATGAAATGTTGTTAGAAATGTTGCACAAGATGTTAAACTATATAATTAAAAGTGATTGAAACCTTCGTTGAAATAGAACACAAGAATGCTTTCAGGAGGGCATAGAATGCTTTAAAGAGTGAGTGGTCCGAGCAGAAGTATTTGGAACTTCCATTCTGAAAGATGATTGAAAGGAAAAAGATGCAGATATGGAAACTGATCTATGTTGCTAGAAACTCAGTGTGAACATTTGTTGAGGATGGCAAACATAAGGCTCTTTGTTTGTGAATCAATCAATAACAACTTTGGGGACAAAAAAAGACAATGTGCAGTAGTAACTCAATGGTTCAGGCAGCAGCTCTGGAGAACATGGATAGGTGACTTTTCAGGTCGGGACGTTTCTTGAGTTATTGAGGGGAAATGAGATGGCTGGAAGAGAGGAGGGTCAGGACAAATAGGGACATTGTCCTGCCCATTCTCTCTTCCAGCTAAACAATCCCCCCCCCCCCACCCCCAACAAGTAAACTGGAAGAGAGAAAGGGCAGGACAAAGCTTATTTGTCTTGTGCCTCCTCTCTTCGAGCTTTCTCTCCCCCCCACCCACCGCTGACCATAATCAGTCCTGACCCGAAACGTCACCGATCTATGGTCTCCACAGCTGCTACCTGACAGAGTTGCTCCAGCATGTTGCCCAGCATTTTCTGTTCCTTGTCTCTAACATTAACTTGGAGATTAGTTTCTGAATGTAGGAATACACAATTATCTGTGTATTTCAGCTTGCCTATAGAGGTGATGCGTAAGTCAATATAAGTTGAACAGCTTCCTTTAGGTCCTGTAGATTAGGTCCATTCCATTTGGACACTCGTTGATGAAGAGGTGTAACAAACAAAAGATGGAGACTCAGGGCAGATCTTCTCAGTTCCTCAGGGGCTCCTCTAACTATTTTCTACCTTAGTATACACTTATCAATAAGTAATTGCCATCTGAATAACCCTCAATAACAAAAAATCTTAACTTCCCTAATTTGTTTATTCTGGTTGTAAGAAGCACAATTCTGCACAAAGTACTCAAAATTCTGCAAAATAATTACTAGCCATCTGCAAATGAGAATTATCCCAATTTCTCATCTTTATTTTCAAACTACAATCTCGCTTAACAAATGTCTTGGAATCAGACATTCTAACCAACATTACCTGTTTTTTTTAGCTGGAGTTGCTCAAGAATCTACAATAAATGGCTTGCAAGCTATATTATTACAAAGGCCCAGAATCAATAGCATCAGAACACAGGGGTGACGATGTAGTGACTTTAAATAAAACAGCCTGTAAAGATTTAGCATGCTCCAGATCAGTGGTTCTCAACCTTTTTTCAGTGATGTACCCCCTGTGAAATATTTTTTCAGCCAAGTACCCCCTAACCAGCGCAAAAATATAGGCCTACATATATGTAGGCCTATATTTTAAAATCTCACGTACCCCCTGGAGTGCTTTCACGTACCCCCAGGGGTACTCGTACCCCCATTTGAGAACCACTGCTCTAGAGGATTGTCCTCTACTCTAATATGACGTAGTGTAGAGAAAAGAGGGACTGCAGGAGGACTTGGACAGTTTGGGAGAGTGGGCAGAGAAATGGCAGATGGAATATAGTGTAGCAAAGTGTGGAATCGTGCATTTTGGTCGTAGGAATAAAGGCTTGGACTATTTTCTAAATGGGGAGAAAATCAAGAAATTGGGGGTGCAAATGGACTTGGGAGTTCTGGTGCAGGATTCACAAAGTTAATCTGCAAGTCGAATTGGTAGTAAAGAAAGCAAACCTAATGCTAGCATTTATCTCAAGAGGACGTATAGGGATGTAATACAGAGGCTCTATAAGGTGCTGGTAAGGCTGCATTTGGAATATTGAGACCAGATTTGGGCAACATATCGGAGGAAGGATGTGCTGGGTCCAGAGGAGGTTTACAAGAATGATCCCAGGAATGCATAGGTTAACCTACGATGAGTATTTGTCGGCACTGGGCCTCTATTCGCTGGAGTTTAGAAGAATGAGAGGGGACCCTCATTGAAACATACATAATAGTGAAAGGCTTGGATAGAGTGGATGTATGGAGAATGTTTCACGAGAGGGAGTCTAGGACTAGAGGTCATAGCCTCAGAATTAAAGGTCGTTCTTTTAGGAAGGAGATAAGGAGAAATTTCTTTAGTCAGAGGGTGGTGAATCTGTGGAATTCTTTGCCACAGAAGGCTGTGGAGGCCGTCAGTGGATATTCTTAAGGCAGAGATAGATAGATTTTTGATTAGTTCAAGTGTCATAAGTTATGGGGAGAAGGCAGGAGAATGGGGTTAGGAGGGAGGGAGAGATAGATCAGCTATGAATGGCGGAGTGGACTTGATGGGCCGAATTGCCTAATTCTACTCATATCACTTATGACCTTCAGCATAGTTAAGGAAAGGTTTTGGGCCAATGTCAGACTGCCACAAATTCACTGATGAGGCATAAAGGATGAAGCTTGCAAGATGACAGTGAACAGGGAAGTCACTTGTGAAGGTAGTGGTAAAAGTGTGAGATACTCATTGATTTAGGAAAGAGTACAAATCAGGTTCGCCATTTCAAATGGCTTCCAAAATCATAAGCTATATTAAAAATTCAGGAAATAGCATACACAAAAAATATTAATTACAAATTGCTGAAAAATTATAATGGTCGTTGGCAAGCTTGCTTTATGGTCTGTGACAAAACTTGGAATATTGAATAAATTAAGTGCAATTTTACCAGTTTTTGGGGGTTCTTGGCAACTACTGGAATCAGTAGTGCCATCCTTTTTGCCATTGGATGAACATAAACGCAGCTGGGCAACAGCACTGATAGGAAAATGTAATCCTATATTATGCCACAGATTTTGATTGGCCACATTGTTCTTGAAAACTGAAATCGAAAACATGGAAATAAAATCAATTTTCTGATGATTGATTCAGAAAAATACATTTTCAATTATCACAGATGTAAGTCATTTTAAGGATTTAAACCAAGAATCTTCACCAAGAGATCAAGTTAATAACAGCTTTAGATCACAATCCATAACACAAGAACTGAAGTTATATTTCACTTCCATGGATTTTAAAATCAAGTAGAATGACAGAAGTAAAAATAAGCATTGAAGAGGAATTATCTTGATTTTTGTGTATGAACCTTGATCGTGGGACAAATTGATGGATGAGGAACGTCTATTATTAACTACTAGTGCAATTAGCTTCCTCAGCACTCTGATTCAACCTCTCCTTCATTCTATACAACGTCAAGAGGCTCAAAATGAAAATATTTCCCATATCTTTCTCCCATGAATTCCACAATTTTCAGGCCTGGGAAATAAATATAGCAGGTTCAGTTCCCAATAATATCCTTCATTTATTTAGATGCAGGAAGACACAGTAGAACCGCTGGAGAGAAACATCGAGGGAGGTGCCGTGGTAGTCTGGCGCTCCAGGGGGTAGTCTGGCACTCTGACGGCCAGGCGGCAACTCTCAAGACACCTCTCTGGAATTCTCTGCCACGGAAGGTAGTTGAGGCCAGTTCATTGGCTATATTTAAGAGGGAGTTAGCCCCCTTGTGGCTAAAGGGATCAGTGGGTATGGAGAGAAGGCAGGTACAGGATACTGAGTTGGATGATCAGCCATGATCATATTGAATGGCGTTGCAGGCTCGAAGGGCCGAATGGCCTACTCCTGCACCTATTTTCTATGTTTCCTCCTACTTATCCTTGGACCTTGATCCCACAAATGAACACCAGGCCTTAATCTCAAACACCATTACTGATTTCATCTCTTCTGGCTGTCTGCCTTCCACAGCCTCCAACCTTTTCATTTCACAGCCCCATACAGCCTGTTACAGAGAAACATAGAAAACAGATGAAGGAGTAGGCCATTTGGCCCTTTGAGCCTGCACCGCCACTCAATATGATCATGGCTGTTTTTACCTTCTCCCCAAAATCCATAAACACAACTGCCCTGGTAGACCCATTGTTTCTGCCTGCTCCTGTCCCATGGAAATAATTTCCACGTACCTTGACTCCATCCTATCCCCCCTGGTCCAATCTCTCCCGACCTATGTCCAAGATACCTCACATGCCCTTCGTCTCCTTAATGACTTCTGCTTTCCAAGCCCCCACTCTCTCATCTTTATTATGGACGTTCAGTTACTCTACAACTCAGTTTCTTCCTCGACCGCAGAACCATCCAATTTCACTCTTCTAACACTTTATTTCGCTGGTCCTCACGCTCAACAACTACTCCTTTGACGCCTCCCACTTCCTCCAAGTCCAAGGCGTAGCTTGGGGCACCCGCATGGGTCCCAGCTATGCCTGTCTCTCTGTAGGGTACGTTGAACAACCCCAGTTCCAGACTACACTGGCCCTATCACCGAGCACTATCTCCTTCACATTGATGACTGCATTGGTGCTACCTCCTGCACCCAAGCAGAACTCATGGACTTCATCAACTTCACCACCAATTTTCATCCTGCACTCAATTTACTTGGACCATCTCCGACACCTCCTTCCCCTTTTTTGATCTCAGTCTCCATCACAGGACTGACGTCTATTACAAACTCACTGACTCCCACAACTATCTCAACTACACTTCTTCCCACACTGCTTCCTGCAAAGATTCTATCCCCTACAACCCAATTCCTCCGTCTACGCCGCATCGGAACAAGATGGTGGGGTAGGGAGAGAGGGAGAAAGAGAGGGAGGGAGAGGAGGAGAGAGGAGGAGAGAATGAGGGAGAGATAGAGGAAGAGAGAGAGGGAGAGAGAGGTAGAGAGAGAGGGAAGAGCGGAGAGGATTGTCGACTATATTGATCTGCTTCATGGTCTCTCTCATTTACTCTTCTCTCTCTCTTTCTCTCTCTCTTTCTCTCTCTCTTTCTCTCTCTCCTCTCTTTCTCTTTCTATCTCTCTTTCTATCTCTCTTTCTCTCTCTCTTTCTCTCTCTTTCTCTCTCTTTCTCGTCGTCTTTTTCTCTCGGTCTGCCTCTTCTTCTCTCATTTTCTCTCTCTTTCTCTCTCCGTTCTCTCTCTTTCTCCTCTCTTTCTCTCTACGCGCGAGCGATCGAGCGAGCGATCTGCCTCTCTCTGAACCAGGTGGTTGAACAAGATAGGTCTTTATTTCTTTGGAGCGCAGACAGTTAAGGGGGGACTTGATAGAGGTCTTTAAAATGATGAGAGGGATAGACAGAGTTGACGTAAATAAGCTTTTTCCATTGAGAGTAGGGAAGATTCAAACAAGAGGATATGATCTGAGAATTAAGGGACAAAAGTTTAGGGGTAACATGAGGGGGAACTTCTTTACTCAGAGAGTGGTAGCTGTGTGGAATGAGCTTCCAGTGGAAGTGGTGGAGGCAGGTTCGATTTTATCATTAAAAATAAATTAGATAGGCATATGGATGGAAAGGAATTGAGGGTTATGGTCTGAGTGCAGGTAGATGGGATTAGGTGAGAGTAAGTGTTCGGCATGGACTAGAAGGCCGAGATGGCCGGTTTCCGTGCTGGAATTGTTATATGGTTATATGGTTATCTGTGCTCAAGATGAGGTGTTCCATACTAGAACATCCGAGATGTCCTTATTCTTTATGGAACGGTGGTTCCCCTCTCCCATCATAGATGAGGCCCTCACCCGTGTCTTCTCAGTACCCCGTAACTCTGCCCTTGCTCCCCCTCCCCCTGGACCCCTTAGTCCTTATCTTCCACCTCATCAGCCGTCGCATACACCACATAATCCTCCAAAATTCCGCCACCTCCAACAGGACCCCATCATTAACTACATTTCCCATCTCCACCGTTTTTTCCCGCTTTCTCGCAGGGACCGTTCCCTCCTCAACTCCCAGGTTAACTCATCCCTTCCCAGCCAAACCACCCTTTCCTCAGGTACCTTCCCCTGCAACCACAGAAGATGTAACACCTGTCGCTATACCTTCTCCCTCGACTCTGTTCAGGGAACCGACAGTCCTTTCAGGTTAGGCAGAGGTTCACTTGCATCTCCTCCAACCTCATCTACTGGACCTGTTGTTCAAGATGTGGACTCTTATACATCAGCAAGACCAAACGCAGACTGGGCGATCTTTTTGCGGAACACCTTCGCTCAGCCTGCGTGAACCAACCTGATCTCCCAGTTGCTGGACACTTTAATTCTCCTTCCCATTCCTACACAGAGCTTTCTGTCCTCGATCTCCTCCATTGTCAGTGAGGTTAAATACAAATTGGAGGAACAGCATCTCATATTTCAGTTGGGCAGCTTGCAGCCCAGTGGTATGAATATTGATTTCACTCACTTCAGGTAGCCCCGGCATTCCCCCTCTCTCTCTCTCCCTACCCCACCTAAGTCACACTAGCTTCTCGTTTTCACCCTACAAACAGCTTACAATGGCCTGTTTCCTTTATCATCGTTACATTTTTGCATATCTTTCATTCATTGTTCTTAATCTCTCCACATTACCGTATATATATCTCTCGTTTCCCTTATCCCTAACCAGTCTGAAGAAGCGTCTCGACCCGAATATTCACCCATTACTTCTCTCCAGAGATGCTGCATGTCCCGCTGAGTTACAGCTTTTTGTGTCTATCTTCGGTTTAAACCAGCATCTGCAGTACCTTCTTGCACATGTAGCTTGTTGATTCAATTTCTCTCAATAGTTGCCTCCAATTTCTCCATATGGTTCCAACAAATTTTAACTCGAGCTCCAGAAATATTACCTTCATTTTCTCCTATCCATTCCAGTTTTTCTGGTCTGAAGGCTAATATTAGACCTCAACTAGTCTTCATCTTCATGGATGCAGGATTCATTATAGAACCATTAGCATCTGGAAGGAGGGAAGGCATGTTGATATTTCAGCCATAGATCTTTGTCAGAATGCTGTTGCTCGACTGCTCAACACTTTCTCATGTTACAATAACAAACCTTCAGTACTTCCTGAACTAAATTCCTCTGTAAAATTATGAAATAACTAGGCAAAGCAAATCAATTTATTGTTGCAATCATTTTGTCAATATGATGGTTTTTGCATCGCCCACCAGTTCTCAGCTCCATCAAACTTATGCTTTTTATCCTATCCCATAAATTAATGTGATTGCTGTAGGCATTCAACATTTCTTTGACAGTTATTTTTCTTTCAATCTATTTTATTTGTTCAACTGTGCATCAAGTCGTATGCCCATTCCCTCCACGGATGCTGCCTGACCCACTGTGTTTTTATCCAGCAGTTTGTTTTTTTTTCACTTCTGAAATGTCCTTCTTCAAAACATTATTTGAATGCACCTAATAAATTCTGCCCTGTCTAAGCCTTTGCACTGTAAATCCCAGTGAATATAGAGGGAAATTAAAGTCACCCACTATGACAACCACATCTTTCTGTAAACTGCTTCATATCTATTCCTCTATCTCCTGCTGGTTATTGGGTTTTATAGTATAATCCCATCAGAGTGAGTGCACCTTCCCTATTTTTGAACTCATTTTGTATTAGTGGATGAACATTCCCGTATGTCCACTCCGAGTGCCACTGTGACATTCCCCCTGATTAACAAAACAACTCCATCTCTTTTATCTCCCTATCACAACATCAAAACTCTATAACATTGAGCTGACAGTCCTCATGCAACTAAGTCTCTGCAATGATCACAACATCATAGTTCCAAACACTGATTACAGAATGTGGCTTTTTTCCCCCTATTCAAGCATTTATACAAATGCTAGTGTAGGTCAGTGGTTCTGCCTGACACTCAATTACAAGGCTTTTCAATCTTGATCCTAAAACTGTTAATCCAAGTCAGTAACAGCAAGTTTGCATTTCAATTAATTAATGATTTTAACCCTTACCCCTCGCTAAGGTAGTCATCCATATTTCACACAAAATCATTTTAGTGCACATCTAATGAGCACAAATGTATCCAATTTTATATGGGTATTAATAATGGATTTTGGAAATAAAATATTTTACAATTATTCCAACTGACATTTATTTGTCACAATTTATACTCATAATTATATCCTCCAATCTGCCATAACAGAAAGTAGACTGACATTTAAGTGATGTGGGTTTTAATAATGGCTTTGCCAGCTCTCTTGTGTGATGGTCTGTTTGGATACAAACTAAATTACCATTAATCCATAAACCAATAAAAAAGGTAACAAAATGATCAGAATATCAGGAAACAAAGCAACACCATCATCATAAGAACTTTAGAAAAAAATAGCCAATTATACAAATATTGCTGATACAATCTAGAAACATATAAAATAGGTGCAGGAGGAGGCCATTTGGCCCTTCGAGCCAGCAAACTGCCATTCATTGTGATCATGGCTGATCGGCCCCAATCAATAATCCGTGCCTGCCTTCTCCCCATATCCCTTGACTCCACTAGCCCCTAGAGCTCTATATAACTCTCTCTTAAATCCATCCAGTGATATGGCCTCCACTGCCCTCTGTGGCAGGGAATTCCACAAATTCACAACTCTCTGGGTGATAAAGTTCTTTCTCACAGTCTTAAATGGCTTCCCCTTCATTCTAAGACTGTGGCCCCTGGTTCTGGACTCGCCCAACATTGGGAACATTTTTCCTGCATCTAGCTTGTTCAGTCCTTTTATAATTTTATGTTTCTATAAGATACCCACTCATCCTTCTAAACTCCAGTGAATACAAGCCTAGTCTTTTCAATCTTTCCTCATATGACAGTCCCGCCATCCAAGGGATCAATCTCGTGAACCTACGCTGCACTGCCTCAATCATAAGGATGTCCTTCCTCAAATTAGGAGACCAAAACTGTACACAATACTCCAGATGTGGTCTTACCAGAGCCCTATACAACAGCAGAAGAACCTCTCTACTCCTATACTGAAATCCTCTTGTTATGAAGGCCAACATTCCATTAGCTTTCTTCACTGCCGGCTGTACCCGCACACCGACTTTCAGTGACCGGTGTACAAGGACACCCAGGTCTCGCTGTACCTCCCCCTTACCTAACCTAACCCCATTGAGATAAGCTGCCCCCTTGTTTTTGCCACCAAAGTGGATAACCTCACATTTATCTATATTATACTGCATCTGCCACGCACCTGCCCACTCACTCAACCTGTCCAGGTTACCCTGCAACCTCCTAACATCCTCTTCACAGTTCACACAGCCACCCAACTTTGTGTCATCCGCAAACTTGCTATTGTTGCTCCTAATTCCCCCTTCCAAACCATTAATATATGGTAAACAGTTGCGGCCCCAACACCGAGCCTTGCGGCACTCCACTGCACGTCAACACCTTACCCCATATACCATGTGCTCTAATTTTAGTCACTAGTCTCCCATGCGGGACCTTATCAAAAAGTTTTCTGAAAGTATGGATACACTACATCCACTGGCTCCCCTTCATCCATTTTACTTATCACATCCTCAAAAAATTCCAGAAGATTAGTCAAGCATGATTTTCCTTTCATAAATCCATGCTGACTTGGACTAATCCTTTTAGTGCTATCCAAATGCCCCATTATTACCTCTTTAATAATTGACTCCAGCATCTTTCCCACCACCGAAGTCAGGCTAACTGGTCTGTAATTCCCCGTTTTCTCTCTCACTCCTTTCTTGAAAAGTGGGATAACATTAGCTATCCTCCAATCCACAGGAACTGATCCTGAATCTATTGAACATTAGTAAATGATCACCAATGCGTCCACTATTTCTAGAGCCACCTCCCTGAGGACCCTGGGATGCAGACCATCAGGCCCAGGGGATTTATCATCCTTCAGTCCCATTAGTCTACCCAATACTATTTCTCGCCTAATGAAAATTTATTTCAGTTCCTCTACCCCCTTAGATCCTCTGTCCTCCAGTACTTCTGGCAGATTGTTTGTGTCTTCCTTAGTGAAGACAGATCCAAAGTACCTGTTCAACTCTTCTGCCATTTCCTTGTTCCCCATAATAATTTCACCCGTGTCTGCCTTCAAGGGACTCACATTTGACTTTGCTATTCGTTTTCCCTTAACATATTTAAAAAAGCTTTTACTGTCCTTCTTTACATTCCTGGCCAGCTGCCCCTTGTACTTCATCTTTTCAGCCCGTATTGCCCGTTTTGTTTCCTTCTGTTGTCCTATGAAAGTTTTCCAATCCTCTGGCTTCCGGCTACTCTTTGCTGTGTTATACATCTTTTCTTTTAGTTTTATTCTATCCCTAACTTCTCTTGTCAGCCACGGTTGCCTCCTACTCCCCTTAGAATCTTTCTTCCTTTTTGGAATGAAATGATCCTGCGTCTTCCGGATTATGCCCAGAAATTCCTGCCATTGCTGTTCCACCATCAATTCTGCTAGTATCCCTTTCCAGTCTACCTTGGCCATCTCCTCTCTCATGCCTTCATCACTGACACTTCCGATTTAACCTTCTCCTTCTCAAATTGCAGATTAAAACTAATCATATTATGATCACTACCTCCAAGCAGTTTCTTTACCTCGAGTTCTCTTATCAAATCTAGTTCATTGGACAACACTAAATCCAGAATTGCCTTTTCTCTGGTCAGCTCCATTACAAGCTGCTCTCAGAATCCATCTCCGAGGCACTCTACAAACTCTCTTTCTTGGGGTCCTGAACCAACCTGATTTTACCAGTCTACCTGCATATTGAAATACCCCATCACCACAGTGGCATTACCTTTGTTACATGCCAGTTTTAACTCCTGCGGCTACTATTTGGGGGTCTGTAGATAACACCAATTAGTGTCTTCTTGCCTCTGCCATTCCTCAACTCAATCCACCGTGGCTCTACCTCATCAGTCCCTATGTCTTCCCTCGCAAGGGACTGAATTCCATCCCTCACCAGAAGAGCTACCCCCCCCTCCTCTGCCCACCTGCCTGGCCTTTCTATAGGATGTATAACCCTGAATATTAAGTTCCCAGGCCCAATCCTCCTGCAGCCACGTCTCGGTAATCCCCACACTGTCATATCTATCAACCTCTAACTGAGCCTCAAGCGCATCTACTTTACTTCTTATACTTTGCGCATTCAAATACAATACTTTTAATTCCTTACGCATCTCACCATTCACATCGATCCCTATTACACTTGGCCATACTCTCCTATCCCTTTGTGAGCTTTCTTTCCCGTTAATTCTGGGGTCATTAACTGTCCCTTTCCCTTTAACTCCGTCCTTGACTATCCCATTTGACACGACACCCCCCCCCCGCCTTATTTAGTTTAAAACCACCTGTGTCGCAGTGGCAAACCTGCCTGCCAGAATGCATCTGTTAAGGCGCAATCCGTCCCTTTTGTCCCCCTTACCCCAAAACAATCTAGTAAATAAAAATATGATGCAGTTAAAAAGAGAAGCGGGAAGTTACATAAATATATACTATAGAAGTACACTTTACTCACCATTATGGGCCAGACCAGCTCTGATAGCGTATTGTCGGAGGTAAATGTTGCACACTGTGAGCCATGGTTTTTTAACTAAGCCAAGAAACATATTCATATATTTTTTCACGACACAAATTCTGTTGAGAAATTAACTTCAGGTTAATAATAATGTTCCCAATAGGTTATATACAACAAATCAATCTGTATAATTATCCTGGAGATCCTTAAAAATACTTATATTTCCCTAATATTGAAAATAGACAGATCAGAGCTCACTATAAATTGTCCAATAATATACAAGGAAGCAGGTGGCGTAGTACCTGAGGCCCTGTAATCAGCATTAATTGAAATATGCAATCCACAGATTAAACCATGACAAGGAACATTTTTTTAAATAGTAAGAATAGTACTGAATAACAACACAAAAGTGTTTAATAATTGCTTCAAATTAATTCCTACAATTAATTATAGTCTACAAACAAAATGTGGATGGCAGTTTTCTTCTCCCAAAGAACATCACAGGGCATATTTTTATGACAATTCTATAAATTATCACAAGAAAATCTTTATATTCCTGATTTATTTAATTTAAAATTACTATCTGCCTTAAGGAGATTTAAGTTGTGTAATTTAACCACTGTGCTATTCCACACATATTCACTTCAATCCTAATGTTGATCTTTATTAGCTCCCTAAACCTCTGGAATCCAAATGCTTTCTTTCTAATTTCATTGGCTGCTTCAGAAGGTTTCTCTTCTTCTCCCATCCACAGGTTGCTCGCTCCTTCCTCCCAATTCAGCTTTACTCTGTATTGTTTCATCCCAAAGTAGAGTCGAGTCGTATATTTATTGCCACAGCTTGCTTTTCTTTGGCACCGACATGATGGTGGTCTTCTTGAAGCAGGTGGGTACCTCAGAACGGAGAAGGGAGAGATTAAAGATGTCCCTGAATACTCCTGCTAGTTTGTCCCTGCAGTTCCTAAGGACGCGACCAGGGACTCTGTCCGGGCAGTTGGATTCACCCTCAGAGTGGCCGATCTGACATCTAACAGTGACCCTGGGAAAAGGTACATTCAAATCTGACAGGACAGAGGTTATCTTGGCCTTCTGCTCAAAGCGAGAATACAATATATTCATGATTTTAATGGTTTCTCACAGTTCCTTTTATTTTCATTCATCTTTCTGTTCAAAACTCCAGATAAGGTCACTGCTGTTAACAAATCTTCACCACTCTCTTAACTGGCACCAACAAACCCGGTCTTATCACCATCTTATTACAGGCATTCATTCATCTCTCTCCAATCCTCCCCCTTTCTCTGCAACTTAGACATGCTCGGTTTCGAATTTCTCTGGATTCTGAAGAAAGTTCATAGTCCTGAAACCTTAACTCGTTGCCTGTTTAGCCATGAATTTCCATCATTTTTCTCTTTTTGAAGTACCATCAATATGCCCAGTTCGAATAAGTAGAAACAACTAGCACAAATCCTACATACATAAAAAATGCATTCCAATATACTTTTGCTAAATATATACAGAAGTTTAATATCAAGACTAGCAATATGTATCATAGTGCAATCCAATACTTTCGACTTTGCAGATACAGTGTGGAAACAGGCCCTTCAGCCCACGAGTCTGCACCGCCCAGCAATCACCTCGTACACTGGCATTACCCTACACACGAGGGACAATCTACAATGTACAGAAGCCAATTTACCTATAAACCGGGAGTGTGGGAGGAAACCAAAGCACCCAGAGAAAACCCATGTGGTCACACGGGGAACGTACAAACTCCACACAGACAACACCCGTAATCAGGATCGAACCCAGGTCTCTGGCGCGCTAAGGCAGCAACTCAACCGCTGCACCACTGTGCTGCCCCTATAATACTATTAAATGTTGAGCTGAATCAGACAACTTTATCGAAACCCAACGTTTTTCCAGAAAAGTTCAACTTAGTCCAATCCATGTGGGTATAAAACATTTTAGTTATATTTTTTCTACACCATGGATTGGACTGAGGATCAAGAAAAGCTGGAAACGTTGTACATCTTTAGGATTATTTCTGCAAATAATAAAATAACATATTTTGAAAGAGAAGTTTATAAGGTTTGAGAAGGCAACTAATTAAATTCTGAACTTCTTTAATAGAAGTCATGGGGAAGTAGTTCAATGGTTTATTAA
This sequence comes from Amblyraja radiata, assembly GCF_010909765.2. NCBI lineage: Eukaryota > Metazoa > Chordata > Chondrichthyes > Rajiformes > Rajidae > Amblyraja > Amblyraja radiata. The sequence goes on along the minus strand of NC_045956.1, from coordinate 102,918,579 downwards.
TAGCAAAGCCACAAGATTCAATTAAACTACTTGGTCATTCACAAATTATTTAGTTAAATCACATGATTTAAATCTATGAAACAGCTTACATGGTTTACAATAAAATAACTCAAAATACTCAGAGGAAAAAACCATATAGAACTGACATCCAATCTGTATTTAAAATAAATATTAAACTTTCTTTCATTTTATATAAAAATATAGGACATGCAATTGCAATTGTACTTTTGTTGATGTTCAACAACATTCGAGAAATTTTAAATTGCAACCTGTGGTTTTTCAGCTATGAAAATTAATTTTATTCAAACCTCACTATTTTTAAACTTAAAAAGGAAAAATATATATTTCTTGATAAAAATGCTAAATCATCCCACAGAATAATCATTTGCAAGCAGCAGACAAATTGTCAGAATTGATTTAGACAACTTATAACCAGGTATGGAGACAATAATTGAACAGTAAGAGTCATGGAGTTATACAGCACGGAAACAGGCACTTTGGCCAAATTTCTCAATGGCGACTTAGATGTTCCATATAAAGTAAAACAAGCATCTCCTTTTAACTGGAAGAAATCAAGAATCATTTAGGCCCAACTGGAAAGAGATCCAAGTTTTTAAATATTCAAATGCTGATGTGCCCAATTGAAATCATTATTTCAAATTAGTATGGGATGGAGCAATAAAGGATATATGATTCATCTATTAGTATATTTGTATTTGGGGTAATTAAGGGGATTGTAATATTGTGGAAAGTCATGTTAGAATAAAAAGGATATAGTGTTACAAAAATAAGGGCCAAAATAATCAACGTAAGCACATATGTGCCTACGTATGTACTGAGTGTATTCCTATCATCTACACCACCAGAACTATCACCATTGCTCCACATTAAGGCATTCAGAAATTGGGTAATGCAATTTTTTTCAATTCTGACTCTAACATTAGAAGTAAAATAATAAATAATTTCAACCTCTCATTTTATATAGTAAATATTCAAAAGTGATGCAAAACTTATTTGCAACAGAGGTTTGCAGTTATGACAAACTTTCAAAGAAGATGGGATTGATTTTAATTCATTTGGAAGCGACATTATTACTGATCTGATAGCAGCATTAGAAATAACTTTTATGGAGAGATAAATAATTATTTGGACCATTCAACTAAATTTAGAGCATCGTTAAAAGGGCAAGTAAAAACATACTAAAAAGAACACCTTTGAAGAATGAAGCAGTGGGAAGTAGAGGATTGCTTAAAACAAAGAACTCCAATGGAAGATGGCTACAACCTTGCAGATGATGACAACGTTAGGATAGATTAAATTGGTCATAATAAAAGTGAACATGAGACCAAAGTTTCTCAAAAGGAGGTAGCAAACAGGTTGTGTCCAGAGTGTGGAAGAATTCATTTAACATCACAATAAAATTATAAGAACAGGGAGCTACTCAGCCCACCTGTGCCAGACCACTGAACATATAACATATAACAATTACAGCACGGAAACAGGCCATCTCGGCCCTACAAGTCCGTGCCGAACAACTTTTTTTCCCTTAGTCCCACCTGCCTGCACTCATACCATAACCCTCCATTCCCTTCTCATCCATATGCCTATCCAATTTATTTTTAAATGATACCAACGAACCTGCCTCCACCACTTCCACTGGAAGCTCATTCCACACCGCTACCATTCTCTGAGTAAAGATGTTCCCCCTCATGTCACCCCTAAACTTCTGTCCCTTAATTCTGAAGTCATGTCCTCTTGTTTGAATCTTCCCTTTTCTCAAAGGGAAAAGCTGATCCACATCAACTCTGTCTATCCCTCTCATCATTTTAAAGACCTCTATCATGTCCCCCCTTAACCTTCTGCGCTCCAGAGAATAAAGACCTAACTTATTCAACCTTTCTCTGTAACTTAGTTGTTGAAACCCAGGCAACATTCTAGTAAATCTCCTCTGTACACTCTCTATTTTGTTGACATCCTTCCTATAATTGGGCGACCAAAATTGTACACCATACTCCAGATTTGGTCTCACCAATGCCTTGTACAATTTTAACATTACATCCCAGCTTCTATACTCAATGCTCTGATTTATAAAGGCTAGCATACCAAAAGCTTTCTTTACCACCCTATCTATATGAGATTCCACCTTCAAGGAACTATGCACGGTTATTCCCAGATCCCTCTGTTCAACTGTATTCTTCAATTCCCTACCATTTACCATGTATGTCCTACTTTGATTTGTCCTGCCAAGGTGTAGCACCTCACATTTATCAGCATTAAACTCCATCTGCCATCTTTCAGCCCATTCTTCCAAATGGCCTAAATCACTCTGTAGACTTTGGAAATCCTTTTCATTATCCACAACACCCCCTATCTTGGTATCATCTGCATACTTACTAATCCAATTTACCACACCTTCATCCAGATCATTGATGTACATGACAAACAACAAAGGACCCAACACCGATCCCTGAGGCACCCCACTAGTCACCTGCCTCCAACCCGACAAACAACCATCCACCATTACCCTCTGGCTTCTCCCATTCAGCCACTGTTGAATCCATCTTGCTACTCCTGCATTTATACCCAACAGTTGAACCTTCTTAACCAACCTTCCATGAGGAACCTTGTCAAAGGCCTTACTAAAGTCCATATAGACAACATCCACTGCTTTACCCTCGTCAATTTCCCTAGTAACCGCTTCAAAAAATTCAAGAAGATTAGTCAAACATGACCTTCCAGGCACAAATCCATGCTGACTGTTCCTAATCAGACCCTGTTTATCCAGATGCTTATATATATTATCTCTAAGTATCTTTTCCATTAATTTGCCCACCACTGAAGTCAAACTAACAGGCCTATAATTGCTAGGTTTACTCTTAGAACCCTTTTTAAACAATGGAACAACATGCGCAGTACGCCAATCCTCGGGGACTATTCCCGTTTCTAATGACATTTGAAATATTTCTGTCATAGCCCCAGCTATTTCTACACTAACTTCCCTCAATATCCTAGGGAATATCCTGTCAGGACCTGGAGACTTATCCACTTTTATATTTTTCAAAAGTGTCAGTACTTCTTTTACTTTGAAACTCATAGTATCCATAGCTACTCTACTAGTTTCCCTTACCTCACATAATTCAATATCCTTCTCCTTGGTGAATACCGAAGAAAAGAAATTGTTCAATATCTCCCCCATCTCTTTTGGCTCTGCAGATAGCTGTCCACTCCGTCTCTCCAATGGACCAATTTTATCCCTCGTTATCCTTTTGCTATTAATATAGCTGTAGAAACCCTTTGGATTTACTTTCACCTTACTTGCCAAAGCAACCTCATGTCTTCTTTTAGCTTTTCTAATTTCTTTCTTAAGATTCTTTTTACATTCCTTATACTCCTCAAGCACGTCATTTACTTCATGCTGCCTATAATTATTGTAGATCTCCCTCTTTTTCCGAACAAGATGTCCAATTTCCCTTGAAAACCAGGGCTCTTTCCACTTTTTACTGTTTCCTTTCAACTGAACAGGAACATAAAGATTCTGTACTCTTAAAATTTCCCCTTTAAATGTCCTCCATTTCTCTTCTACATCCTTCCCATAAAACAAAATGTCCCAGTTCACTCCTTTTAAATCATTTCGCATCTCATCAAAGTTAGCCTTTCTCCAATCAAAAATCTCAACCCTAGGTCCAGTTCTGACCCTCTCCATAATTATATTGAAACTAATGGTATTGTGATCACTGGACCCGAAGTGCTCCCCAACGCATACCTCCGCCACCTGTCCCGTCTCATTTCCTAACAGGAGGTCCAACACTGCCCCTCCTCTAGTAGGTACCTCTATGTATTGCTGCAAAAAACTATCCTGCACACATTTTACAAACTCCAAACCTTCCAGCCCATTTACCGAATGTGTTTCCCAGTCTATGTGTGGAAAGTTGAAATCTCCCACAATCACTACTTTGTGATTACTACTAATATCTGCTATCTCCTTACATATTTGCTCTTCCAATTCCCAATCCCCATTTGGCGGTCTATAATACACCCCTATAAGTGTTGCTACCCCTTTCCCACTTCTCAGTTCCACCCAAAAACACCTTTAAAATCACACCTTCACCCTATCATCTTTTTTCACAATCACTTTAAGCACAATTTATTTTTAAAAGCCACTCAGAGACTTAGAGTGTGGATACAGGACTTCGGCCCAATTTGCCCACACTGACCAACATACTAGTCTGAAGAAGGGTTTCGGCCCAAAACGTTGCCTATTTCCTTCGCTCCATTGATGCTGGTGCACCCGCTGAGTTTCTCCAGCATTTTTGTGTACCTTCGATCTTCCAGCATCTGCAGTTCCTTCTTAAACATACTAGTACATCTGCTTGGGTTTAGCCCATTTTGCTCTAAACCTGTCCTATCCATGTAACTTAAGAAATGTTTCTTAAACGTTGCAATACTACCTGCCTTAACTATCTTCTCTGGCTGCTTGTTCCATTCACCCACCATCCTCTATGTGAAAAAGTTACCCCTCGGGCTCCTGTTAAATCTTTCCCCCCTCTCCTTACACATATGTCCTCTGGTTCTCGATTCCCCAACTCTGGGCAAGAGACTGCATCTACCCGATCTATTCCTCACATGAATCTATACACCTCTCTATAAGATCACCCCTCAGCCTCCTGTGCTCCAAGGTATAGAGTCCTAGCTTGCTCAACTTCTCCCTGTAGCTCAGGTCCTCGAATCCTGGCGACACCCATCAACGTCTTATACAACTGCAACATGACCTCCCAACTTCTATACTCATACTCTGACTGAAGGCCAATGTGCCAAAAGACTCTTTGACCATCCTACGTACTTGTGGTGTCACTTTCAATGAACTATTTATCTGCATTCATAGATCCCCCTGCTCTACAACACTCCCCCAAGCCCTACCATTAAGTCTTGCCCTTGTTAGTCTGCCCAAAATGCAACACCTCACCTTTTTCTGTGTTGAATTCCATCAACCCTTCCTCAGCCCAACCGATCAAGATCCTGCTGCAATTTTTGACAACCACCTTCACTATCTACAATACCACCCATTTTAATGTCTAGCTACTATTGAATCTTACATTGCTATTGAGAGTAGTGGATTCCCGATTGTACAAAAAGCAAAGCCATTTACATCCTATTTTTCATAGCATGGAGGTAATATGAGAAGACCAGCAATAGATCTTTATGGCAATTTATGAGATAACATTGCAGAGAAGCAATTGGAAATGTGCCAGCTACAACTAAAGACACAGGACTCAAACAAACCAAGTTGTTAAGTTTGCGGGTTAAAGAGTCTGTTCCTGTTCAATGTACAAGACCGCGGGATATTTTATTTGAAAAAGATTATAACATTACTTAATGGGAATAGGGATAGATATTGTGGATGATATATTGATCACTAGCTGTCAACAGGAGGAATGGTCTGTGAATCAAGCTTTAGCAGCAAGTCCAATTCAAATATGAAATAAGGGTAATGTCCATATTGAAATTTGTACTGTGCTATTCCAAGCTATGGATTGTAGCTGCACCGGTTTAAAATTAGGACAATCTTTGAGAATTGCTACAAGTTGTATATTTTCTACAATGAGTAACTTATTTTTCATTCAAGTCAGATTGTGCTGAGATTTTCAGAATCTAAAGCAGTTAGCAAGAAATGTTAAAGCAAGATTAACCAGTAGTCACTTTGTACAGTGTAAAGAAACTGGCTTTAATTTCATGATGAATATTAACAAGTTACAGGATTACTAATACCCAGAATTACTAATACCGCATCAAGAGAAATACTGTATTACTTATTCGTTTTGAGGGGATTTGAGTATTTTAGAGGTTCCTATTGGTAAAGTTTTACAGTTAATTAGATCTGCACCTTGTACGTCCCTGATCCCGATGACTTATTTCTCCCAACCTCCCCACAACTACTGCTGGCGTAAAAAGGATACACACAATCTACTGGACACAAACAGGACATTCGCTCAAGCGAATGTAATGTCCAACGCCGATTCCCTGTTCGGGATTCTGCTCATAAACATTAACCGAGGCCTCACATGATCCCCTCGCAAGACACAAGGTTATCTATCGGTGATGACCAGAATGTTCTCTCGGGGGCCGTGGCAGGGATGGGAAGAGGTCAAGCGGACAGTTTTCCGTCTGGGCCACACCGGCGGCCAGCGAGAGATCCACCGCTGAGAGGCTGGTAGGCAGCGGGCAGCGGGCAGCGGGCGGGCAGGCAGCAGGCAGCGGGCAGCGGGTAGCGGGCAGCGGGCAGGCAGCGAGCGAGGGGCCGCAGAGACCGGGCAGCGGCGACAGGTTGACCATCACTCCCCCGACGTCTGCATCGCGGCACCGGAACCGTCCGCCGCCTCCCCGTTGTACCCGCGCCTCACGGCTGAGCCCAGCTCTAGCTCTCACCTGTCCGCCTGTGTGTTCTCCTGTGTGTTCTCCTGCGGCTCCGACGTCCCACCTTCATGGCGCACAGCCGCTCATTCTTCCTCATTCATCGCCGCCGCCGCCTCACACAAAAAGCTCGCTCTGCTGCTCACAGCCGCGCCGACACCACGCGTCGCGAGATCACGCCCGGCCCGGCCCGGCCTCCGCGAGAGGTGGGCGGAGCAAGATGCGTCACAGGTCACAGCGGGGTGGGCGGAGGAGGCGGCGGGCGGGGCGTTGCGGTATTAACCAAAGATTATATTAACGTCACAGCGGGGCGTTGCGGTATTAACGTCACAGCGGGGGGGGGGGGCGCTCCGGTCGTGGTGACGCGCGCGCCCCGGGCTGGACCGGTTCGAAACTCCCTGACAACGGGAAACGTCACAAAGATCGGGCTGTTGGAGAGAAGGAATGGGTGACGTCTCGGTTCTAGACCCTTTTGGTCTCGATTAGGATCTCGACCCTTCTCCACAGATGCTGCCTGACGAGCAGACGAGGGCATTGGATCCAGTTTGAGATACCAGCTACCAAGACAGATCTGTGCAGTAATTCATTCTTCCCCCGCACAATTAAAGCATGGAATAGTCTTCACCCAACCATAGTTACCCAACCAGACACAACTAAATTTAAGGCAGCTCTGTTTTCTCCAAGAACCCTTTTTTGCTTAAGTCCACCCTCTGCCACCTTCAGTTTAAATTCTATTTTGAATATTTTTGGAGGACCAGGATTTGTTATATATTTTTTTTAATTATGAATAACGTTTTTTTTAAATGACCCCAATTAAATTTAATGTCGAACAGGGGAATTGTCACGCCAAACAAGGGTTACCACCGATGTTACCAGAGTGAATTTCTTCCACGATACAAAGTGTACAGAAATTGACAAGCATAATAGATAAATTGTGCAATGATGTAAAAAACTGGCAAGATTCGGAAACTAAATGGAAACTGAAAGTCATGCTTTTATTGAATGGATGTGGGGTAATGTGGAGTCATAATCATACGATACAAGACCCACCACGTCCTTGATAACCATTGCATCTATACACACAAATCATTTTCTACCATACCTTGATGATTCAAGTGCTCACCTGGATGTTTTTTTTAAATGTTGTGAGAGTACCTGCCATTACCACATTCTAATGTAGTTTGTTCCTGAATCCAATGGAAAAAAATCCACCTACAATTCCCTCTAAACCTCCACCTCTCACTTTACATTTATGCCCTCTAGTTCTAGCCTCCTAGATCATAGAACATAGAACTATACAGCACAGGAACAGGCCGTCAGCCCATAATGTCTGCCAAACATGATGCCAAGTTAAACTAATCTCTGCATGCACACAAAAGATTATATCGACTTCCCTAAAAAATACACAGCTTAAAGATTGCGGAGTCAAGGGATATGGGGAGAAGGCAGGAACGGGGTACTGATTATAGATGATCAGCCATGATCACATTGAATGGCAGTGCTGGCTCAAAAGGCTAAATGGCCTACTCCTGCACCTATTGTATGTATGACTGCAGAAACAACATTTCATTTGGACCTCAACGAGGTTCAAATGACAAATAAAATTGTATTGTATTGTCTATTGTCACCCAATCTCTCCTTACAACTGAAATGCTTCAATCCAGGAAACATCCTGGTGAATGTCTTCTGCAACATAGTCACACCCTTCTTATAGAGTGGTGATCAGAACCAAAATAAACCAAATAAACCTACTTCTGATGAAAGTCACATAGATATAAAGTATGGGCCAAAGGATTTAGAGACGATCTGAAAGGGATCTTGTTCACCCAGATAATGTGAACAATTACTGTCTCAGTCTCAGGTAGTGGTGAGTACCCTGAAGGCACAGCCTGTGAGAATGGCGGAAGCAGAGTCGCTAATAGCATTGTCCAGAGAAGCATTTGAATCACCCAGGCATTGAAGTCTACTGGTCAAGTGCTGGAAGAGCAATACGGTTAGGTGCCCACTGATTGACGTGGACCTATAGGGCCATAAGGACTGCTTCCTTGCTGAATCACTCTATAATATTAAATATACCTTTGTACTTTATGGTCTAGCAGTTATATCCTGTTTAGACTTTAGAGAAAGCACAGAAACATGCCCGTCGGCCCACTGAGTCCATCCACACCTACCAGCATACACTAGCACCCCGTACGCGACTACTATCTTACACACTTGGGACAGTTTAATATTAAGGGAGCAACTCTACCACTGAGCCCCTAACATTTAAATTGTATTAAAATTCTTGTGTAAGATGCCATTTCCTGCACACATTAACTTATATCAGGAATTTTAAGGAAGACCTTATCGTCTGTAGGCAACTAATGTTTATTGCTACTAATCTCAATCTGAAAGTAAATGTCACATTTGTTTAGATACATAGATACATAGAAAATAGGTGCAGGAGTAGGCCATTCGGCCCTTCGAGCCTGCACCGCCATTCAATATGATCATGGCTGATCATCCAACTCAGTATCCCGTACCTGCCTTCTCTCCATACCCCCTGATCTCTTTAGCCACAAGGGCCACATCTAACTCCCTCTTAAATATAGCCAATGAACTGGCCTCAACTACCCTCTGTGGCAGAGAGTTCCAGAGATTCACCACTCTCTGTGTGAAAAAGTTTCTTCTCATCTCGGTCCTAAAGGATTTCCCCCTTATCCTTAAGCAGTGACCCCTTGTCCTGGACTTCCCCAACATCGGGAACAATCTTCCTGCATCTAGCCTGTCCAACCCCATAAGAATTTTGTACGTTTCTATAAGATCCCCTCTCAATCTCCTAAATTCTAGCGAGTATAAGCCAAGTCTATCCAGTCTTTCTTCATATGAAAGTCCTGACATCCCAGGAATCAGTCTGGTGAACCTTCTCTGCACTCCCTCTATGGCTATAATGTCCTTCCTCAGATTTGGAGACCAAAACTGTACGCAATACTCCAGGTGTGGTCTCACCAAGACCCTGTACAACTGCAGTAGAACCTCCCTGCTCCTATACTCAAATCCTTTTGCTATGAAAGCTAACATACCATTCGCTTTCTTCACTGCCTGCTGCACCTGCATGCCTACTTTCAATGACTGGTGTACCATGACACCCAGGTCTCGCTGCATCTCCCCTTTTCCTAATCGGCCACCATTTAGATAATAGTTTGCTTTCCTGTTTTTGCCACCAAAGTGGATAACCTCACATTTATCCACATTATACTGCATCTGCCAAACATTTGCCCACTCACCCAGCCTATCCAAGTCACCTAGCAGTCTCCTAGCATCCTCCTCACAGCTAACCCTGCCCCCCAGCTTAGTGTCATCCGCAAACTTGGAGATGTTGCCTTCAATTCCCTCATCCAGATCATTAATATAAATTGTAAATAGCTGGGGTCCCAGCACTGAGCCTTGCGGTACCCCACTAGTCACTGCCTGCCATTGTGAAAAGGACCCGTTTACTCCTACTCTTTGCTTCCTGTTTGCCAGCCAGTTCTCTATCCACATCAATACTGAACCCCCAATACCGTGTGCTTTAAGTTTGTATACTAATCTCTTATGTGGGACCTTGTCGAAAGCCTTCTGAAAGTCCAGATACAACACATCCACTGGTTCTCCCCTATCCACTCTACTAGTTACATCCTCGAAAAATTCTATAAGATTCGTCAGACATGATTTACCTTTCGTAAATCCATGCTGACTTTGTCCAATGATTTCACCACTTTCCAAATGTGCTGCTATCCCATCTTTAATAACTGACTCTAGCAGTTTCCCCACTACCGATGTTAGACTAACTGGTCTGTAATTCCCTGTTTTCTCTCTCCCTCCCTTCTTAAAAAGTGGGGTTACGTTTGCTACCCTCCAATCCTCAGGAACTACTCCAGAATCTAAAGAGTTTTGAAAAATTATCACTAATGCATCCACTATTTCTGGAGCTACTTCCTTAAGTACTCTGGGATGCAGCCTATCTGGCCCTGGTGATTTATCGGCCTTTAATCCATTCAATTTACCCAACACCACTTCCCGACTAACCTGGATTTCACTCAGTTCCTCTATCTCCTTTGACCCGCGGTCCCCTGCTATTTCCGGCAGATTATTTATGTCTTCTTTAGTGAAGACGGAACCAAAGTAGTTATTCAATTGGTCCGCCATATCCTTGTTCCCCATGATCAACTCACCTGTTTCTGACTGCAAGGGACCTACATTTGTTTTAACTAATCTCTTTCTCTTCACATATCTATAAAAACTTTTGCAGTCAGTTTTTATGTTCCCTGCCAGTTTTCTTTCATAATCTATTTTCCCTTTCCTAATTAAGCCCTTTGTCCTCCTCTGCTGGTCTCTGAATTTCTCCCAGTCCTCTGGTATGCTGCTTTTTCTGGCTAATTTGTACGCATCATCTTTTGCTTTGATACCATCCCTGATTTCCCTTGTTATCCACGGATGCACTACCTTCCCTGATTTATTCTTTTGCCAAACTGGGATGAACAATTTTTGTAGTTCATCCATGCAGTCTTTAAATACCTTCCATTGCATATCCACCGTCAACCCTTTTAGAGCTAATTGCCAGTCAATCTTGGCCAATTTACGTCTCATACCCTCAAAGTTACCTTTCTTTAAGTTCAGAACCGTTTAGATAACTATCCCGCATACATTCCAAGAAATCCTCTTCCTCAGCACCCCTGCCAATTTGATTCACCCAATCTATATGTAGATTGAAGTCACCCATTATAACTGTTTTGCCTTTGTTGCACGCATTTCTAATTTCCTGTTTGATGCCATCCCCAACTTCACTACTACTGCTAGGTGGCCTGTACACAACACCCACCAGCGTTTTCTGCCCCTTAGTGTTTCGCAGGTCTACCCATACCGATTCCACATCCTCCAAGCTAATGTCCTTCCTTTCCACTGCGTTAATCTCCTCTCTAACCAGCAACGCTACTCCACCACCTTTTCCTTTCTCTCTATCCCTCCTGAATATTGAATATCCCTGGATGTTCAGCTCCCAGCCTTGGTCACCCTGGAGTCATGTGTCCGTGATCCCGACTATATCATAATCATTAATAGCTATCTGCACGTTCAACTCATCCACCTTATTACGAATGCTCCTTGCATTGAGACACAAAGCCTTCAGGCTTGTTTTTACAACGCTCTTACCCCTTATACAATTATGTTGAAAAGTGGCCCTTTTTGATTTTTGCCCTGGATTTGTCTGCCTGCCACTTTTACTTTTCACCTTGCTACCTATTGCTTCCGCCCGCATTTTACACCCCTCTGTTTCTCTGCTCACCCATTTAAGAACCCCACCACCTCTTATTCTCAGTTTATTATTGTTTTCTTCTTTCCCCCCTACATGTTGGGTCTGAATGCTTTCCTTCTCTGCCTCCTGCCTCACACACAAGGGTTTAGTTTAAGAACTGCAGATACATCTGCCTCTTTTTATAACACTTTTATAACACTTTTATGTGTGTGTTTATGATTGTGTTTATAGTTTGTTTGGTTGTTTGTTTGTTTGTCTTTTTGCACAAAGTCCGCGAGCATTGCCACTTTCATTTCACTGCACATCTCGTATGTGTATGTGACGAATAAACTTGACTTGACTTGACTTGACTTTATTATAACAATTTTATAACACTTTTTTATAACAATTTTATTATAACAATTTTATAACACTTCTTTTTGATAGAGTTGTCTTTCATCATCTTAACATACTGTTTCCAAGCAACAGCTCTGACTCTGAACCATACCAGTTTTATTTCTTTATTACATTTGCCAGCTGCCTCATTCTTAGGCTGAAGATGGGTGTTAAAGATAAAGATAGAGAGTGTTGTATCATTATGTGCACTGACCAAAAATTAAACATACAAAACAACTTTAGGGAAGCAACTTGAAAGATATTGAACTACCATTGCCAATTAAATTAACATGCATTGAAATATACATACAATGCATACGTGCCTATGTATTTGTGCATAAGTACTGTATTTGTCTTGCCTAACATCTTTGATACGTTCTGTTCTCATTTCTTGAAGGAGCTCTCTAGCATTGTTCTTTCCTGTTTCGTAATCAAACCATTACAAAGTATTAGGTGAACCACAAAGCATTTATTAAAGCACATGCAGAGAGAACAATACGTACTGTTAAACTCATCGCATCGACTTTCAGATTATAAATCACATAGAATTCATAAACGACATCTATGTAAACCTAAAGAAATGGGCGGATTGGCGCTCCCCAATTTCTTATCCTACTATTGGGCAACGAGTATTAAAAATGTAATTTACTGGCTGGATAACGCATGCCAACAGGTAGATTGGTTAATATTGGAGAGAGAGGATTGCTCACCTTTTAATATAGACGCGATTCTTCTCTCCCCAACAAAGTTGAAGAACACAATATATGAGAAAAATCCGATTATTCACAGCACTTTACGAATATGGAGACAAGTAAAATCAACCTTTAAACTAAGAAATTTATCTCTTCTTTCACCAATAGCTAATAACCAGTCGTTTAAGCCATCTATTATAGATAAAACATTTATTTATTGGGAAAGACTAGGAATTAAAAAGCTTGGATTCCTATTCAAATCCCGGACTGGATTACACAGTGGAATGTGTATCATGCATAATACATGTGGTGAAGGCTATATTGACAGAGATTAATATGGTTGATCTACATTTCCTTCTAATTATTTTTTCTTTAAGTAATCATTCAAATTTTTTTTAATATCCTGCTATTGAATCTGATTCAGCCAACTTCTTAGGCACCTCCCAACTTGGTGTATCTTCCAAAAAATATTTGTCCTCATTACCTGTTCTTTCACCAATTATATTTACACCTATGTTTGTTCGGTACCATTATAAACAATTTCTCCCGACATACTTAACAAGTTATACTCTCCCAAGAGTGAAATTCATGACTGATTTTGATAGCATAACAAGGTAAGTATAACAAGTGCATTCTGCCATAAATTGCTTATTTCACAAGTCTATGTCTTTCTGCATTCTGTTAATTTCTCTCTCACTATTTACTACTTTTCCCAGTTTTATGTGTCATCTCTGAAAAAATGGAATTTATGTCCTGCAGATCCAAAGAAATGTCAAGAAAACCAATGGCCTGAATACCACAACTGTACAAAATGTAAGGTGACCAATTACTACCACCCTCTGCTTTCTGTCTCTCAGTCATTTTTCTGTCTATACTACACTGTCCCCTTCGTCCCATTGCTAATAACTTCGCTGGCAGCTGTCAAATGTCTTCTGAAAGGCCAGATGCACAGCATGAGCTGCACTAATTTCATCTACCACCTGGTTGTGATAGAAACAGACAGACAAAATAAGTTTTCTCTTACATGTTTCCATTTTGGAAATCCCTCCAATTCTCCATCCTTTTTGTGGTGACTGTCCTCGTCCACATTGAAATAATTGTTGACCATCCATTAGTTGTGCAGCCTATTGTAATTAACCTGCAAATTAGCCTTGCAACTTTCTATTTGATGACTGATAGAATATGCCCTTGTTAAAACTCCTCCATTGCTTGTATTGGTGAGTAAAGTGTGAGTCTTTGGCTCGAGAGTCTTCTGGCGAGGAAAACGAGAGTTTCGTGGACAGGACCGACAGTGAGGTTGTCACCTCAAGGTACAGGAAGAGCGAAGGTGGGTGACTGTGAGAAAGGGGAGTAAACATGGAGTGCAGGAGACCCTGGTGGCTGTACCTAATGAAAACAGGTACACCCTCTTGGGTGCTGTCGGGGCAGATGAGTGGAGGACAAGTCGGTGGCTCCAATACTAGCGATGAGACTCGACCGGCGAGACCGACGTCGGGCAAAGCCATAGTGATGGGTGACTCCATTTTCCGAGGTGCGAACAGGAGATTCTGTGGCGGCAGACGAGACTCGGAGATGGTCTGTTGCCTCCCTGGTGCCTGGATTCAAGATGTCAATAGACAATAGACAATAGGTGCAGGAGTAAGCCATTTGGCCCTTCGAGCCAGCACCGCCATTCAATGTGATCATGGCTGATCATCCCCAATCAGTACCCCGTTCCTGCCTTCTCCCCATATCCCCTGACTCTGCTATTTTTAAGAGCCCTATCTAGCTCTCTCTTGAAAGCATCCAGAGAACCTGCCTCCGCCGCCCTCTGAGGCAGAGAATTCCACACTCAGCACTCTCTGTGAGAAAAAGTGTTTCCTCATCTCCGTTCTAAATGGCTTACTCCTTATTCTTAAACTGTGGCCCCTGGTTCTGGACTCCCCCAACATCGGGAACATGTTTCCTGCCTCTAGTGTGTCCAAGCCCTTAACAATCTTATATGTTTCAATGAGATATCCTCTCATCCTTCTAAACTCCAGAGTGTACAAGCCCAGCTGCTCCATTCTCTCAGCACATGACAGTCCCGCCATCCCGGGAATTAACTTTATAAACCTACGCTGCACTCCCTCAATAGCAAGAAGTTGTCTCGGACCAACTTCAGAACATCCTCGAGAGGGAAGGTGAACAGCTGGAAGAAGTTGTTCATGTGAGCACAAACAACGTTGGGAAGAAGCAGAAGGAGGTTCTGCAACGTGAGTTTAGAGAGTTAGGAAGAAGACTGCAAACCAGGACTTCCAGGGTGGTTATCTCTGGATTGCTTCCTGTACCTCGTGCTGGTGAGGGCAGGAACAGGGAGATAGGGGATCTGAATGTGTGGCTGGGGGGGTTGGTGCAGGGAGCAGGGATTTAGATTTATAGACCACTGGGATCTCTTCTGGGGTAGGGGTGACCTGTACAAAAGGGACGGGTTACACCTTAACTGGAGTGGGACCAACATTCTGGCAGGCAGGTTTGCTGAGTTTAAACTAAATAGCGGGGAGGAGGGGTTGACAAGTTGGGAGTATGAAGATGGAGTTAAAGGGGAAGTGAGTACAGGAAAAGTTACAAAAGACTCCCGAATTAATGGGAAGGAAAGTTCGAGTAGGGATAAGAGAGGAAGGTCAGGGTCAATAGTGTGAGAGGGGAGATGAATACCGAATTTAAAGTGTTGTATATGAATGGGCGAAGTATAAGAAATAAAGTGGATGAGCTTGAGGCTCAGAGATTGGCAAGTTTGATGTTGTGGGAATTACAGAGACATGGCTGCAAGAGTACTAGGGCTGGGAACTGAATATTCAGGGGTATACGTCCTATCGAAAAGACAGGCAAGTGTGCAGAGGGGGTGGGGTTGGTAAATAATGAAATTCAGTCCCTTGCGAGGGATGCCATGGAATCAGGAGTTGTAGATTCAGTATGGATAGGGCTGAGGAATTGTAAGGGTAAAAATACCCTAATTGGAGTCAAATATAAAAGATGAAATAGCGGCACATTTGGATAGCAGTAACAGGATCGGTCCGAGTCAGCATGGATTTACGAAGGGGAAATCATGCTTGACTAATCTTCTGGAATTTTTTTGAGGATGTAACTAAGAAAATAGACAAGGAAGAGCCAGTGGATGTAGTATGCCTGGACTTTCAGAAAGCTTTGATAAGGTCCCACATAGAATTATTAGGTCCCACATAGATTAGTGGGCAAAATTAGAGCACTTGATATTGGAGGTTGGGTACTGACATGGATAGAAAATTGGTTGGCAGACAGGAAACAAAGAGTAGGGATTAACGGGTCCCTTTCAGAATGGCAGGCAGTGACTAGTGGGGTACCGCAAGGCTCGGTGCTGGGACCGCAGCTATTTATAATATACACTATTGATTTAGATGAAGGGATTCAAAGTAACATTAGCAAATTTGCAGATGACACAAAGCTGGGTGGCAGTGTGAACTGTGAGGAGGATACTATGAGGATGTAGGGTGACTTGGACAGGTTGGGTGAGTGGGCAGATGCATGGCAGATGCAGTTTAATGTGGATAAATGTGAGTTTATCCACTTCGGTGGCAAGAATAGGAAGGCAGATTATTAACTGAATGGTGTCAAGTTAGGACATCTTCATCTCCCTTACATGAAAATCCATATTTCAAGTAATTTACATCGTACTTACGAAGTTTTTTCACCATCTTCTTAGTTGGTGCTTCAGAGATGTCAGGTGGTCCAGATATATCGACGTTTTCTCGTTGTCTGCGGCTACATCTATCTTCCTTGTTCTCTTTTGTGCGTTTTGGGAGAGGGGGCGCTGTCCTGTACGGCTGCATGTCCTGCAGCTGTCCTTTTTTTTCCACTTCTTTTTATTTTATCTTTAGTACGTTAAAAGTTTGTTAGTTGGGGGTATAATCGTTTTATGTGTGGGGGGGGGAGGGGGAAACTACTTTTCAAGCGCTATCTGGTCGGAGAGGCTGCCTTCACCCGGGCAGCACCTTCGACCCGTCCTCGCGGCCTACCAGCGGGGCCTGGAGCGGCGTTTCCTGAGGGGACTTGGCCAGAACCTTGACTTTGGCGGCGGCACAGCGTTGGAGCACTATCGTGAGCGGGCGATGCCTTGCCTGGGTCACCGCGCTGGAACTCTGGAATGCTGTGACCTGCCGATTGAACATCGCTGAGCTGCGGGTCTGTGGAGCGGCCAGCTGCGGGCGGCGGTGCGGACTTTAACATCGGGAGCCTGGGATCTCTCGCTGAGATCACCAGTGGTGGAGCTCCGCACAGCGCGGCCTGTTGGCTTGGAAACCGCGGTCCCCGGTAAGGAAGCGACCATTCCAGGCACCCCAAGCCGCTGAGAGGGTTCTCCTGACACCGGAGCACCATCACTCGGCGAGAGGGCCTGAAACATCGGGCCGCCGTAGCGGCGACTGTGGAGGCCTCAATAGGCCCGACCATAAGTGGACAAGCAGATGGGGGTACACAAAATTGCTGGGGAAACTCAGCGGGTGCAGCAGCATCTATGGAGCGAAGGAAATAGGCGACGTTTCGGGCCGAAACCCTTCTTCAGACTGATGGGGGGGGGGAGAAGGAAGGAAAAGGGGAGGAGGAGGAGGAGCCCGAGGGCGGGCGGATGGGAGGGTGGGAGGAGACAGTTAGAGGGTTAAGGAAGGGGAGGAGACAGCAAGGGCTAGCAAATGGGGACTGGACTTTGTGCCTTCCCCCACAGTGGGAACCATTGTGGGGGGATGTTTTTATGTTTTAATGTTAAACTTGTTCTGTAATGTTATGTTGTATTTTTATTAGTGTGCTGCAAGGATATCTGAATATCCTCTGAAAAGGGGATTTACAAAGTTTTTATTATTATTATTATTATTATTATTATTATAATAATAATTATTATTATTATTATTATTATTATTATTATTATTATTATTATTATTATTATTATTATTATTATTATTATTATTATTATTATTCTACACCCAGTTTTTAACCAATGATCCATAAATGAGAATTTAAGGGCTAGAAAGGCATTTACCCACGACCATATGATTACTCTTTCTTAGTTGCTGACGCACATGAAGTGTAAACCATTCGGGCAAGTGAGGCTGAACGAAAATTTACGAGTTGTTGTGCGGTAGTCTGCAAACTACCCATATGCAGCGACTATCACAACTTGAGTGGGAGAATTCATACGAAATATAACTTATTTGCAAATATGTACGTATAAAATAATTCGTAACCACAGCGTTTATTTCTAATAATGAATCTATGTTTCAGTAGTACATAACTGAAAATTGCCGCGTACCCCTTGAAGACCTTTCGCGTACCACTGGGGTTATGCATACCCCACTTTGGGAAACAGCGGTCTATGGCCTCTTGTCTATTGTATATTTAACTCCAAAGAGAAACTGTTTATGAACTGTCAACTACTTCAACCCTCTCCAGTGCTTTAATACCGCTGCTCCCAGCACACATACACCTTTCCACAGCACTAAATAACATTTGTATGGACAAAGGCTCTTAAGATGTAATCCATCTATCTTGAATAAATCTGTGCGTTCAGAACCAGTGGCATTACCTGAGGAATGTAGTAGCATGCTATCAAACTCCTTGATAGCACAGCTGATTTATGATGCATAATCTAATTCATGACCATATTAAATGGTGGGGAAGACTTGAAGGACCTGATGGTCTAATTCTACTCCTGTTTTCTTGTATGTAACCATCGCAATAGTTTATTTGGTTGCAAAACCTTGTCCTGAAAAGTTTATGCAAAGTTTATGAAAATGTGTGCTGCTTGCCGCAAAGAGCCTAATACAGTGTTTCCAATGCGGTATAATTATGTTTCATACAACTGCTATAAGCTACAAAGTACATATCCTTATCCTTTTACCTACAGTTAAACATCTTTTAAAAATTGGACAGCCAAGTGTATGTTATTATTTTTAAAATATCGATCCAAGTTTTCACTATGTTCTGTGTACAGAATTGTTTCCTAACTTCACGCCTGAAAGTCCTGGCTCTATTTTTATTGAATTCCCCCAGCAGTCCTGCCACCAGACAAAGACGTCAGTCGATAGTCTATCTACAGGTTGTTTGTTACTCCAACCAACAGTAGTGTCCCTTCACTTACCTATCAGTTCTCTTCATTACCTTGCAAATATCCGTAGGGGACACATCTCTGAGATTTTGTTAATCTTTGTTAATTAAATCCTTGATCTCCAGATATCATTCCAGCAAAACTGTGCCGCCATCTATCCAAGACCAATAATCCTTTCTTCTTTCAGTGCTCCACTGCATATTTATCCAGCACTATGTAAAATATGGCATTACTTCTACCCTTCATCACTCCAATCATCTGGTTAAAAAGGTCCACATTCCATTAGCCCTGGTTGTTTTGTGTCTCCTTGCTTGACATTTATGTGCATGGGCTGCAAGATCTTAAATTCTTATTGCTTTCGGCTTTTAATATTCTGTTCTATTCTTGAATGAAAAGTGGATGGAATTACAATTTTCTCCACTGAAGTGTACTTGTTACAGTTCTGTCCTTTGTCTTAATTTGTTCATATATTTTTGCTTAATGTTTAATGTTTAGGTTTATGTTTATTATTGTCACATGTACTGAGATACAGTGAAAAGTTTTATTTTGCATGTTATCCACTCAGATCAGATAACACTATACATAAATATAATTGTCAATCTCCGGTGCATTAGGTAGAACAGAGGGAAAGATAGAGTGCAGAATATATTTCTCAGCATTATAGCCCACCACTTCCAGAGACAAAGTTCAACATCCACGATGGGATACAGGGGAGTAGGACAATACCCTAGCTTATGGAAGGTTCAGAAGGCTGTCAATGATTCTTTATCATCACATGTACAGACGCACAATTAATTTTTTTTTGCAAACAATAAAGTCATGTACAGTGATGTTATTTTTTTTGCACACAGTTCAGTAAAGTATTGTCATACCTAAGCACAATCCCCAATTAGTACAAAGTGCATAGAAATAGTCCAGAGTCCGCTTGCATGAGTCACCAGGTTTTGGCGCCATTTTCAGTCCAGTCCACATGCTCGGTATTCTGGAGCGGCGCCCAATCTAGGCAAACCCGGGCTGTTGCAGTTGCCTCTGACTGGATTGACCAGCAAAGTATCGTCCATATCCTCGCCAAGCCATATTTAGCTCTTGTGTCGCGGGGGAGCCTTCCGCTGCTGGCCTTGAGGGCAAGCCTCTCCTTATCCACCCTGTCAAGATCGTTCTGGATATTATGTTTCCATTAAGTCACCTCTCATTCTTGCAAATTCCAGCGGATACAGGTCTGGGCTGTCCAACCCTATTATATAAAACAATCCAACCATTCCAGGTATTAGCCTAGCAAGCTCTCTCTGGGCTGTTTCTGATACATTCACACCTTTCCTTAAATAAGGAAACCATAACCGTACACAGTAGTCCAGATGAGATCTGATTAATACCTTATATAACTGAAGCATGATCCCCTTACTTCTGTTCCCAATCACTCTCTTACCAGACCCTACTATTGCATTCGCCATCGCCGTCTCCCACCATCCACCTCTCTGGTTCTCCAGTCCTCGGGGGATGAGCAGGGGCCAGCCCGGCAGCTTCCCTCTACAGACCACGGGGCCCACTGCTCCTGCCTTCCGTCTGAGTATATATTTACACTATTTACAATGCATGATTTAACAAGATGAAAAAACATTTCTGCCCATGATCTCAACAATCAAGAGCTGCTTTCCAGGGCCAAGATTCCACCGCAGGGAAGGAGAATGGAAAAATGCAGGTTGAAGTCAACTCTCAATGGTTTATTGAGGCAAAGAGCACAAATCAGTCTTGTGAGCTGAATGTGGCTTCTGCAAGCTGTAAGTTGTGCATGGTGGCTACAAGAAATGTTTGATAACGTGTTAGTATATTGAATGTTTGGTGTCTTGAATTCACAGCTAACTATGAAATCCAGACCAAGCAAGGTAAAGCATTTGGTTTGAAGAAGAAGGGTCTCGACCCGAGACATCACCTTTTCCATTTCTCCAGAGATGCTGTCTGAGCCGCTGAGTTACTCCAGCTTTTTGTGTTTATCTTTGGTTTAAACCAACATTTGCAGCTCCATCCTATGCATTTGGTGTTTTGTCAAACTGGTTTGTGGTTGTTTGCATGAAGGCTTTTGCACCCTCTGGAGGTTATACCATTCACTACACCTAATAACACAGAGATTATTGGGGAAGTAAAAACTAGAGATGTAGGAGATAATGTATTGGAGTGAGTGGAAGACAGGTTGGCTAATGGGGAACACGAAGTAGGAAGAAATGTGTCTTTCTCCAGTTGTAAGATGTAATGAGTAATGTACCATGGAGATTGGTGGTGTAGCCTTAATGTAGGGTGAGGGAACTGAAGGTATGGTTTCTAAATTTGCTTATGAGACAAAATTAGATAGAAATGTATGAAAATCAAGAAATTGCAGATGATGGAAATATGAAACATAAACTGAAAATGCGACAAACTCTCAACCGGCCAGGCAGCACCTGTGGATGGATAAACAGCACATGTTGCTTTGTCAGAACTGCTCATTCTGATGAATGATCCCAGGCACAAACTGTCTATCGTTCCACTGATACCATCAGCATTTTTTATTTAAGTAGGAAAATGTTTTCTCCAGAGGGATTGTGGATAGGTTGTGAGTAAGCAATGATCTGCCAAATAGAGAAGAATATGGGAATAATTAGGAATTGCGTATTTTGACAACAACACTAAATAAAATTATGTAACAGATGAGAGTTTGTAGATCCATGTGATTATTCTAGTATTATCCTAGTGCAAGATTGGCAGAAGGCCAGTGTACAGGTACAGCCAGTAATTATATAAACCTGTCCGACATTATCATTTATTGCATAGGCAATTGAAAACAAGTAAACAGATTACGCTTCAGTTACAGTATATAAGGTATTAATCAGATCTCATTTGGACTACTGTGTACGGTAATTGTTTCCTTACTTAAGGAAGGATGTGAATATAATGGAAGCAGTCCAGAGAGAGCTTGCTAGGCGCATACCTTGAATGGGTGGATTGTTTATACAATAGGGTAGGACAGCCTAGACATGCATCTGCTGGAATTTGGATGAATGAGCGGTGACTTAATTGAAACATAAAATCACGTGTACATTTACAGAGTTTAACCCAGACAAGTGTTTGGTGATGCATTTTCGGAGGACAAAGGCAATTGAAAAAAAAATGCTTGAATCGGCAGGATCCTTAGGAATCAGGATCCTTTGAGTTACTTCAGTACTTTGTGTCTATCTTTGATATAAACCAGCACCTGCAGTTCTTGGTTTCTACTCCTTAGTTGCAAAATTTTCAGAGGGATCTTGAGGTCTGTTGCTCCCTGAAATTCGCCACACAATTGGATAGAGTGATAAGGAATGAATATGGCTTGCTTGCCTTCGTTGGTTGGGCCACTGAATATAAAAGTTGGCAAATCATGTTGCGGCTGTATAAAAGCAATATGTCAGTCTAAAGAAGGATCCCGACCCGAAACATCACCTATCCATGTTCTTCAGTGATGCTAGAATTTAGAAGATTGAGGGGGGATCTTATAGAAACTTACAAAATTCTTAGGGGGTTGGACAGGCTAGATGCAGGAAGATTGTTCCCGATGTTGGGGAAGTCCAGAACAAGGGGTCACAGTTTAAGGATAAGAGGGAAGTCTTTTAGGACCGAGATGAGAAAATCATTTTTTACACAGAGAGTGGTGAATCTGTGGAATTCTCTGCCACAGAAGGTAGTTGAGGCCAGTTCATTGGCTATATTTAAGAGGGAGTTAGATGTGGCCCTTGTGGATCAAGGGATCAGGGGGTATGGAGAGAAGACAGGTATGGGATATTGATTTGTATGATCAGCCATGATCATATTGAATGGCGGTGCAGGCTCAAAGGGCCGAATGGCCTACTCCTGCACCTATTTTATATGTTTCTATGCCTGACCTGCTGAGACACTCCAGCATTTTGTATCTTTTTTTGTATAAAGCTTTGGTTCAGCTCATTTGGAGATTGTGTACAGTTCTGGATGCCACACTATAAAAATGCAACCTGAAGTGTTGCCTATCCATTCCTTCCACAGATGTTGCTGGACACGCTGAGTTACACCAGCACTTTGTGTTTTACTAAATGAAGAATGTGGATACTTTGGAAAGGATGCAGAAGAAATTCATCAGTGGTTTAGGTGGGAAGAGATGAGTTAAACAAGTGTTATAAGGAGCAGATAAATAAATTCTGGAGCATCAGGAACTAATATTTGACCTGGTAGAAGTACAGTAAACCCTGGTTATAACAGAGTGGGTGGGGTGGGGATTGTGTCCGTTATTGCCAATTGTTCACTATAATTGAGTGGGGGAGGGATACAACACAGTATTGGGGGGTTAAACATGTGGGAATTCACATGCCGGGCAGCCACAGTGCCCCGGCCCCACACGGGGTGTATCAGGGACGGGGCTGGTACTCATGTTGCCTTCATGCTGCTTGCGCTCTCCACTCACATGCCACTAGGCACCAGCTCATTGGGTAACTGGCGGAAGTGGGGGGCAGCACCATGGGATTCTCAGTCCGCTATAACCAAAATCTGCTATAAATAGGCCCGTTTTTGAGATGATTTACTGTATATAAAATTATGAGGGGCATAGATAAATTGTCACAGAAATGGAGAAACAATACAAACAGTCTGAAGAAGAGTCTCGACCCAAAATGTCATGTATCCATGTTCTCCAGAGATGCTGCCTGATCCACTGAGTTATTCCAGCATTTAGTGTCCTTTCGTGTATTGACCAACATCTGCAATTACTTATTTCTAAATGTTGACTGCTCCACTGTGAAATATCTTCAAGATATGCCTACTTTGGAGAAATTCTCCTATCTCGGATGGGATTCTGTGAGAACCTCTCTCACTATTCTGCCGAGCAATCCTCCCCCCTCTCCCCCATTCCCCCAACCTCTTCCCTCTGTCCACCTGTAACCTGGTTTTGCTGATGTGGTTTAGGTGGGAAGAGATGAGTTAAACAAGGAGTTACATTAGCGAGCAAGTGCTCCTCCTCTAACCTCACCTACTGCATCTGGTGTTCCCCTTCCATCCCCAGGTACTTTCACTGGAACCGCAGGAGATGTAACTGTTCATCTCACATGTAACTCTCTCATATATAATAAGGTCATAAGGTCATGTGATAGGAGCAGAATTAGGCCACTCGGCCTATCAAGTCTAATCCGCCATTCAATCATGGCTGATCTATCTCTCCCTCCTAACCCCATTCCCCTGCCTTCTCCCCATAACCCCGACACCCGTACTAATCAAGAATCTATCTATTTCTGCTTTAAAAATATCCATGGACTTGGCCTCCACATCCTTCTGTGGCAAAGAATTCCACATTCACCACCCTCTGACTAAATAAATTCCTTCTCATCTCCTTCCTAAAGGAACGTCCTTTAATTCTGAGGCCATGACCTCTAGTCCTAGACTCTCCAACTAGTGGAAACATCCTCTCCACATCCACTCTATACAAGCCTTTCACTATTTGGCACATTTCAATGAGGTCCCCCCTCATTCTTCTAAACTCCAGCCAGTACAGCCCAGTGCCGTCAAACGCTCATCATATGTTAACCCATTAATTCCTTGGATCATTCTTGTAAACCTCCTTTGGACCCTCTCCAGGGCCAGCACGTCCTTCCTCAGATATGGTGCCCAAAATTGCTCACAATACAATGTCCATCCAGGGGCCACAGCAGTCCTTCCAGATGAGACAGAGGTGCACATGCACAACCTCTAACTTAAAAAGGACAAGGACAAAGGGCAAAGGACATTTTTATTGTCATCTACTGCATTCAGTGCTCCCAATGTGGCCTAATTTATATCAGCAAAACCAAGCATAGGCCCAGCAATTACTAACTATTTTCAACTCCCCTTCCCATTTCCATACAGATCTGTCCTGGGCCTCTTCCAGAGTGAGGCCAAATGCAAACTGGAGGAACATCACCTCGTATTCCACTTAGATGGTTTACAACCTTACATTATGAACATTGAATTCTCCAATTTTAGGTTACTAACCTATGAAACCCATTCCCTTTCTCCACACCCCTCTTCCCTGTGCCCCATATGGACACACACATTTCTCCCCTTCCTCCTCCCCTTCCACATATTTCTGCTCTGGCATCACAATTTGTACCTCATCAATCCTTATCTTCCACCTTTTGCCTTTATAGCTCATTTGCCTATCAAAAACCTCCTTCACCTGTATCCACCTATTACTTGTCAGGCTTTGTCCTGCCCCTTCCCTCTTCCATCTCTCTTCCCCTCCCCCAACTGCAACCAGTTTGAAGAAGGCTCACCTATCCATGTTCTTCAAAGATGCTGACTGACCTGTTGATTTACATTCGCACTTTGTGTCTTTTTTAAGATAGTCAGAGTCTGTTTCCCAGATGGGTAATATTGGTAATGTCAATTACTAGACTGCATAGCTTTGTGGGAGAGGGAGGTTTAAGGAGTAAACTTTTCACCCAAAGAAAAGTTGAAACAGTTGGTATCTGGTACATCCATAAGTATCTCCATAGGAGGTGGGGGAGGCAGGAACATTGATGGTTGTCAAGAACATGTTACCAGTGGAGCTGTTGGTAGCAGATACAAGGCCAGATTGCCTCTGCTAATAATTCATATGTTTATGTGCTAATTTGATAAAACTAGGGAAAACATAATTACAACTCTTGGAGTTTTCTATGAAACAAACATATTTTCTCTTTACAGTTGTAATTAGAACTAGTATCTATTTTCAATATTAAAACCTGATTGCAGTTTCAAATATTCTTTACATTTTGGCACTTTACCAGTGAAAAGATGTCTAATCAACATGAGGCTTACAATGAAGTACATGACAGTGATCTTTTATTGCACAGGGGGGGTTAACAATCTATTTATTGAGTTATTTATGTCTCGGGTTATTTTGGCCAAATATTTAGAACATAACTAGACAAAGTGGGACCCGTTGGGTCCCATGTTCACACGGGAGGGCTGGCCCCCCGACGCAATATTCCACCTCTCCACCAATTCCAATATTGGTGGCCAGTGGGGGGGGCTTTCTGGAGCGCTGGTATGGGTTCTTGGGGTGGCAGCTCAGTCTCTCAAGCCTGATCTGCTGGCAGCTCACTCACGGCTGGTGGGCTGGCAGATGATTCATGGCTATTCCATGAAATTCCATTTCAAGCAGGGTGCAAGGCCACCAAATTCAAATCCATTTTCCTACCATTTCAAGCAGGGTGCAAGGCCACCAAATTCAAATCCATTTTCCTACCATTTCAAGCAGGGTGCAAGGCCACCAAATTCAAGTGCAGTTTCCAACCACTTCAAGCAGGGCCAAGGCCACCAAATTCAAGTGCAGTTTCATACCACTTTCAGCAGAGTGCAAGGCCACTAAATTCAGTGCAGTTTCATACCACTTCAAGCAGGATGCAAGGCCGCCAAATTCAAGTGCAGTTTCATTCCACTTCAAGCAGGGTGCAAGGCCACTAAATTCAAGTGCAGTTTCATTCCATTTCTAGCAGGGTGCAAGGCCACCAAATTCAAATGCAGCTTCATACCATTTCATGCAGGGTGAAACCACCATAAAACCACACAAAACACCAAACTCACAGTTCAGTAGACATTCAGTGTGTTCAGTTGATTCACAGCTCAGACAGAACCGTGACCTCTCCCTCCCCCATCATGCAGAGACTGAGCCACACCTACACTTCCGGGTTTTATAACTCCTCCCCCTCCCACCGGAAAAGGTATGGCCTTCATGGCGTGATTGACAGGAGAGAGATTCTCAACATTTTTTAAACACTAATAACACTTTTATTTTTCATTGATGGGAAGAATACTCTGTACCTGCTGAGCAGAGGGGGACTGAGTAAGATGGCCAAAAATCACAGCCGTAAGTAATAGCATTTTATCTAAAATCAATATACAGTGCAAACAGGAAGTAAGTGCATTTGCAGTGGTGCCTTTTAACTTCAAGCCAAAGCACCCAAACCGCCATTTGCAGTAAGTAGTGCCTTTCAACTTCAAGCCAAAGCACCCAAGCCGCCATTTGCAGTAAGTAGTGCCTTTCAACTTCAAGCCAAAGCAAATAAGCCACCATTTTCAGTAAGTAGTACCTTTTAACTTCAAGTCATAGCACCCATGCCACCATTTGCAGTAAGTAGTGCCTTTTAACTTCAAGCCAAAGCACCCAAGCCACCATTTGCAGTAAGTAGTGCCTTTTAACTTCAAGCCAAAGCACCCAAGCCACCATTTGCAGTAAGTAGTGCCTTTTAACTTCAAGCCAAAGCACCCAAGCCACCATTTGCAGTAAGTAGTGCCTTTTAACTTCAAGCCAAAGCACCCAAGCCACCATTTGCAGTAAGTAGTGCCTTTTAACTTCAAGCCAAAGCACCCAAGCCACCATTTGCAGTAAGTAGTGCCTTTTAACTTCAAGCCAAAGCACCCAAGCCACCATTTGCAGTAAGTAGTGCCTTTTAACTTCAAGCCAAAGCACCCAAGCCACCATTTGCAGTAAGTAGTGCCTTTTAACTTCGCCAAAGCACCCAAACAACCATCTGCAGGCAGTGCCTTTTTACTTCAAACAAACCATATTTTCATTTTCAAACCACATTAAGGGGACTCACAGTTGAGTGGACATGTGTTCAGTGTTATTCAGAGCTCAGAGAGATGTGACCCTTTGGCTTCATCCATCTTGCAGAGACTGAGTGAGGCAAACCACTTCCTGGTTTTATAGTCCATCCCCCTCCCTCCAGCAGGGGCAGCAGAGAGAATGGTGAATTTTTTAAAAACATCAATATATCTCTGATTTGTCATCGATGGGAAAAATCCTCCGGTCCAGGAAGGCGGAGGGCGGCTCTGAGCGAGGTGGCCAAAAATGACGGCCGTAGGTGGCGGCATTCTCTCGGAAATCGCAGCACAGTGGGCCAAAAGCAGTCAAGATCAGACTTTTGGTAATATAGATATATATGGAACAATTGCCTGGAAGTTTGAATGCTTCTAGCTCCTACAACCTCACAATCTTAGAAAATGTTCCATAAGGTGATGCTAAAGTGCTGCTTAATCAGGTAATGCAATATGCACGTGTTGAAATATTGTTCCTCTAAGGAAAATACTAAACCAAGATTCACAATTGATGGTTTGTACCATTACTTTTGGGCTTGATCAGTTCTGAGTTATTGCACTTGAAAACAGCTGACCTCTTTAAAAAGATTCCATTTCTTACATTTTTCAAAAATGTAATGTAAATGATAGAACTTTGCTTTTGGCAAACTGACTCATTATATAGATTTGAACCTATTGGACTAATGAAACGTATCAGTGTCTGATGATTGAAGTGACAAAGTGAGAAGTTTGTATGGTTTGAATTTCACTACCTTTCGAACTAGCGCGGATGAATGGTGCAGCAATTAGTGCTGCTGCTGCTGCTACCAAACTGTAAAAACTGGGGCACTGGCGCTGTCTGCATGGAGTTTGTAGAACTGTATGGGTTTCTTCTCGTTGCTCCACTTTCCTTCTATGGCTCAAAGAAGATGCTACATGGTAGATTATTTGACAGGTAAATTTGGTGTAAGAGAATCAGGGTATAGTCAATGAGCATATGGGAGAGAATAGTTTACAAGAAAATAAGTGGCAGAATGGGGACCGATGGGAATGCTTTAAGAGCTTGCATACACTTGATGGGCCAAAATGGGCATCTTCTATATCATAAGAAAATATGAGAAAAATATTGTTTTTCAATTGTCTCCCCCAGATCATTCTATCACTATCACTTTGCAATACATTGTCACTAGCATCACTTAAATCATCTGTACCCCTGCAAAATTGCAATATATTTGCTGATCATGACCAGGACTAAAGAAAAAAAAAATTTAAAGTAATTTTAAAGTATTTTTTTAACTGATTAGAATCAATATTTTTAATGGAAATAAAAACAAAATTAATTCAAAATGGCTTAAGATGAACTGATTGGGACAATAGCTTCCAAGGGAAAAGATGCCAAACTTCAACTGTGTGATGACTGTGGACTTTATTTTTTGTCAAATTTTGTATTGTACAAATAAGATTTCAAAATATAAACCTATTTCAAAATAGTCTGAATTATGCATGAATTCAAGTCAGTTTTAAGTAGGCAAAATAAAGTTGTTATTCGCATCCATTTGAGAAGAGTATTCACTATCTTTTAGATGGCTTAATGAAAATTGAGCTTTTGGTCAGATACCAAGCTATATGCATTTATATATAGGAACTTCTGGGATGTATAATGCATTGTGCAGAACAAATAGACAGATGGATTTCAGGGCTAATGGGATAATTTGAATAATAAGTGAAATGGATAAGAAAATGGACCTTATATAGGTCCCTCAGGACATCGTGCCAATGTCTGGCATATGTGAAAAAGCAAATGAGATGTTTGTTGCATTAAAAATGGAAAGTAACGTCAATCAAGGAAACATAATTTGTTAGTCCCTGTCTGGAGAAATGAGCATAGAAAGATGCATCTGAGTTGAAGAAAGCTCAAAAAAGAACAATTAAGGAATCAGACAATAAAATATAAGGATAGATGCAACAATCTGGAGCTTTCAAAAGGAAGGCTAAAGACTATGTGTATGTACACCTTATAGTATGGGTCATTCATGTCTTTTTTTACTGTTTTGAAATTACAGAAGAAAGTTTGACCTAGAGAACGGTAGGTTGACTTCATTGGAGCCTGATCCACATAATTGAACAAAGGTTCTGCTGGTGATTTCACTCTTGCCTTCTCAAAAGAACAGTTTAAAAACTATTTTAAGCCAGTGAGATCACTGACATTATTTCTGTAGCCATTTCATCTGCAGGTTCTGCAAGTCAGATAAATTAAAATTGCCCTTGCTATAAATCAAAATGACTGCTGATTAGGAGAGCAGACTACCTGGCATCTTTTGGCTATCAGTGGGCTGCACGGTGGCACAGTGGTAGGGTTACAGCGCATGCAGCACTGGAGACGTAGGATTGAACCCGACTATGGGTGCTGTCTGTACAGAGTTTGTACATCCTCCTCGTGACCATGTGGGGTTTTTCCGAGATCTTCGGTTTCCTCCCACACTCCAAAGACATAGAGGATTTGTATTCTTGGTTTCAGTATAAATTGTCCCTAGTATGTGTAGGATAACCCAGGAGTCATTGGTGAGGGAGGAGCGACGTCCGAGCGGTGAGTGTAAAAACCCATCGCGGGGCTTGGTTCAGCAGAGGCCCAGGAGCCGTTGGTGAGGGAGGAGCGACGTCCGAGCGGTGAGTGTAAAAACCCATCGCGGGGCTTGTTTCAGCAGAGGCCCAGGAGCCGTTGGTGAGGGAGGAACCAAAATCTGCAACGTTCCATTCGCAGATCACACTTCAAATTAAGTGGGCTTGAGGAAGCCGCTGATTGGTCGAACGGACTAGAGGAAGCAGCTGATTGGCTTGTATCCCGGGTAAGGCTTTGTATTGTATCCAGGATAAGGGGGGGAGAATGAGGGCCAGGGCAGTTTACTGTTCTGGATGTCAGATGTGGGAGGTCATGGAGTCTGATAGCCCTCCAGACGTCCACATCTGCGCCAGGTGCGTCGAGATGGGGCTCCTAAGGGACCGTGTTAGGAACCTGGAGCAGCAGCCCGATGACCTCTGTCTGATCAGGGAGAGCGAGGAGGTCATAGAGAGGAGTTACAGGGAGGTGGTCACTCCAAGACCACGGGAGGCAGACAACTGGGTCACAGTTAGGAAGGGCAAGGGGCAGAGGCAGGGACTAGTGAGTACCCCGGTGGCTGTACACCTTGAAAATAAGTACTCATGTTTGAGTAAGGGTTGGGGGAGACAGCCTACCTGGGGGCAGCGACAGCGGCCGGCCCTCCGGCATAAAGACCGGTCTTGTTGCTCAGAAGGGTAAGGAAAAGAAGAGGAGGACAATAGTAATAGGGGACTCTATAGTCAGGGGGTCGGATAGGCAATTCTGTGGACGCAGTCAGGAGACCCGGATGGTAGTTTGCCTCCCTGGTGTCAGGGTCAGGGATGTGTCTGAACGTGTCCAAGATATCCTGAAATGGGAGTGAGAGGAGCCTGAGGTCGTGGTACATATAGGTACCAACGACATAGGTAGAAAACGAGAAGAGGTCCTGAAAGGAGAATTTAGGGAGTTAGGAAGAGAGTTAAGGAGAAGGACCGCAAAGGTAACAATCT
This sequence comes from Amblyraja radiata, assembly GCF_010909765.2. Classification (NCBI taxonomy): domain Eukaryota; kingdom Metazoa; phylum Chordata; class Chondrichthyes; order Rajiformes; family Rajidae; genus Amblyraja; species Amblyraja radiata. The sequence continues at coordinate 102,887,585 of NC_045956.1, read as the reverse complement.
CAGGATTACTGCCTGTGCCACGCGACAGTGAGAGTAGGAATGGAGCGAGGTGGAGGATAAATGCGTGGTTGAGGGACTGGTGCAGTGGGCATGGATTCAAGTTTCTGGATCATTGGGACCTCTTTTGGGGAAGGTGTGACCTGTACAGAAAGGACAGGTTGCACTTGAACCCGAGGGGGACCAATATCCTGGCGGGGAGATTTGCAAAGGCTACTGGGGAGACTTTAAACTAGAACGGTTGGGGGGAGGGACTCAAATGTGGAAAGCTAGCAGTCAGTGTGTGAGGCAGGAGGCAGAGAAGGGTAGCACTCGGACCCAAAATCTAGGGGAGAAAGAAGAAAAAGATAATAAACAGAGAATAAGAGGGGGTGGATTTCTTAAATGTGTATATTTTAATGCTAGGAGCATTGTAAGAAAGGTGGATGAGCTTAGAGCCTGGATTGACACCTGGAAGTATGATGTTGTGGCGATCAGTGAAACATGGTTGCAGGAGGGCTGTGATTGGAAATTAAATATTCCAGGATTTCGTTGCTTCAAGTGTGATAGAATTGGAGGGGCAAGAGGTGGAGGTGTTGCATTGCTTGTCAGGGAAGATATTACAGCAGTGCTTTGGCAGGATAGATTAGAGGGCTCGTCTAGGGAGGCTATTTGGGTGGAACTGAGAAATGGGAAAGGGGTAGCGACACTTATTGGGGTGTATTATAGACCGCCAAATGGGGAGTGAGAATTGGAAGAGCAAATATGTAAGGAGATTGCAGATATTAGTAGTAAGCACAAGGTAGTTATTGTGGGAGATTTCAATTTTCCACACATAGACTGGGAAACACATTCTGTAAATGGGCTGGATGGTTTGGAGTTTGTAAAATGTGTGCAGGATAGTTTTTTTGCAGCAATACATAGAGGTACCTACTAGAGAAGGGGCAGTGCTGGACCTCCTGTTAGGAAATGAGACAGGTCAGGTGGCAGAGGTATGTGTTGGGGAACAGTTCGGGTTCAGTGATCACAATACCATTAGTTTCAATATAATTATGGAGAGGGTCAGAACTGGACCTAGGGTTGAGATTTTTGATTGGAAAAAGGCTAACTTTGAGGAGATGCGAAAGGATTTAAAAGGAGTGAATTGGGACATTTTGTTTTATGGGAAAGATGTGGAAGAGAAATGGAGGACATTTAAAGGTGAAATTTTAAGAGTACAGAATCTTTATGTCCCTGTTCGGTTGAAAGGAAATAGTAAAAATTGGAAAGAGCCATGGTTTTCAAGGGAAATTGGACACTTGGTTCAGAAAAAGACAGAGATCTACAATAATTATAGGCAGCATGGAGTAAATGAGGTGCTTGAGGAGTATAAAGAATGTAAAAAGAATCTTAAGAAAGAAATTAGAAAAGCTAAAAGAAGATATGAGGTTGCTTTGGCAAGTAAGGTGAAAGTAAATCCAAAGGGTTTCTACAGCTATATTAATAGCAAAAGGATAACGAGGGATAAAATTGGTCCATTAGAGAGTCAGAGTGGACAGCTATCTGCAGAGCCAAAAGAGATGGGGGAGATATTGAACAATTTCTTTTCTTCGGTATTCACCAAGGAGAAGGATATTGAATTATGTGAGGTAAGGGAAACAAGTAGAGTAGCTATGGAAACTATGAGATTCAAAGAAGAGGAAGTACTGACACTTTTGAAAAATATAAAAGTGGATAAGTCTCTAGGTCCGGACACGATATTCCCTAGGACATTGAGGGAAGTTAGTGTAGAAATAGCAGGGGCTATGACAGAAATATTTCAAATGGCATTAGAAACGGGAATAGTGCCGGAGGATTGGCATACTGCGCATGTTGTTCCATTGTTTAAAAAGGGTTCTAAGAGTAAACCTAGCAATTATAGACCTGTTAGTTTGACGTCAGTGGTGGGCAAATTAATGGAAAGGATACTTAGAGATAATATATATAAGCATCTGGATAAACAGGGTCTGATTAGGAACAGTCAACATGGATTTGTGCCTGGAAGGTCATGTTTGACTAATCTTCTTGAATTTTTTGAAGAGGTTACTCGGGAAATTGATGAGGGTAAAGCAGTGGATGTTGTATATATGGACTTCAGTAAGGCCTTTGACAAGGTTCCTCATGGAAGGTTGGTTAAGAAGGTTCAATTGTTGGGTATTAATGGTGGAGTAGCAAGATGGATTTAACAGTGGCTGAATGGGAGATGCCAGAGAGTAATGGTGGATGGCTGTTTGTCAGGTTGGAGGCCAGTGACTAGTGGGGTGCCACAGGGATCTGTGTTGGGTCCACTGTTGTCTGTCATGTACATCAATGATCTGGATGATGGTGTGGTAAATTGGATTAGTAAATATGCAGATGATACTAAGATAGGTGTTGTTGTGGATAATGAAGTAGATTTTCAAAGACTACAGAGAGATTTAGGCCATTAGGAAGAGTGGGCTGAAAGATGGCAGATGGAATTTAATGCTGATAAGTGTGAGGTGCTACATCTTGGCAGGACAAATCAAAATAGGACATATATGGTAAATGGTAGTGAATTGAGGAATGCAGTTGAACAGAGGGATCTAGGAATTGTGCACAGTTCCCTGAAGGTGGAATCTCATGTAGATAGGGTGGTAAAGAAAGCTTTTGGTGTGCTGGCCTTTATATATCAGAGCATTGAGTAAAGAAGTTGGGATGAAATGTTAAAATTGTACAAGGCATTGGTGAGGCCAATTCTGGAGTATGGTGTACAATTTTGGTCACCTAATTATAGGAAGGATATCAACAAAATAGAGAGTACAGAGGAGATTTACTAGAATGTTGCCTGGGTTTCAGCAACTAAGTTACAGAGAAAGGTTGAACAAGTTAGGTCTTTATTCTTTGGAGCGCAGAAGGTTAAGGGGGGACTTGATAGAGGTCTTTAAAATTATGAGAGGGATAGACAGTGTTGACGTGGATAAGCTTTTCCCACTGAGAGTAGGGAAGATTCAAACAAGAGGACATGACTTGAGAGTTAAGGGACAGATGTTTAGGGGTAACATGAGGGGGAACTTCTTTACTCAGAGAGTGGTAGCTGTGTGGAATGAGCTTCCAGTGGAGGTGGTGGAGGCAGGTTCGATTTTATCATTTAAAAATAAATTGGATAGTTATATGGACGGGAAAGGAATGGAGGGTTATGGTCTGAGTGCAGGTAGATGGGACTAGGGGAGAATAAGTGTTCGGCACGGACTAGAAGGGCCGAGATGGCCTGTTTCCGTGCTGTAATTGTTATATGGTTTATATATATGTGCAGGGATCGCTGGTCGGTGCGGACTTGGTGGGCTGAACGGCCTGTTTTCGCTCTGTATCTAAACTAAACAAAAATCAGTTTTCTATGTTGTGGGATGTTTATGGTTTTCAAAATAGTTTGTCCTTATGGAACATAAAACAGGACAGTACAGAAACGGGCCCTTCAACCCATAATGATTGTGGCAAACATGGTGCCAGGTTAAACTGATCTCATCTGCCGACAGGTACATGATCCATATCTCTCTATTCCCTGCACTTCCAAGTACCTGTCTAAACACCTCTGAAATGCAACTATCATATCTGCCTTCACAACCACCAGGAGTACGTTCCAGGCCCCTTCCACTATTTGTGTAATAAATGTGTCCCTCACATCTCCATTAATCTTTTCCATTTCACCTTTGTAATGTAAGACTTAAACAGACTGTGAGCTGAAATTGGAGTTGTCAACTAAATTAGCAGCACCATTTTTCAAAACCTGCTTAGGAAAACAAGAAGATGTTTTCGAAGATGCTTGGGCTAATTCTAAGAGACCAGTAGATCATGATGACACCTGCGAGGTCACTGAGATAAGCTTTCCTTTCCCAGAGACATCTGAGACTAGCTTGGCGTCTGATAGGACACATAACTCACGCCATTATGGTACCAAGAAGGATAGCTAGCTTGACACATAATCACCTGTTGTTCTTAGTGATAAAATTATTATATAAGTACATGCTTCTACCATGAGAGCATGAGCTTTATCTTCGGGGAGAGGAAAGAGCTTCATCAAAGAGAGAGAGAGAGAGAGAGAGAGAGCGAGAGAGAGAGAGCGAGAGAGAGAGAGAGCGAGAGAGAGAGAGGAAGAGCTTGGATCATGGTGTGTGCCGGTTCCAGCCGGTGCAGACAGGAGACTCGAATACGCAGAGGACGTAAGAGTTGTTTTGTATTGTTTCTTTATTGATAGTTGATAGAGTTTCTGTGTTTTACTTGTGTTTGCTTTAATAAATAGTTATTTGTGCATCAGGGTTAGGGTTAGGTGCTTCCTCCATTCATTGATCTGAATCTTGAATCCTGCATATGTTTAATTCCAACCTTATGGCTATATTCTCTGGTGTTGGACATTTCCACCCTGGAAAATAGTTCTGACTGTCTACCCTATCTATAACTCATGATTTTATACTCCTCTTAACCTCCAATGTTCCAGAGAAAACAATCCAAGTTTATCTAACCTCTCGCTGAAACTAAAACCCTCTAATCCATGCAGTATTCTGGTAAATCTCCTCTGCACACTCTCTTAAGCCTCCACATCTTTCCTGTAATGGGGCAACCAGAACTACATGCAATACTTCAAATGTGGCACAACTAAAGTCCTATGGAGCTGCATCATGATCTCCTGACTTTTATATTCAATGCCCCTAGCAGCGAAGGCAAGCCTACCATATGCCTTCTTTACCACCCTATCCACTTGTGCTGCCACCTTCAGTGAGCTATGAACTTGGACTCCAACATTCCTCTGCACATCAATACTTTCCCCTTTAATTCAACTTCCCACAGTGCAACACCTCACACAACCATCTGCCAATTCTCCTCCCCATTTCTGCATCTGATCTATATACCGCTGTATCTTCTGACAGCCTTCCTCACTTGTGTAATTGCTAAAATGTTGTTGTCATCAGCAAACGTACTCATCAACCCATCTGCACAGACCTCTGCTGAATTCCATAGGTCACAGACCTCCAGCCAGAATATCTACCTTCCACCACAACCCTATGAATAAGCTCCTACAGAATCCATATGACCAAGTCACCATGAATCCCATATATTTTAATCTTCTGGATCAGACTATCAAAAGCCATACGAAAATCCATGTATACAACATCCACTGCCCAACCTTCATTAATCTCCTTCATTACCTCCTCAAAAAAAAATTAATCAGGTTGGTGAGACATTACTTTCTGCATACAAACTTGTGCTGGCTAGCCCTAATTAGCCCATTCTCTTCCAAATGGGTGTAAATCCTGCCTTGAAGAATTCTCTCCAAAGGTTTCCCTACCACTAACATGAGGCTCACCGGCTTATAGTTCCCTGGATTCTCTCTACCACCTTTTTTAAACAAAGGAACAACATCAACCACTCTCTAGTCCTCCGGGGCTAGAGAAGAAACAATGATCTTCATCAAGGCCCCGCAATCTCCTCTCTTGCCTCCCTCAATAACCTGGGATAGATCCCATCAGCCCCATGGGGCTATCCACCTTAATGTTATTCACGAGCCTCAGCACCACCATCTCAAACCGCCCTAGCATATTTACATTCTCCACATATTTACATTCTCGCTGTCCTCTAAGTACTGCTCCTCAATGAATACAGATGCAAAGTCAAGTCAAGTCAAGTGAGTTTATTGTCATGTGTCCCTGTATAGGACAATTAAATTCTTGCTTTGCTTAAGCACACAGAAAATAGTAGGCATTTACTACAAAACAGATAAATGTGTCCATATACCATGATATAAATATATACACACATGAATAAATAAACTGGTAGTGCAAATAACAGAAAATGGTTGCTAATAATCAGAGTTTTGTCCGAGCCAGGTTTAATAGCCTGATGGCTGAGGGGAAGTAGCTATTCCTGAACCTGGTTGTTGCAGTCTTCAGGCTCCTGTACCTTCTACCTGAAGGTAGCAGGGAGATGAGTGTGTGGCCAGGATGGTGTGGGTCTTTGATGATACTGCCAGCCTTTTTGAGGCAGCGACTGCGATAAATCCCCTCGATGGAAGGAAGGTCAGAGCCGATGATGGACTGGGCAGTGTTTACTACTTTTTGTAGTCTTTTCCTCTCCAGGGCGCTCAAATTGCCGAACCAAGCCACGATGCAACCGGTCAGCATGCTCTCGACTGTGCACCTGTAGAAGTTAGAGAGAGTCTTCCTTGACAATCCGACTCTCCGTAATCTTCTCAGGAAGTAGAGGCGCTGATGAGCTTTTTTGATAATTGCGTTAGTGTTCTCGGACCAGGAAAGATCTTCAGAGATGTGCACGCCCAGGAATTTGAAGTTCTTGACCCTTTCAACCATCGACCCGTTGATATAAATGGGGCTGTGTGTCCCCCTCCTACTCCTTCCAAAGTCCACAATCAGTTCCTTGGTTTTGCTGGTGTTGAGGGCCAGGTTATTGCGCTGGCACCATATGGACAGTTGCTCGATCTCTCTTCTGTACTCTGACTCATCCCCATCAGTGATACGCCCCACAATAGTGGTGTCGTCAGCGAACTTGATGATGGAGTTCGCACTGTGGTTCGCTACGCAGTCATGGGTATAGAGTGAGTACAGCAGGGGGCTGAGCACGCAGCCTTGAGGTGCTCCCGTGCTGATTGTTATTGAGGCTGACACATTTCCACCAATACGAACAGACTGTGGTCTGTGGACGAGGAAGTCGAGGATCCAGTTGCAGAGGGATGCACGGAGACCCAGTTCTGCGAGTTTGGTAACCAGTTTGGAGGGGATGATTGTGTTAAATGCCGAGCTGTAATCAATGAATAACAAGAGGACAAATACAACACATAATCCTCCGCCATTTCCGCCACCTCCAACGTGACCCCACCACTCGCCACATCTTCCCATCTCCCCCCATGTCTGCCTTCCGCAAAGACCCTTCCCTCCCGCACCACCCCCTCCCCGGGCACTTTCCGTTGCAACCGCAAGAAATGCAACACCTGTCCCTTCACCTCCCCCCTCGACTCCATTCAAGGACCCAAGCAGTCGTTCCAGGTGCGACAAAGGTTCACCTGTATCTCCTCCAACCTCATCTACTTCATCCGCTGCTCTAGATGTCAGCTGATTTACATCGGGGAGACCAAGCGTAGGTTGGGCGATCGTTTCGCCGAACACCTCCGCTCAGTCCGCAATAACCTACCTGAACTCCCGGTGGCTCAGCACTTCAACTCCCCCTCCCATTCCCAATCCGACCTCTCTGTCCTGGGTCTCCTCCATTGCCAGAGTGAGCAACAGCGGAAATTGGAGGAACAGCACCTCATATTCCGTCTGGGGACCTTGCGTCCGTATGGCATTAACATTGAATTCTCCCAATTTTGCTAGCCCTTGCTGTCTCCTCCCCTTCCTTAACCCTCTAGCTGTCTCCTCCCACCCTCCCATCCGCCCGCCCTCGGGCTCCTCCTCCTCCTCCCCTTTTCCTTCTTTCGCCCCCCCCCCCCCCCCCCCCATCAGTCTGAAGAAGGGTTTCGGCCCAAAACGTCGCCTATTTCCTTCGCTCCATAGATGCTGCTGCACCCGCTGAGTTTCCCCAGCAATTTTGTGTACCATCAATGAATAACAGCCTGACATATGAGTTTTTGTTGTCCAAGTGGTCCAGTGCGGAGTGGAGGGCCAGCGAGATCGCATCCACCGTTGATCTGTTGTGGCGGTACGCGAACTGCAGTGGGTCCAGGTTTTTGTCGATGTAGGAGTTGATTTGCTCCATGATCAACCTCTCAAAGCACTTCATCACCACCGGCGTTAGTGCCACTGGTCGATAGTCATTTAGTACCTCACCTACATCCTTCAAGCATAGATTCCCTTCTTTATCTTTGATTTTGTAGTATACTATGATCTTGTAGTATAATCCTCATAAGCCCTGTCTGATGCCATCTTCTTAAAACTGACATAAGCTTCCTTTGTCGACCTGACCAAGTTTACAGCCTCCTTGGTCATCCACATTTCCCTTACCTAGCCATCCTTATTCCTCCTCCTTACTGGAATATGCTGATCCTGCACATAGATCACCTGGCCTTTAAACAACTAAATTCTACCTAATATTCATAAAATAAGGCAGTGACGAATAGGATTATAGATAAAATTAGAGATTAATAGGAAAATGTAAAATTCAATTAACTTCACCTGAAACATTAACTATTTCCCTCTCCATATTTGCTGCCTGAGCTGTTGCATTTGAGTGTTTTCAGTTTTCATTTCCAACATTTCTTTCTTTATAATAAGCAGCATCTTGACCCGTTAAGTTACTCAACCATTTTGTATTTGTCTACGGTGTAAACCAGCATCTGCAGTTCCTTCCTACACATGCACTATTTAGAAATTGGGTTGTGGTTCTTCTTTTCTTTCTTTCTTCTTTTAAAATATTTTTATTACTTTTTTTCAAAAACAAAAACAAAACAAAAAAATATATAATGATAAACATAACAATGATATTGATACATAGGGATCAGGATTACATTAATAACAGGTATTACCTAAATATGAGTCCAGTGTCAAAATACACATTGAGTATAGATCTCCCGGTCTCTATGTAAATATAGTTAAGTGTTTAAAAGAGAACTTGTATATATAAAAACAAAAAGATAAAAAGAAAAAAAAAGAAAAAATCAGAAAAAAGAGAAAAACAAAACCCCCTAAAATAGAAAAAAAAGCAAAACAGAATCTGGGCTGCAAAAAATTTCAACAATTTAAGTCCCTGTTTGTCGTCGTCCATTCCACCGTATAAAGGTAAAATAATTATTATAACAGTTGGAGTTATATTTATATAGTTTGAAAATGTTGAATAAAGCTGCCCCAAGTCCTATCAAGGGGTGGGAGATTGCAACCTTCACGTGGCCCACCCTGTTTCGACAAATGCAATCAACCCGGTGTGCACGGTCAAATAAGATCAAATAGAACAAGTTGTCCGACAACTTTAGGCTGTGCACGCCATACGCAAGAAGAAGAAGTAGAGGTCCTATCAAATTTAACCAAGGGTTCAACAATGTCACTCCTAATTTTTTCTAAATTTAAACATGATATCGTTTCAGAGTACCAATGGAGTGTGGTCGGAGGATTAGAGTCTTTCCATTTAAATAAAATAGATCTTCTGGCAATTAATGTAGTAAAAGCAATCAGCTGATGGGTGGAATGGGACAGATGAGTAGAATCTAACATTGGTAGCCCAAAAATTGCAGAAATAGGATGAGGTTGTAAATCAATACCTAAAACTACAGAAATAGTATCAAAAATTTATTTCCAATATTTTTCCAAAAGTGGGCAAGACCAAAACATATGAGTCAGTGAGGACACTTCAGAATTACATCTGTCACAGGTAGCATTTATATGACCATAAAAACGAGCTAACTTAACTTTTGACATATGAGCTCTGTGAACTAACTTGAATTGTATCAGAGCGTGTCTTGCACACATTGAGGAAGTATTAACTAATTGAAGAATCCTCTCCCATTTCTCTATAGGTAGAGAAATTTGGAGTTCTCTTTCCCAGTCATTCTTAATTTTATCAAATGTATCTATTTGTAATTTCAAAATCAACTCATACATAGTCGTTATTAAACCTTTCTGATAAGGGTTCAAATGTAAAATTGTTTCCAAGATTTTGGTTTGATGTGGTAACGGAAAAAAGGGTAGAGTAGCTTTCAAAAAATGTCTAATTTGTAAATATCTCAAGAAATGTGAGTTAGGTAGATTATATTTATTGGAGAGTTGTTCAAAAGACATAAAACAACCATCCAAAAACAAATCACAAAAAGCTGCTAATCCCTTCCTCTTCTATAACAGAAAGGCTTGATCAGTACTAGAAGGTTGGAAGAAAAATTAGATATGATAGGAATCGATAAGATAAAATCATTCAATCCAAAAAACTTACGAAATTGAAACCATATTCGGAATGTCTGTCTTATTATTGGGTTAGTCGTATATTTATTCAATCTCAAGTTCAAGTTCAAGCAAGTTTATTGTCATGTGTCCCTGGATAGGACAATGAAATTCTTGCTTTGCTTAAGCACACAGAAAATAGTAGGCATTTACTACAAAACAGATAAATGTGTCCATATACCATGATATAAATATATACACACATGAATAAATAAACTGGTAGTGCAAATAACAGAAAGTGGTTGCTAATAATCAGAGTTTTGTCCGAGCCAGGTTTAATAGCCTGATGGCTGAGGGGAAGTAGCTATTCCTGAACCTGGTTGTTGCAGTCTTCAGGCTCCTGTACCTTCTACCTGAAGGTAGCAGGGAGATGAGTGTGTGGCCAGGATGGTGTGGGTCTTTGATGATACTGCCAGCCTTTTTGAGGCAGCGACTGCGATAAATCCCCTCGATGGAAGGAAGGTCAGAGCCGATGATGGACTGGGCAGTGTTTACTACTTTTTGTAGTCTTTTCCTCTCCAGGGCGCTCAAATTGCCGAACCAAGCCACGATGCAACCGGTCAGCATGCTCTCGACTGTGCACCTGTAGAAGTTAGAGAGAGTCTTCCTTGACAATCCGACTCTCCGTAATCTTCTCAGGAAGTAGAGGTGCTGATGAGCATTTTTGATAATTGCGTTAGTGTTCTCGGACCAGGAAAGATCTTCAGAGATGTGCACCCCCAGGAATCTCGTAATTGTAAAAGGTAACGAGACCCCTAGAATAGAAGCCAATGATAGCCCTTGCATAGAATCACGTTCAAGATTTATCCATCCTGGGCATTGGGTATCTTCTAAATCTTTTGTCCAAAACGTTAGATAACGAGCATTAACTGCCCAATAGTAAAATCTAAGGTTCGGCAATGCCAAACCACCGTCTTTTTTTGATTTATTTTCTTTTTTTTAATTATTATTTTTATTAGAAGCGTAAACACATAATAACAACACGGTTTGTTGATCAATTACATTCATACAAAGCTTCTGTTCTTTTTTTTAGAATTTTTTGAAAGATAGAACTGAAAAGAAAGGTCTATAAACTAATAGAGAGGGGAAAAAAAAGAAAAACAAGCAAATAAAAAAAATTACCAATAACAATTTTGGAGATAGGTCTGTAGTTATTCATCTAATCCTGAGCTCAGGTTTCAGTCCAGTTTCTGTGTTGAACCAATTTACCTCTTTAAAAAATCAATAAATGGAGACCATATTCTAGCAAATAGTTCTGATTTGTCAGTTAAGACAAGTCTAATTTTTTCCAAGTGTAAGGTCTCAGACATTTCTGTAATCCACATTTTAATTGTGGGGGTTGTTGGGTTTTTCCAAAATCTTAGTATTGATTTTTTTCCGTTATTATACTGTAATCAAGAACATTTATTTGATTTGTTGTAAGTTTTATACTTTGTTCTGATCTTCCCAATATTATTAATTTTGGATCGAGATCCAATTGAATATTAACAACTTCAGAAATAATTTTAAAAATATCCATCCAAAATGTTTTAATTTTTATGCAATTTACCAAGGTATTAGTTAAGTTGACTTCTAGGTGTTGACATTTATCACAGATAGGTGAGACGTTTGGAAAAATTCTGTTTAATTTTGTTTTGGAGTAATATAATCTACAGTGGCTTGCAAAAGTATTCATACCCCTTGAACTTTTCCACATTTTGTCACGTTACAACCACAAACGTAAATGTATTTTATTGGGATTTTATGTGATAGACCAACACAAAATGGCGCATAATTGTGAAGTGGAAGGAAAATGATACATGGTTTTCAAATTTTTTTACAAATAAAAAACTGAAAAGTGTGGCGTGCAAAAGTATTCAGCCCCCTTTACTCTGATACCCCTAAATAAAATCCAGTGCAACCAATTGCCTTCAGAAGTCACCTAATTAGTAAATAGAGTCCACTTGTGTGTAATCTAATCTCAGTATAAATACAGCTGTTCTGTGAAGGCCTCAGAGGTTTGTTAGAGAACAATAGTGAACAAACAGCATCATGAAGCCCAAGGAACACACCAGACAGGTCAGGGATAAAGTTGTGGAGAAGTTTAAAGCAGGGTTAGGTTATAAACAAATATCCCAAGCTTTGAACATCTCACGGAGCACTGTTCAATCCATCATCCGAAAATGGAAAGAGTATGGCACAACTGCAAACCTACCAAGACATGGCCGTCCACCTAAACTGACAGGCCGGGCAAGGAGAGCGTTGATCAGAGCGTTGATCAGGATCATGGTAACTCTGGAGGAGCTGTAGAGATCCACAGCTCAGGTGGGGGAATCTGTCCACAGGACAACTATTAGTCGTGCACTCCACAAATCGGGCCTTTATGGAAGAGTGGCAAGAAGAAAGCCATTGTTGAAAAAAAGCCATAAGAAGTCCCGTTTGCAGTTTGCCACAAGCCATGTGGGGGACACAGCAAACATGTGGAGGAAGGTGCTCTGGTCAGATGAGACCAAAATTGAAGTTTTTGGCTTAAATGCAAAACGCTATGTGTGGCGGAAAACTAACACTGCACATCACCCTGAACACACCATCCCCACTGTGAAACATGGTGGTGGCAGCATCATGCAGTGGGGATGCTTTTCTTCAGCAGGGACAGGGAAGCTGGTCGCAGTTGATGGGAAGATGGATGGAGCCAAATACAGGGCAATCTTGGAAGCAAACCTGTTAGAGTCTGCAAAAGACTTGAGACTGGGGCGGAGGTTCACCTTCCAGCAGGACAACGACCCTAAACATACAGCCAGAGCTACAATGGAATGATTTAGATCAAAGCATATTCATGTGTTAGAATGGCCCAGTCAAAGTCCAGACCTAAATCCAATTGAGAATCTCTGGCAAGACTTGAAATTTGAGCTATTTTGCAAAGAAGAATGGGCAAATATTTCAGTCTCTAGATGTGCAAAGCTGGTAGAGACATACCCCAAAAGACTTGCAGCTGTAATTACAGCGAAAAGTGGTTCTACAAAGAATTGACTCAGGGGGGCTGAATACTTTTGCACGCCACACTTTTCAGTTTTTTATTTGTAAAAAAATTTGAAAACCATGTATCATTTTCCTTCCACTTTACAATTATGCACCGCTTTGTGTTGGTCTATCACATAAAATCCCAATAAAATACATTTACGTTTGTGGTTGTAACATGACAAAATGTGGAAAAGTTCAAGGGGTATGAATACTTTTGCAAGCCACTGTATGTGATACTTTAAATTGTATTAAAGAGTGTCTGGCGTTTAACGAACAGTAATGTATATGTTGTAAGCTTTCATCCCATATATCCTTCGTTATGGATTGAGCCAATTCATTTTCCCATGCTTGTCTATGTGGTTCTGTAGACGGGACAGTATCTAACAGGATATTATAAATGTAGGATATTAATTTATCTGTGTTAGGATGTTTATTCAAACATTCATCGAGGATTTCTGGGTCCTTAGTTCTATACACCTGTCTATGTGATTTTATATACTCACTAAGTTGCAAGTATCTAAAAAAAATATTTTGATGTAGTCCATAGTTCTGTTGTAGCTCCTGGAATGAAAGAAGGATACCCTTTCGATAAAGGTGTCCCACTTTTGTAATTCCATAGTTTTTCCATTTTACAAATCCTTTAACTAACACGGACGGTTTAAAAGAGGGGTTATTTAAGATAAGAAGAAGAAGTGATAAATTATCCAATTTTAGAGTCTTTTTTATTTGTTTCCAGGTTCGCATACCACTATGTATTATCGGGTTTCCACTATAAGTTTTTAAAATCAATTTTGTAGGTGTTAACAAAATTGCGCCAATTTCAAAAGGTAGGCAGTCCTCTATTTCCATCTTTAACCAATCTGGTTGGTCCATATCCTCCAACCAGAAGTTCATATTTTTGATATTAACTGCCCAAAAATAAAATAAAAAATTTGGTAAAACTAATCCTCCATTCATCTTCAGATTCAACTTTATTGTCATTGTGCAGTGTACAGTACAGGGACAACGAAATGCAGTTAGCATCTCCCTTGAAGAGCGACATAAATATGAGCAATAAATAATCTATTTACGTGCATACAGTCATAGTATTTTCTTTCCTGGTGGAAGGAGTGTCCGGGAGGGTGATTGGCAATCACCCAGGTACAGTGTTGAGTAGTGTAACAGCCGCAGGGAAGAAGCTGTTCCTGGATCTGCTGGTCCGGCAACGGAGAGACATGTAGCGCCTCCCGGATGGTAGGAGGGTAAACAGTCTGTGGTTGGGGTGAGAGCAGTCCTTCACGATGCTGCGCGCCCTTCGCAGACAACGCTTGTTTTGGACAGACTCAATGGAAGGGAGTGAGGAACCGGTGATGCGTTGGGCAATTTTCACCACCCTCTGCAGTGCTTTCCGGTCGGAGACAGAGCAGTTGCCATACCATACTGTGATACAGTTGGTAAGGATGCTCTCGATGGTGCAGCGGTAGAAGTTCACCAGAATCTGAGGAGACAGATGGACCTTATTTAGTCTCCTCAGGAAGAAGAGACGCTGGTGAGCCTTCTTGACCAGAGTTGAGGTATTGTGGGTCCAAGAGAGGTCATCGGAGATGTTGACCCCCAGGAACCTGAAGCTGGAAACACGTTCCACCTCCGTCCCGTTAATGTGGATGGGGGTGTGCGTGCCGCCCCTAGACTTCCTGAAGTCTACAATGAGCTGCTTGGTCTTCTTGGAGTTAAGGGCCAGGTTGTTGTCAGCGCACCATGCTGCTAGGATGGTCCTCCCTATAGGCCGACTCATCATAGTTGCTGATGAGGCCAATCACCGTTGTATCATCTGCATACTTGATGATGGTGTTAGTACCATGTACAGGTGTGCAGTCGTAGGTGAAGAGGGAGTAGAGGAGGGGGCTCAGCACACAGCCCTGTGGAACGCCAGTGTTCAGGGTGAGGGTTGAAGAGGTGTGCTTGTCTAACCTAACAGACTGGGGTCTGTTGGTTAGAAAGTCCAGTATCCAGTTGCAGAGGGAGGGGTCGATGCCCAGGTTACCGAGTTTGGTGATCAGTTTAGAGGGTATGATGGTGTTGAATGCTGAGCTGTAATCGATGAACAGCATTCTTACGTAAGTGTCTCTGTTGTCGAGGTGGGAGAGGGCGGAGTGAAGTGCCGTTGAGAAGGCATCCTCCGTACTCCTGTTCTTGCGGTAGGCAAACTGATAGGGATCCAGTGTGGGGGGTAGGCAGCTTTTGAGGTGCGCCAGGACCAGCCTCTCAAAGCACTTGGTGATGATGGGAGTAAGTGCAACTGGGCGGAAGTCGTTGAGGCTTGCCGCAGTGGAGTGTTTTGGCGCCGGCACGATGGAGGTGGTTTTAAGGCACGTGGGCACAACTGCTTGGGCAAGTGACAGGTTGAAGATGTCAATCCAGACGTCTGTCAGCTGCGTAGCAAAGGCCATGAGGACGCGCCCGGGGATGCCGTCAGGGCCAGCAGCCTTACGTGCATTAGTCCTACTCAGTGCCACGTACACGTCGTAGGGGGTGAGTGTGAGGGGCTGGTGATCGGCAGGGAGCACCGCCTTGATGGCCATCTCTAGATTGTCCCTGTCAAAGCGGCCATAGAAGTGGATAAGCTCCTCAAGGAAGGAGGCGTTGCTGGATGTGGGGGTGGTTTTGGTGGGTCTATAGTCCGTGATGGCCTGGATGCCTTGCCACATGCATCGGGAGTCGGAGTTGTTGTTGAAGTGGTCCTCAATCCTGAGCTTATGGCAGTGCCTGGCCTTCTTGATGCCCCTCTTCAGGTTAGCCCTGGCTGAACTGTAGGCTCGAGCATCGCCTGACCTGAAAGCGGTGTCCCGTGCTTTCAGCAGTAGCCTGACCTCGCTGTTCATCCATGGCTTCTGATTCGGGAATATGGTCACCCGTTTGAGGGAGGTGACACTGTTGATGGTGGAGTTTATAAAGTCCAGAACAGAGGATGTGTAGGAATCAATGTCCGTGTGTGAGTCAAGGATGGCCTGGGCTGCAAATGCCTTCCAGTCAGTGTTTCCAAAACACTGCTGAAGTGTGGAGTCTGCCTCCTCTGACCAGACTTTAACTGTCCTCACAGTGGGTTTAACCCGTCTGATGAGTGGGGAGTACTTTGGGAGCAGGAACAATGAGGGGTGATCAGACTGTCCAAGGTGGGGGAGGGGGACGGCTTTGTAAGCTTCAGCCATGTAATTTGGTGAGTACAGTCTTCAGGTTGGAGTGATTGAAGTCACCCGCAACAATGAAGGCTGCCTCGGGGTTGTGAGTCTGTTGTTTGCTAATGGCAGTATGCAGATCTTTCATTGCAAGCTTAGCATTAGCATCAGGAGGAATATAGGCTGCAGTCACAACAGTGGAGGTAAACTCTCTGGGCAGATAGAACGGTCTGCATCTAACCAAGAGGAACTCTAGGTTAGCTGAGCAGTGACTCTCGATGATGGTGGAGTCCGTGCACCAAGCTTTATTTACATAAATGCACAGCCCCCCACGTCTGGTCTTACCGGAGTCTGTTGTCCTGTCCACTCAGAGTAAATGACGCCTCGTTAGCTGGATGGCGCTGTCAGGAACGTCGGTGTTGAGCCAAGTTTCAGTGAAGATCAGGATGCTGCAGTCTTTGATCCAGTTGTGGGAGGTGATCCTTAGCCGGAGTTCGTCCATTTTGTTTGCCAGTGAGCGCATGTTGGCGAGGAAAAGGCTAGGAATCGCTAGCTTGTGTGGGGCTAGCTCTAACCTGGCCTTTAACCCACCTCTGTGTCCCCGGCGGTGCTTGCGTTCGCGTCGCCGTCTGTTGGCGCTTCCGGTCGGCCGAGCTGGCTTGGTGCGCGCTGGTGTTTTGCCGCTCCGCGGCTCCGCGGCTCCGCGGCTCCGCGCCTCTGCAGCTCCGTTGGCGTTCTGCCTCCCCGCGGCTCCGCTGGCGTTCTGCCGCCCCCCCGGCTCCGGTGGAGTTCTGCCACCCCGCGACTCCGCTTCTCCGCTGCTCTGACTAGCTCAGGAGCGAGACGGAGATCGACCAGAAAGTTGTTGCAGCCACAGGAACCGAAGTCCAGAAGTTCCTGTTGGCTGTATGAAAGGGATGCAAGACTGCTCCGTGTGAGCAGCCTTGAGACAGGTAGGGGAATGGTCGCTATTTCTTGAATTACTCGAATTCTTGGGAGACACGGGGCGTCGCGATGTGCCCGCGCCGCCGCCATTTCTTAGATTTACACAGGTGTTTTTTACTTATTCTATGATTCTTGTAATCCCAAATAAAACTTGTAACAATAGAGTCAAGTTAAAGAAAAAAAAATTTTGGAAGATAGATCGGGATTGAGTGAAATAAGTACAGTAATTGTGGAAGGAAAATCATTTTTATGGCATTAATTCTACCAAACATTGAGATGGGGAGTGTTTTCCAATATTCAATATTCGTATGTAGTATATTAAGTAGAGGAGGGAAGTTTGATTTAAATAAAGACACGTATTTCTTAGTCAAATAAATTCCAAGGTATTTAAACTTTTTGTAAACTATTTTGAAAGGAGATTGTTGCAATATATATGGGTTTGGTTCCATTATTGGCATAATTTCACTTTTATTCCAATTAATTCTATATCCCGAAAATGACCCAAATTGCGTTATAAAATTTAATAAATTCGTAATACTAGTTTCTGAATTTGTGATGTATAATAATACATCATCTGCATATAAAGAACTTTTATTAACTGTATCTTTAATATTGTACCCATAAATTTCAGGATGAGCTCTGATACTTTCTGCAAGTGGTTCAATAGCTAAAGCAAATAGTAATGGAGATAGTGGGCATTCTTGTCTACAACCTCTAGATAGATTGAATTTAGGTGATAACATTTGATTTGTCAATATTCTAGCCGATGGATTAGTATTTAGGAGTTTAACCCATGTCCAAAACATCTCACCTAATTGAAAATTTTCCATTGCAGAAAAGAGATAGAGCCATTCTAGCTGATCGAATTCTTTTTCAGCATCTAACGAGATGACTGCTAAATCTACATTAGCTATTCTATTTGAGTATATTATATTAAACAATCGTCTCAAGTTATAGAATGAATAGCGTTTTGGGATAAAACCTGTTTGACCGGGATGTATTAATTTATGAATTATTAAGCTTAATCTGTGGCTAAGATTTTTGTTAATATCTGATTGGTATTTAAAAGAGCTATTGCTCTATATAAGCCAGGGTCTTCAAGATCTTTATCAGTTTTTGGTATAAGTGTTATTGTTGATTCATTTAAAGTTTCTGGCAATACCTGCTGTGTAAAAGCATAATTATATAATGTCTGTAGGCGAGGGGAGATCAAATCATTAAATTTTTAATAAAATTCAGAATTTAGACCATCGGGGCCCGCAGCCTTTCCATTTTTCAAGGATCTAATGGACTCTTCGATATCTTTAATTGAAATTTCAGCACCTAATAATTCTCTCTCTCTCAGATCTAATCCTGAACAATTACATTTCTTTAAGAATATTTCCATTCTTATAGTACAATCTGTTTTTTTGGCTGAATAAAGTATCTGATAATATTTCAAAAATCTGTCATTGATGTCCTTGTGCTGGCCAAGCTGAAAAATATCACAAACACCCTGCTGGACCCTCTGCAGTTTGCATACCGGGCCAATAGATCCATGGATGATGCAGTCAACCTGGGCCTGCACGTCATCCTACAGCACCTAGACCGCCAGTGGACCTATGCGAGGATCCTGTTTGTTGATTTTAGCTCTGCATTCAACACCATTGTGCCAGAGCTACTACACTCCAAACTTTCCGAGTTGACTGTGCCTGAACCCCTCTGTCAGTGGATCACCAATTTCCTGACAAACAGGAAGCAGCATGTGAGGCTGGGAAAGCACATCTCGGACCCGCAAACACTCATCATAGGAACACCGCAAGGCTGCGTACTCTCTCCTCTCCTCTACTCTCTCTACACCAACGACTGCACCTCCACTGACTCCTCTGTCAAACTTCTCAAGTTTGCGGACGACACAACCCTGATTGGACTGATCCAGGATGGGGAGGAATCTGCCTACAGACAGGAAGTGTCACAGCTGGCGTCCTAGTGCCCTCGCAACAACCTAGAGCTCAATGCTCTTAAGACAGTGGAACTGATTGTAGATTTTATGAGTCCCCCCCCCCCCCCCCCCCCCTCCCCTCACCCCACTCACCATTAACACCACCACAGTCACACCTGTAGAGTCTTTTAAGTTCCTGGGAACCATCATCTCCAAGGACCTTAAGTGGGGGGCTACCATCGACTCCACAGTCAAAAAGGCATAACAGAGGATGTACTTCCTGCGGCAGCTGAGGAAGCACAATTTGCCACAGGCAATGATGGTCCAATCCTACACGGCCATCGTAGAGTCTGTTCTCACCTTCTCCATCATGGTCTGGTTTGGCTCAGCCACCAAGCACGACACCTGGTGGCTGCAGCGAATCGTCCGATCAGCAGAAAATATTATTGGCTGCAACCTTCCCTCCATTGAAGAACTGTACACAGCAAGGGCCAGGAAGCGAGCGGGCAAGATCCTCTCTGACCCCTCTCACCCTGGCCACAAACTCTTTGAATCACTTCCCTCTGGAAGGCGACTCCGGACTGTCAAAGCTGCCAACAGTTTTTATCCACGAGTAGTTGCTCTACTCAACAACCAAAAATCTGTAGCCTCCCTTTGATCTGGTATTTTGTTGGTTCACATGCTTGATAATGGTGTTTTATCATTAATGTTTTATTATTATTAATGTTTAGTGTTTTCTGAGTCATTCGTAACTGTCATTGTATGTCATGTTGTTATTTGTGGGCAGAGCACCAAGGCAAATTCCTTGTATGTGAATACTTGGCTTACTTACTTACTTACTTACGCAATGATAGTGCTTCTCCCGTATCTGATCTAATTTTATGAATTGGCTTTTCCTGATCTAACTTGCGAAGTTGATGGGCTAGCAATTTTTGTGGTTTATCACCAAATTCAAATTGTAATTGTTTAGTATGTTGATAACGTTTTATAATTTGGTCTGAATATATGCAATTTAATTTATATTTAAGTACAGCAATTTTGTTGTGTTTTATCATAGAAGGAGCTATTGTGTTTTCAATATTTAATTGCTTTATTTCCATTTCTAGTTCATATTGTTTAGCTCGGCTCTTTTTATTATGAAAGGCTTGAGAGGAGATAAGCGCTCCTCGTACAAATGCTTTAAATAATTACCACAGAAGGGAGACAGGGGTTTCTGGAAGATCGTTCGTCTGAAAGAACATATTAATCTGTGTTGTGAGGTATTCGCAGCACGCTTTATCATTTAAAATTTGAGGGTTAAGTCTCCAGTGTATCTGCTTCTTATCTATACCTTTTAATTTAACCATGAATGTTAAAGGTGCATGATCCAAAATTATAATATTATGATATTTTGAATTGTATGTATATGGGATAAGTGGAGTCCACTAAAAAATAGTCAATTATTGAGTAAGTTTTATGTACTGGTGAGTAAAATGAATATTCTCGTCCAGTAGGGTTTCTATTCTCCAGACATCTTTAATATTGGTAGTACAGGTGCACAACCTTTTATCCGAAAGCCTTGGGACCAGACACTTTTCGTAATTCGGAATTTGTCGGTCTTCGGAATGGAAATTTTTTAGCGTAGATTTTAATGGCTGGCTCAGTGGTAGAGTGCTCGGCTCATATCCGCAAGGTCGCGAGTTTGCGCCTTGATCCCGGCAGTTCCTCGGTCGCGAGTTTGAGTCTTCAATGTAGTTTTTTCTTGCAGAATAAATGTCTGTATGAAATGCAGTGTGTTGAATGAATTCCTGAATTTATAAATGTGACCGCAGCATTGAATCACCTCTCGCACTCATGTCACCCTAGCGGGGCTACATGCCCTTAGGCGGCCAAAGGCGACATTTTCACACTCTTATATCCGTGTGCAGCAGAGGCGACGTGCGTTTGGCGCCAAACGTGAGCTTTGGTGTGCAGACGACATCCTGGAAAAAATGTCCGGTTTCTTCCAGGTAGGCGATATACCCTCCCGGGCAATATACCATCCACTTCTCTTTTATGAAGGGGATTTAGTTCCCCTTTCTTCCAGGACCGACCGGAGGTTCCGCTGTCACCTCTGCGGGCCACCCTCGGTGAACGCTCACTCAACTTTGTCTTGGGATTCTTATTCTCCCGCGCAATGTACCCTCACCTTCTCTTTTATGAATGGGGATTTAGTTCCCCTTTCTTCGAGGACCGACCGGAGGTTCCGCTGTCACCTCTGCGGGCTGCCCTCGGTGAACGTCCTGTCTCCCTGTCCCTGGGATAGTAGGGGGCGATCAAACAGCACAATACCCCCCTCCCCCTCCAACTCCAGAGGAATCCGCTCCCCGATGGGCCGCTACGGCGACAAGTGGCAGTTCGCCCACAGCCCGAGCTGCGCGACCCCAAGAACAAGACGTACCTTGCACACCATCAGCTTCTGCCCCTACGGGGAGCGTGTTCCTCTGGAGTTGGAGTGGGGCTGGGCTGGAGTTGCTGATCTGGGATCTCCGTGCTTGCAATGGGCCTGGGGGTCGGTGTCCCGATGAGGGGGCTGTGGGCGAACTGCCACTTGTCGCCGTAGCGGCCCATCGGGGAGCGGCTTCTGGTGGTCCTGACGTCTCTGGCCAGTTTGCAGTTTTCCTCTGGAGTTGGAACGGGGCTGGGCTGCTGCTGGCTGTGGGTCTCTGGGATCTCCGTGCTTGCAGTGGGCCTGGGGGTCGGTGTCCCGTTGGTCCTGACGTCTCCGGTGACTGGCACTGTCCTGCTAGTATCGCCGACATGAAGACAGTGCACAGCCCCCGCGGCGGTGCAATGGGCGGGGAGCTGGAGAGGGGAGGGAAGGGGTCACACACATGGCCGGGAAGCAGAGGGGTGTAGGTGGGGTGAAACTGAAGGCAGCGACAATCTGCTGCTGCTGCCTGCCCGCTGAGTTAAAAAGTTCCCACGCAAGACTCACGATACACTGTGTATTGTGCTACCGTGGGAACTTTTTAACTCAGCGGGCAGGCAGCAGCATATTGTCAATTATTAACCCTCCCGCGCAATATACCCTCACCTTCTCTTTTATGAATGGGGATTTAGTTCCCCTTTCTTCGAGGACCGACCGGAGGTTCCGCTGTCACCTCTGCGGGCCGCCCTCGGTGAACGTTTTCAAGGACCTTTCTTCAAGGACCGAAAAAATGTCCGCTATTCGGAGGTTTTCGTTATTTGGAGCTTCGGATAAAAGGTTGTGCACCTGTATTAATATATGAATTTAATAATTCATTTGCCTTGGATTTTATTTTCCTTTGCCTATCTATCTAAATAAGGGTCTAATGTGCAATATAAGTCTCCACCAATTATCAGATTGTATTGTGTAAGTTCCGAAGTAGCATTAAGTGTTTTCTTAAAAAACAGTGGGTTATCAAAATGTGGACCACAAACGTAAGGAAGATTACTTTTTCTGAGTATAATTCACCCACCAATATAATATATCTACCATCGTTATCCGCAATAGTTGACACATGTTTAAAAGGCATACCTTTACGGATTAAAATTGCAGCTCCTCTAGACTTATGGGAGAATGAGGAATGATATGTTTTAGCGATCCATTTTGCTTTCAATCTATGCTATGTTGTGCTTCATTTTTAAGATGAGTTTCTTGAAGGAATATTATATCAGCTGTGAGTGCTTTTAAGTGTGCTAATACTTTACCTCTCTTGATTGTTTCATTAATACCCTTGACATTCCAACTACAAAGTGTAATTCCTTCACCCCCAATTTTCATATTAACATCTAGCATCTTATGGATAGGGTGGCCTGTAAAGAAGCAAATGGTTCAACACCTTGAATCTGGTATTCCACCCGAACACAGGATTGATGAATTTTAAATTTAATAGATCTTCATCTCGAACATATCTCCTTAAAAAAATCTTATAATTAAATTTAACATTTATGTAATTAAAACTAAGATAGACAGATAGAAAGTTAGTAATGTGCCAAAAAGATGGAAAAACTACAACTACAGTAAGTGTAGTTAGTGATAGCCACACTAGCGTCTCTAAAATTCTAAGGACTTCCGTAGCCTTGTTAAAAAAAAATAATACTAGTTCCATGTTTTAAAAGACAAAAAAATCTCAGTAATAACAATTTGTAAAAGGGAGGGAAAAAAAGAGTGAATTAGGTCTGAAGGATTTTTATTCCAGGGTCTTAAATGAGACCAAGCGTTTATCAGAATTATTGAATAAAATCTCTGAAAAATTTATTGATTTGGAGGGATGTTCGAAATGTCAGAACTTGAGAATGATGGGAATCAAAGAGGGCAGAGAGGGAAATTAAAACCCTCGTGAATTTGCTGCCGATCTTCCACAAAAGGTTTTAAATTTAGATAAAAAGCCTCTACTGGATCGTGCACATAGAGCATTGAGACCATGTCACAACCCTAATGCCCCCCCAAGACATCTGATATTGAAAGTGCATTATGGCCACGTTTTGGAAGACATTTTGTGTCCGTATTTTCAGAGACTATCCCACAGAGGTTATCAAGAGAAGAGCGCTTTTCAACGAGACAAGAGGAATTCTCAGGAAGATTTCAGACCTAAGATTTCCTGCAAAACTCCGAGTTACCTACAAGCATAAGGAACACTTCTTTACCGATCACAAGGAAACATTTGTGTTCGCCCAGGAGAAAAGGAATAGGTGACATTTCGGATCGAGAACCTTCTTCAGACAAGAGACTTCTTCAGAGAAAGGGAAACGTGAGATATAAAAACAAATGAATGAAGGACATGTAAAAGAACAAATGGAAACCAGCGCTGCCGTTCTGACAATGGAGGAGGCCTCGGACAGAAGAGTCATTATGCGAATGGGGAGGGAAGTGTTTGGCAACCGGTGTTCACAGGTGTGAGGAAAGGTGTTCAGCTAAACAATCACCGAGTCTGTGCTTGGTTTCGGCGATATATAGGAGTCCACACCTGGTACAGCAGTTACGGTAGATTATTGTTCAGCTAATATCAATAAACCCAATACCAAACACTATGGCTAAGTTAAAGAATACCGCATACATTTTACCAAACCAGTGCTGTTATGGAGGTGCCCCTACTGCAGATGATATATTTGACATGTCTTCTCTATTGATCCAGGTCTTGGACATCTGATTTCAGTTTTATACTCAATTTTATTTACAAGGTTGTTGCCACATTTACGAGTATATTGCCAGGACTCGAGGGCCTGAGCTATAGGGAGAGGTTGAGCAGGCTCGGACTTTATTCCTTGAAGTGCAGGAGGATGAGGGGTGATCTTACAGAGGTGTACGAAATCATGAGAGGAATAGCTCGGGTAAACGCACAAAGTCTTTTGCCCAGAATAGGGGAATCGAAAACCAGAGGACATCGGTTTAAGGTGACGGGGGGGAATGATTTAATAGGAACCTGAGGGGTAATTTTTTTACATAAAGGGTGGTGAGTGCATGGAACGACCTCAAGGTAGTTGAGGCAGGTACTATCACAACATTTAAGAAGTATTTAGACAGGTACGTGAATGAGATAGGCTTAGAGGGATATGGGCCAAACGCAGGCAGGTGGGACGTGTAGATGGGGCATGTAGGTCGAAAAGAACTTGTATGGATATGGGCAAATTGGACGGAAGATCTTGTTTCTGCACTGTGTGACACTATAACTTTATCTATTCATGTAAACTTTTCTGGAGTCTGCAGATGGAGCCTGAAGAAAGAATGTCATTTCTTATCAGATGTAGCACAACTTGCTATGATTTGGTTGCTTCTGGTCAACATTCCATTTGATCAGCTGATAAGCTCTTTGCTTCTAATTATGGCGTCACTGATTTAAATCTAACAGTGTTTATATAGTAAAAGGAGTTTTCACCAACACAACTTCTGCAGAAATTAGAAGAAGATATATTCAACATATCAGTGAATATTTCAGGTCAATGATACAATCAATTTTAGTTGTTCCAAAGTGTGTCAGTGCATGGCAGGACAGTACACTTCCAACAGGAGTGTATGAGCTTCTCGCAACAACAGGAAATAGAGAGAAGTACTTTTTTACATTAGGGAAAATTACAAATTGTGTTTCTGTGGCTCTTAATGAGCTGTTATATCATCATGTCAGCAAATGTAGCTGATATACAATTCACACAGCCAGCCTTCATTAGCTGCTGGTATCCTATGATGTGGTCAAGATGCTCTCAGTGCATGATGGGGCAGTGTCAACAGTGACTTAACCAGCAGTTGCAGTCTATTGGTGAACGTAGCATTGGCATTGCATAGCTGTCGCCAAGAGTTTCATTATCCTATCTGGGACACATGACAATGACCTCTCTTGACTTGACTTGACTTGACTTGGCCATTAGGCCAGAAAGGAAGGAAAGAAGGAAGGAAAGGAAGGAAAGAAGAAAGGAAAGAAGAAAGGAAGGAAGAAAGGAAGGAAAGAAGGAAAGAAGGAAGGAAGGGAGGAAGGGAGGGAGGAAAGAAGGAAGGAAGGGAGGAAGGAAGGGAGGAAGGGAGGGAGGGAGGGAGGGAGGGAGGGAGGGAGGGAGGGAGGGAGGGAGGGAGGAAGGGAGGAAGGGAGGAAGGAAGGAAGGAAGGAAGGAAGGGGAGGGAGGGAGGAAGGAAGGAAGGAAGGAAGGAAGGGGGGGGGGGAGGGAGGGGGGAAGAAGGAAGGAAGGAAGGAAGGAAGGAAGGGGGGGGGAGGGAGGGAGGGAGGGAGGGAGGGAGGGAGGGAGGGAGGAGGGAGGAGGAGGGAGGGAGGGAGGAAGGAAGGAAGGAAGGAAGGAAGGAAGGAAGGAAGGAAGGGAGGGAGGGAGGGAGGGAGGGAGGGAGGGAGGGAGGGAGGGAAGGAGGGAGGGAGAAAGGAAAGGAGGAAGTAAAGAAGGCAAGAAGGAAATAAGGAAAGAAGGAAAGAAGGAAAGAAGGAAAGACGGAAGGAAAGAAAGGAGGAAAGAAAGAAGGAAGGGGAGAAGGAAGGAAAGAAAGGAAGGAAAGAAAGAAAGAAGGAAATAAGGAAGGGGAGAAGGAAGGAAAGGGAAGGAAAGAAGGAGGGAAAGAAGGAAAGAAGGAAGAAAAGAAGGAAGGAAAGAAGGAAAGAAGGAAAGAAAGAAGGAAAGAAGGAAAGAAGGAAAGAAGGAAAGAAGGAAAGAAGGAAAGAAGGAAAGAAGGAAAGAAGGAAAGAAGGAAAGAAGGAAAGAAGGAAAGAAAGAAAGAAAGAAAGAAAGAAAGAAGGAAGGAAAGAAGGAAAGAAGGAAGGAAAGACGGAAGGAAGGAAGGAAAGAAAGAAGGAAAGAAGGAAAGAAGGAAGGAAGGAAGGAAGGAAGGAAGGAAGGAAGGAAGGAAGGAAGGAAGGAAGGAAGGAAGGAAGGAAGGAAAGGAGAAGGAAAGAAGGAAAGGAATAAAGGAAGGAATGAAGGAAGGAAGGAAGAAAGGAAGGAAGGAAGTAATCTAGGAAGGAAGGAAGGAAGGAAGTAAGGAGGGAGGGAGGGTGGAAGGGAGGGAGGGAGGGAGGGAGGGAGGAAGGGAGGAAGGGAGGAAGGAAGGAAGGAAGGAAGGAAGGAAGGAAGGAAGGAAAAAAAGGACAAAGGGAAGGAAAAAATGAAGGAAAGGAAGAAGGAAAAAACAAAGGAAAAAATGAAATTGACATAAACTATATTGCGCATAAACTATATTGCGCATAACTTCACCAAACTTCTTCCCTTCCATTGTACCGGTGTGATATGACAATAAACTTGATTTATTTTTTCATCATTGACCTCCATCGATTTTGTTTGACCAGCAGAGGGCAGTGCTTTGAATCGTGCAGTTATTTACCAGAAAATGATATGAAGTGCCTTTATTTAGCACTGCCACGAGATGGCATCAGCAGACTCAGTAGGCCCAGCTGTTTTATTTGTTTTAGATCTGCAGATCAGAACTATTGTAAATGATGCAGTTAGTTTGAAAGGAACTAGTTACTACTGTTCCACATTCTGACTTCATTTCTGATATTTTTCCAATAAATTTCCATCTCTAATATATTCCATTAGCTTGCAGACAGTGCTTTGATTTGGTCTTTGAAAGGGAAGCAACAACATTTCACTTAAGAGTTGTCATGCCTTTAATTTGGTATCCAACCTCTCCTAATATAAATTTAAAATCTAATTTGTCTATTCATTTTTAAGCTATCTCGTTGACAATGAAATTATTTCTTGCACACATGAAAAGCATCCACATGAGGCACTAGCTCAAGATGGCGGCATCTGTCATCAAGAATCCCATCATCCTGGCCATGCCCTCTTCTCACTGCTACCATCGGGCAGAAGGTTCAGAAGTCCGATGTGCTACACCACCAGTTTCAGGAACAGTTACTTTCCTACAACCATCAGGTTCTTGAATCGAGCCACACAACCCCCAATTCGACCTTGGCAACTGAACACCACATACCACATCTTGAACTGCCAGGGACTTGTTTTTAAATTGTATATTTTTGCATATATATCTTGTTTTGGTTTTTTTGCACAGTGTTTCTTTGCACTGTCTTGTAAAATTTGGGCATAATTTATATATAATTTATCTTTTCGTGTGCTGTCTGTCTAGGATCCTGAGATGCTGCTGCAAGCAATATTTTCATTGTACTGTTAGTTTACCATACTTACACAAATTAAATAAACTTGGCTTGACATGACTAGATCACTTTTCTAATCACCTACATTGAGAAATATATAGGAACTTGTATTTACATGGTATGTTTAAAATGGTAAATGTTTGCAAGAGGATAACAGGTGCATAACCAAACAATAATTGATCATGTGAGATACTAAACTGACCATCAAAAACTTGATCAGAAGTCTTTTTTTTTAAAAGCTTAAAGGCAGAAAGGTAGTTTGAGTGACTCTAGAATCTTGAGTGGGCAGAATTGGAGGAATGCAGATTGCTTGCAGTGTAGTAAGCTGTACATGACCAGAGAACTGGTGAATGGTGTGATTCGGGAGGGATAAGAAATGAAAATAAATTTAAGATCAATATGTTATTATAGTCATACGGCACGGAAAAAGGCCCTTCAGACTAACTTGTCCATGTGGACCAAGATGCCCATTCTAAGCTGGTCCCAATTGTCTGTGCTGGTCCATATCCCCTTAAACCTCTTCTATCCATGCACCTGTCCAAATGTCTTTTAAATGTTATTTTACTTCGGAGTCACGTGAGTGATTCCGTGAAGAACCCCGCCAGTCCGCATGCGCGCCAGCGGCACCTGTGTCAGGGCTGCTTAATGTCTCCCTCTCGGAGGAGGAGAGCATTTGGGGTCAGTTTTATCCTGACACCGAGTCCATAGGTATAGCCATGGAGGATCCCTCAAGGCATGAAGGCGAGCCAGAGGTGCCAGTAATGGCATCAAGATTTGCAATCCCGAACTAAACAAGGGAACTGCTGGGTGAAGAATTGGCCGCAAGTATAAATTACCTGGTCTCACACCAGCGTCAGGAGCACACAATGGAGGAAACATCCAAAAAGTATGAGACTCCTGCTAACTGTGCCATGCTCAAAGTGCCGACCATTAACCACGCCATCTGGGGTCACATGGGCGTAGGTATCAGAGCTCAAGAGGTGAGGCTCCAGAAGATACTGAAGCTGCTCGCCTCGGGCATCACAGCGTTCGCCAGGTCAGTGCATGAAGGGCCCCTGTCTGATGTACAGCAGGATGCCCTGACCTATTGTGCAATGCATATTTTGAAATAAATTGCCTGAGAAAGAGTGCCATCCGACCTACTATCAATCCTAAGTTCGCGGCGCTGTGCAAACCCAGCAATATTCAGCCACCGAATCTGCTGTTCAGTGAAGATCTCGCAAAAAGAGTTAAGGAACTCGACGACGAGGCACGAACGGTCGGACTCATCAAAGCCCCGTGGATTAGCAAGACTTCGCTTCGGCAACAGTACCCCTACAAATGGTTCGCTGAAACTGGCTCAGGCCAAGGACCAAGTTGGCCATTCACAAATATGCGCAGTTGGCGCACTCCAACAGTGGCACCACGGGCGAACATGTCCTTACCCCCCAAAACTCGGGGGCAGAAATATCCACCGGTAACCATAGAGGTAGGTGGGTCTGGTTCTGTTCGAAACATATCATGTGTGGATCAGTTACAAGTTGGGGGGAGATAACACTTCTTTTTGAATGAATGGTATTGGATAACATCAGATTTGTTTATACTGCACAGTATACAAGGGTTCCGAATTGAATTCCTCCCCAATTTGTGTCCACCCACACAGCATACACCAAGTCGGACATTGGTTTTTTCACAACAAGAAAATTTGGATGTACAAGCTGAAATTGAAAAGTTATACAAAAAAGGGGTAATTGAGAAGTCGTTTTACCAATCTCACCAATTTGTGTCTAATATTTTTCCTAGGCGAAAGAAGGATGGGGATGTCGAATCATTCTAGACTTGATGAGCCTTAACCCCTTTGTGCAGTATAAACATTTCAAAATGGAAACTTTTGTTACTGCTAAACAACTGATTTCCAGAGGATGCTATAGGGCATGTATAGATCTTAAAGATGCATATTATTCAGTACCCATTCATAGGGATCATCGGAAATATTTAAAGTTTAGGTGGATGTCAATTATTGCAATTTAAAGCATTGCCTAATGGTTTAACCTCGGCCCCTAGATTATTTACAAAACTGTTAAAACCAGTGTTGGGGCTACTCCGGATTCAGGGTCATATTGTAATGGCTTATTTGGATGATATCTTAATCATAGGGAAGACTTGGGAAGCAGCTGCATTATCTGTTTCAGCTGCTAAACTCATGTTTGAGAGATTGGGGTTTCTCATCCATCCAGTTAAATCCAAATTGATTCCAATTAGAGTTATTGATTATTTGGGATTCACCATTAACTCAACTCATGTCCGTGAGTCTGCCCAGGGGCAAGAGATTAGAACTAATTGAAGGCTGTAACGAGCTCGTGGTTGATCAACAACCTTCAATTCGACATGTGGCTAGCATACTTGGCAAATTAGTGGCTGCTTTTCCAGCTGCACAATTTGGACCTTTGCATTACCAACATTTACAGCGTGCAAAGGAGCAGGCACTCAAAACATATGCAGGTCACTTCGATAGGCCCATGCAGTTACCAGTTGAAGCCATTGCTGAATTACAGTTGTGGATAGCAAACATTTGGCGTTGCTCCAGTAAAATTCTGATTGAAATACCTTCAGTTGTCTTACAGACTGATGTTAGTGCACTAGGATGGGGTGTTACTGATACCATATTTAGCTGCAGAAGCAGATGGAATATGCATGAGGCATTTATTCTCCAATCACATGGTATTAATTATTTAGAACTGCTGGGAGCATTCTATGGCTTATTGTACTGGTATGCATCACTTGCATGTTCAGCTTCAGACTGACAACACTACGGCAGTGGCATACGTCAATCAGATGGGTGGAATCAAGTCAGTATCTTGTGAGAAATTGGCTAACATCATTTGGCACTGGTGTATTACAAGAAACATTTGGGTTTCAGCTATCTACTTACCAGGTAGATACAACATGGTGGCGTACACCAGGCCACGGAAATTAAATGACAACACTGGGGCAGTGGCGGTAGATGCATTCTCGCTACACTGGGGTGGAATGTTTTTATATGCATTTCCCCCATTTTGCCTCATCAGTCGGTGCTTGCTCAAGATCAAGCAGGACTCCGCCTCAGGTGTTTTGATAGTACCTGACTGGCCTACACAGCCATGGTTCCCACTCGTTTTGTGAATAATAACACAGCCTCTTATGACTGTCACTAAATGCAGTAACCTACAGGTGCACCCTGTCACTGGGGAGAAACATCCATTGCGTGACCGTATTGATCTATTAATTTTCAGATTCTGAGGAGGCCAGACCTGTGGCTCGGACTATCCGATCGTACTGTGGATATGATCACTGCGGCCTGAAGGGATAGTACCAAAAAACAGTACATCTCTCATGTCAAGAAATGGGAGGTGTTCTGCTTATGGGGGAACATATCATATCACACGACACGCCTCAGACCTGTTGGAATTTCGTTCAACCCTATATTTTGAGGAGGGGTTAAGCTATAGTGCCATCAATAGTGCCAGGAGTGCTTTGTCATTGTACTTATGGCAGGGATCGGAACACCATTCTATTGGATCTCATCCGTTAATAACCCGGTTCATGATGGGTATTTTTAACTGCCCCCCAGGCCCAGGTACTCAGAAATCTGGGATGTGAGCGTGGTTCTCATGCTGCTTCGCCAGTGGGCTCCAGCCACATCCCTGTCTTAGCCCAAAATCACTCTCAAGGTGGTCCTGCTCATGGCGCTGGTTTCAGCGCAAAGGGTCCAGGCTTTGCAGAAGCTACGATTGGACAGGATGGTGTCATCTGTAAATAACATAATGTTTTACATTTATGATTTACTTAAGCAGAGCAGACCAGGGGCGTCAGGGCTCAAGCTTATTTTTACGGCATACCCCACTGAGGTTGTGTGCAGTTAAGCACTTACAGCAATATGTTAAGGTCACCAAGAGCCTTAGAGGCTCCGAGCAAGCACTATTTATCAGTCACAAACAGCCGCATAAGAAAGTGTCGGCACAGACCATTTCAAGATGGCTGAAACAGGTTCTGGTGTGTGCGGGAGTAGACACTGACAATTTTAAATCTCACTCCACCAGGGTGGCATCAACGTCATCAGCGAGGGCATTGGACGTCCCTCTCGACCATATCCTCGCGGACGCAGGATGGACAAATGAACTGACTTTTCAAAGATTCTATAATAAACCGCTTGCCACACCAGGGGTATTTGCCCATTCCATTTTGAGTTCTGTTACATAGCTTCCCCCTGGGAGAGAGGGGTTGCTATTGTTTTCCTTTTGTTAATTAAAGTATCAACATGTTTTAATCTATACCATGTTTCAATGCATTGTTTATTACTCATTCATCCTGGGTCAACTGATGCAGTGTGTGACGCCTGGATTCGTATCTACGGCATGAAATCACTGAGCTTCGAAATCTTCACGGAATCACTCACGTGAATCCGAAGTAAAATAGTAAGATTAAACGAGAACTTACCAGTTTGAAGTTTGATCTTTATTTTATGAGGAGTTACGATGAGTTACGACGTGCCCACCGCTCCCAGCCCTCATATCAAAAAGGTCACCTGGTAGTTCTAGTTCTCTAAGCTTACTATGTTACTTCAATTGCTGTTATCTGTGATTTCACACCGCTGCTTTGAAGATTGACGCGCATGCGGACTGGCGGGGTTCTTCACGTAATCGCTCATCGTAACTCCTCATAAAATACAGATCAAACTTCAAACTGGTAAGTTCTCGTTTAATCTTACTATTATACCTCAACTACCTCCTATGGCAGCTCGTTCCATATACCCACCACCCTTTGTGTGAAAAAAATACCCCTCAAGTTACTGTTAAATATTTCCCTTCTTTCCATAAACCTACGCCCTCTAGTTCTTGATTTCCTTATTCTGGGAAAAAAATTCTATGCATTCACCCTATTGAATCCCTTCATGATTTTATACACTTTTATATGATCACTCCTTAGCCACTCCAAGGAATAAAGCCCAACCTCTTCCTATAGCTGAGGGCTATGAGTCCTGGTAACATCCTCATAAATGTTCCCCTCACTGCTTCCATTTTAATGGCATCTTTCCTGTAGCAAGGTGATCAAAACTGAACATTATACTCCAAGTGCGATATTACCAACTTGTTGTACAAATGTAACATAATATTCCAACTTCTATACTCAGTTCCCTAACTGATGAAGGCCAATGTGCCAAAAGGCTTCTTCACCACCAAATTTACTTGTGACAGCACTTTCAAGAAACCATATACTTGCAATCCTCAATCCTTCTGCTCTACAATGCTCCCTAATCTCCTCCTGTTACTGTGAAGGTCCTGTCCTGCTTTGACATACCAAAATGCAACACTTCATACTTATATGAATTAAACTCAACTTGGTATTCCTCACCCCACTTGCCCAGCTGAACAAAATACAACTGTAATTCTTGATAACCATCTTTAACGTCTATGATGCCATCTATTTTACTGTCATTTGCAAACTCACTAATGATATCTTACCCTGACTTTTTCCCTACAGGGAACTCAAGTAAATATAAAGGAAGAAGATGCAAAAATGAATTTCATTGTCCTTTGTAAATCAGTGTCATACATTGCTCATCAGATGGTTAAAATTTTATTTTTAATCATTTCACAAGACTTTTAATCTAGTTTTCCATGCAAATGATTGATTCTAGTCGTGGAAAAGTAACTATCAAAGTTTCTGGATAGAGATAATAACAGGAATTTGGACCCCAAATTTACAAAAGATGCTTTAAAATTCATTCAGAGATCTTTGCAACATTGACTTTGAAACATTGGGGCCCAATTTACAGTTATTTCTATCCAGAAATTTACAGCTCTGCTTTGAATACCATTATACCATCCAAGCTGATCACCAAACTCGCAGGACTTGGGGTCAGCACTCATCTCTGCAACTGGATCCTCGACTTCCTGACCAACAGTTAGGGGCGCTGCTCTGGCGGCTGCCTTGTCAGCAGCGCGTCAGTTTTTTTCAACTTTTTCTTATTTTTTAGTATGTTTTAAAGTATGTATTTTGTGTTTCTCGGTGTGTTTTGTGTGGGGGGTGGTGTGGGGGGGTGAGGGGGAAACCGCTTCGGTCGCCTGCTCCATGGAGAGGCGACTTTTTCCAGGTCGCCTCCCCCGTGACCTAACATCAAGGATCGGCGCGGCCTTTCCCGGAGACGCGCCCGGGGCTTCAGCGGCGGGCGCAGCGTGGACTCTCGGCGTGGAGCGGGTGAACCCTCGCTGGGGCTCGCTGGAGGGGAGCGCTCCGTTTCGCTGGCCCGGGGCAGCCGGCAGCCTGAAGTCGCAGCCTGAAGCCGCGGTCTGCACAGCTCCAGCTGGTGCGGCGTCTACAGCCCGGGATCCCTCGTGGGGGACCCGGGGGAAGAAGAAGCCATCACTGGCAGCCCGCGGCCAACTTCTACCGCGGGGCCGGCATGGACTTACCATCACCCCGGGAGGGGAGCTTCGACCGCCGGCCCTGCAGTCTACGGTGCTTCTGGCTGCGGCATGGACTTTAAATCTCGACCGCCGTCCTGCGGCCTACAACAACTTAAAGCCGCGGTCTCCGGTGAGGAAGAGCTGATCCTGGACTGACTCTGGACTCTGGTCCTGTCCACGGGGAGGAAATGGAGGAGGACTGGCCAAATGTTGTGCCTTCCACCACAGTGATGAATGCTGTGGTGGATGTTTGTGTTACATTTTTATTGTGGGTGTGTGTTCTTTATTATTGTATCGCTGCTGCCAACCCAAATTCCACCGACCCTGGTTGTGTGGCAATAAATTATATCTATCTAACAGACTCCAATCAGTGAGAATTGGGGACAAATCATCCTCCACGGTAATCCTCAACATTGGGGCTCCACAAGGATGCGTACTCAGCCCCTTCTTTACTCCTTGTACACCCATGACTGTGCAGCCATGTACAGATCTAATTCAATTTTCAAATTCGCAGACGACACCACCATTGTGGGCGGATATCAAATAATGATGAGACGAAGGAGATTGAGAACCCCATGTTCTGGTGCCGAGACAACAACCTTTCTCTCAATGTCAGCAAGACAAAGAAGAATAGTGTGCAAAACTAGACCACATGGTAATGGAGGTAAGGTATTGACATGGATAGAGAACTGGTTGGCAGACAGGAAACAAACAATAGGAATTAACGGGTTCTTTTCAGAATGGCAGGCATTGACGAGTGGGGTGCCGCAAGGCTCAGTGCTGGCACCGCAGTTATTTTAAATATATTAATGATTTAAACGAGGGAATTAAATGTGACATCTCCAAGTTTGCGGATGACACAAATCTGGGTGGCAGTGTGAGCTGCAAGGAGGATGCTATGAGGCTGCAGGGTGACCTGGATAGGTTGAGTGAGTGGGCAGATGCATGGCAGATGCAGTATAATGTTGATAAACGTGAGGTTATCCACTTTGGTGGCAAGAACAGGAAGGCAGATTATTATCTGAATGGTGTCAGATTAGGAAAAGGGGAGGTGCAACAAGACCTGAGTGTGCTTGTACATCAGTCACTGAAAGTGAGCATGCAGGTTGGGCAGGCAGTGAAGAAAGCTATTGCGATATGATTTGAGTTTAGGAGCAAGGAGGTCCTACTGCAGATGTACAGAGCCCTGGTGAGACTGCACCTGGAGTATTTTGCACGATTTTGGTCTCCTAATTTGAGGAAAGACATTATTGCAATTGAGGGAGTGCAGTTTAGGTTCAAAAGGTTAATTCCCGGGATGGCGGGACTGACAAATGATGAAAGAATGGGTTGACTGAATATTCACTGGAATTTAGAAGGATGAGAAGGGATCTTATAGAAACATATAAAATTCTTAAAGAATTGGACAGGCTAGATGCAGGAAAAATGTTCCCAATGTTGGGGGAGTCCAGAACCAGGGGTCTTTGGAATTATGTGGAATTCTCTGCCACAGAAGGCAGCAGAGGCCAATTCACTGGATGTTTTCATGAGAAGGTTAGATTTAGCTCTTAGGGCTAAAGGAATCAAGGGATATGGGGAAAAAGCATGGACAGGGTACTGATTTTGGATGATCAGCAAAATGTATTTTCACTGGCTCGAAGGGCTGAATGGCCTACTCCTGCACCTATTTTTCTATGTTTCTATAACGATCGACTTCAGGAAGCGAAGCGGAACACATATCCCAGTTTGCATTGATGGTGCCGAAGTAGACATGGTTGAAAATTGTAAGCTGGATGAGGGAGGGAAAGGTAAGGACAAAGCCTAGCAGGGGGGATTGATAGGCAGATGTATGAATAAAGGCCAGAGATGAAAAGAGAGAAGATGTGAGACGAAAGGATTGACGAGTTGTGAATTGTGAAGCTGGAGGAAGGAATGTAGGTGGAAAATGAGGGAGAAGGAATGGAAGTATCATCAAAGACCCACACCATCCTGGCCACACACTCATCTCTCTGCTATCTTCAGGTAGAAGGTACAGGAGCCTGAAGACTGCAACAACCAGGTTCAGGAATAGCTACTTCACCACAGCCATCAGGCTATTAAACCTGGCTCGGATAAAACTTTGATTATTAATAACCAATCATCTGTTATTTGCACTTTATGATTTTATTTATTCATGTGTGTATATATTTATATTACGGTATATGGACACATTGATCTGTTTTGTAGTAAATGCCTACTATATTCTGTTGTGCTGAAGCAAAGCAAGAATTTCATTGTCCTATCTGGGACACATGACAATAAACTCACTTGAACTTGAACCTGATGTAAATAATATACTGGTTTAAATCAAGTATCACAACAACAAAATTGTAACTGAGTACTTTGATTTAATACTTTAAAAAACAGAGAGCAGTGTAATGTATTCCTTCATATTCATGTGTATGTTAATGAGTTGGTGTTCATTATAAGTAGGAAATGCTGGGTAATAAATCTCTCTCTCGCAACCAGTGTATAAGTCTTGTTCTTCATTCTGCCATCTGGAATATAATATTTCTTAAACGTTGCGATATTACATGCCTCAACTACTTCCTCCTGCAGCCTGTTCCATACACTCACTTGTGTGGGTCATTCTAGTCATTCCTGTCACTCTAGTGTCATGTGTACAGTAGAGTAGAGAAACAATCCCTTCGGCCTAATTTATCCATGTCAACCAAGTTGTCTACCTGAGCTTGTCCCATTTGTCTGAGTTTGGCCCATATCACTCCAAACAATGTATCTATCCAAATATCTTTAAAACATTGTAATTGTACCTGCATTCCTACCTACTCCGGCAGCCCGATCCACATACCCACCATCCTCTGTGTGACAAGGTTGCCCTTCGGGTCCCCTTCAAATCTTTCATTTTTCACCTTAAATCTATACCCTTTAATCTTAGACTTCTCTACCTTGGGAAAAAGATTGTGACCATTGTCACCATCCATGCTCTTCGTGTAAACCACGATAATGTCACCCATCACCTCTGAAACTGCAGGGAAATAAATCTCCAGGCTATCCAGCCTCTCTTAATCACTCAATCCTCCAGTTCTGGCAATATTCTTGGGAATCTTTTTTTCACCCTTTCCAGCTTAATAACATCACTCCTTTAATTTTGGTCAGTGGGGGCGCTGCAAACCGGCAGCCCTGCCAGCATCGTGTTAGTTTTTTCTACTTTTTTTGTTTGTGTTTTTGTGTGTTTGAATGTATGTGTTTAATGTTTCTCTGTGTATCTTGTGTGGGGGGGGGTAAGGGGGAAACTGTTTCGGTCGCCTCCTCCACGGAGAGGCGACCTTTTCCATGTTGCGTCCCCCGTGGCCTAGCATCGAGGATCGGTGCAGCCTTTCACGGAGACGCGCCCGGGGCCTCAGCTGCGGGTGCAGCATGGACTCTCGTCGCGGAGCGGGCGAGCCCTCCCCGGGGTTTGCCGGAGGGGAGCACTCCGTTCGCTGGCCCGCGGCAGCCTGAAGCCGCAGTCTGCAGAACTCCAGCTGGCGGCGTCCTAGACCTGGGATCCCTCGTTGGGGACCTGGGAGGAGAAGAGGACCGCCGGCCCGTGGCCTACTTCTACCGCGGACGCGGCGTGGACTTACCATCAGGAGCGGGGTCCCTCGCCGGGGACGCCTGGAGGGGAGCTCCGACTGCCGGCCCTGCGGTCTGCAGTGCTTCCGGCTGCAGCACGGCGGGGACTTTAAATCTTCGACCGCCGGCCTGCGGCCTACACCAACCTGAAGCCGCGGTCTCTGGTGGGGAAGCACCGATTCTGGACTTACCGGGACTTTACCTGTCTACTCATGTGGACAACCGCAGCGGCGGCTGCGGAGGGTTGAGGATCCAACCACGGGGGGGGGGGGGAAATGCCTTCCACCACAGTGATGAATGCTGTGGTGGATGTTTGTGTACATTTTTATTGTGTTTTTGTGTGTTCTTTTTTTCATTGTACCGCGGCTGGCAAATTCATTTCACTTGCACTTTATGTGCAAGTGACGAATAAAACTGATATTGATTGATATTGAATTAGGCAACAATATCTGCATTTACATTTGGCATTCAATTAAAACGAACGGTATAAACTGCTGGAAGTACAAAAACTCCAGAAAATGCTGGCAATGCTCAGCAGGTCAGGCAGCATCTATGATCTAAACAATCAATGTAAAAGATTAACACTGTTTTTCTCTCTATAGCTCCTGACCTGCTAAATACTTCTAATTTTTTTTAAGTTTCAATCTCTTCAATATATGTTATGACAAAATAAAATTCCTAATTTCTAACAAATAAAATTCCTAATTTCTAACAAATAAAATTCCTAATTTCTAACAAATAAAATTCCTAATTTCTAACACTTAACAAAATAAAACAAATAAACAAATTATGCAGTATTAGAGAACTAGTAAAAACAACTGCTAATTGATCCCAATCTTCACCCCAACTTCCAAACTAAATTCAGCAAATGTTCAGTTTATAGTTGGAGGTAATCTAATGTTTGTCAGTTGCATGCAGTTACATTATAACGGGTGTCAGCCACCAAATGCAAATCTCTATCAGGACATGTCATCTTTACTGAGGCTTTCCATTTTAAAATTAAAACATGCTGGAAAACACTGTCCATTAGTGAACCTTATGATTAACACTCCCTCTGGTCCACTCTGTCTTTCCTAAGTAGCACCATCATTGTTCCCCGTCTGGCTTTCACTTACTATAAAGTCCCTCTGGACACTCAGCAGCACTCTTAAGTGTTTGGCTTAAACACTGTTCCTCAATTACCGTATGTCTGCTGATATGCAACAATTCCACTCTTTTGTTAATGGAAATGAAGAAAATCAATGTTTTGAAATCACCCTGCAGCATTAATGCGTGGGAGGTTAACACATTCAGCCAGACTTCCTCTGCACTTTCAATGGAAACTTTAACCAACGTGTCCTGGACTGATAAAGCTCAAACAACTAAGGAAGGAATTTCAGATAAACATACCAATAATTTCTCATTTAGCAAAATTAATGAAACCATATACCTAACCCATTCTTGGCTCTACCAAAGTAATTGACCCTAATGTTAATTGCATATTTTGATTTCTTTATGATCCCCTGCATGTGCCATCGTGTCATAGATATAATAATTTCAATGATGAATCTACAATATATGGATATTATTAAAATGTATTTATTACTGCTTGTTTATCCTAGATTGACAGCAATACGTTATCTTAAATTGGGTATATAACCCACAAGATGAATGCAGCATTCTGCTTGTCACTGTTGTTTTATAGTGATTAATCTATCCTCAGGAAAATGTTTAATAAATGTTAAGAATTGATGTGACTTTGTTAATACCACTATGATTTTGATGACAAAGATTTAGCAATATTTGTGGGTTGTGCCAGAATATCTATTTAAAGAGATATGGAAGTGTTTAATGAGGGAACTCAAGTAAATATAAAGGAAAAAGATGCAAAAATGAATTTCATTGTCCTTTGTAAATCAGTCAAACATTGCTCATCAGATGATTAAAATTTTATTTTTAATCATTCCACAAGGCTTTTAATCTAGTTTTCCGTGCAAATGATTGATTCTAGTCGTGGAAAAGTAACTATCAAAGTTTCTGGATAGAGATAATAACAGGAATTTGGACCCCAAATTTACAAAAGATGCTTTAAAATTCATTCGGAGATCTTTGCAACATTGACTTTGAAACATTGGGGCCCAATTTACAATTATTTCTCTCCAGAAATTTACAGCTCTGCTTTGAATACCATTATACCAAGCTGATCACCAAACTTGCAGGACTTGGGGTCAGCACTCATCTCTGCAACTGGATCCTCGACTTCCTGACCAACAGACCCCAATCAGTGAGAATAGGGGACAAATCATCCTCCACGATAATCCTCAACATTGGGGCTCCGCAAGGATGCGTACTCAGCCCCTTCTTTACTCCTTGTACACCCACGACTGTGCAGCCATGTACAGATCTAATTCAATTTTCAAATTCGCAGACGACACCACCATTGTGGGCGGATATCAAATAATGATGAGACGAAGGAGATTGAGAACCCCATGTTCTGGTGTCGAGACAACAACCTTTCTCTCAATGTCAGCAAGACAAAGAAGAATAGTGTGCAAAACTAGACCACATGGTATTGGAGGTAGGGTGTTGACATGGATGGAGAACTGGTTGGCAGACAGGAAACAAACAACAGGAATTAACGGGTTATTTTCAGAATGGCAGGCATTGACGAGTGGGGTGCCGCAAGGCTCAATGCTGGCACCGCAGTTATTTAAAATATATATTAATGATTTAGACAGGGAATTAAATGTGACATCTCCAAGTTTGCGGATGACACAAATCTGGGTGGCAGTGTGAGCTGCAAGGAGGATGCTATGAGGCTGCAGGGTGACTTGGATAGGTTGAGTGAGTGGGCAGATGCATGGCAGATGCAGTATAACGTGGATAAACGTGGGGTTACCCACTTTGGTGGCAAGAACAGGAAGGCAGATTATTATCTGAATGGTGTCAGATTAGGAAAAGGGGAGGTGCAACAAGGCCTGGGTGTGCTTGTACATCAGTCACTGTAAGTGAGCATGCAGGTTGGGCAGGCAGTGAAGAAAGCTAATGGCATGTTGGCCTTCATTGCGAGAGGATTTGAGTTTAGGAGCAAGTGGATCCTACTGCAGATGTACAGAGCCCTGGTGAGACTGCACCTGGAGTATTTTGCACGATTTTGGTCTCCTAATTTGAGGAAAGACATTATTGCTATTGAGGGAGTGCAGCGTAGGTTCACCAGGTTAATTCCCGGGATGGCGGGACTAACAAATGATGAAAGAATGGGTTGACTGAATATTCACTGGAATTTAGAAGGATCAGAAGGCATCTTATAGAAACATATACAATTCTTAAAGAATTGGACAGGCCAGATGCAGGAAAAATGTTCCCAATGTTAGGGGAGTCCAGAACCTGGGGTCTTTGGAATTATGTGGAATTCTCTGCCACAGAAGGCAGCAGAGGCCAATTCACTGGATGTTTTCATGAGAAGGTTAGATTTAGCTCTTAAGGCTAAAGGAATCAATGGATATGGGGAAAAAGCAGGGATGGGGTACTGATTTTGGATGATCAGCAAAATGTATTTTCGCTGGCTCGAAGAGCCGAATGGCCTACTCCTGCACCTATTTTTCTATGTTTCTATTTTTCTATGTTTCTATAACGATCGACTTCAGGAAGTGAAGCGGGATAGATATCCCAGTTTGCATTGATGGTGCCGAAGTAGAGATGGTTGAAAATTGTAAGCTGGATGAGGGAAAAGGCAGGACAAAGCCTGGCAGGGGGCATTGATAGGCAGATGTATGAATAAAGGCCAAAGATGAAAAGAGAGAAGATGTGAGACGAAAGGATTGACGAGTTGTGAATTGTGAAGCTGGAGGAAGGAATGTAGGTGAAAAATGAGGGAGAAGGAAGACAATGGTGCAAGTCCTGGTGATTGGACAAATTGGAGAATTTTATGTAACTACAAACCCACAATCTCACACTCAGAAATTGCAACCAATCTTCAATCATTTTGTCTCACACCATCTTTCTTGTCATCGCTGGTCTTTATCCAACCATCTGCCTATCAAAAATATGCTTGGGTAGCTTACAATCCTGTAGTATAAACATTGAATTCCCCAATTTTAGTTATCTTTTACAAACACCTCCCTCCCTTCCCCCACAAAACGTCTGTTAACCAGTTCCAATGTTTGCAACAATGTCTCCCTTTTGGGCTCACCATCTCTAGTCAACAATTGGCCCACTTCTTGCCTGAGGTCATCTGTTGCTTGTCCAGGATGGCCTATTTTTTTTCTTGCTTTGTTTCCACCCCCCCCCCCCCACCCGCTACAATCAGTCTGAAGAAGGGTCCTGGCCTGAAAAGTCACCTATCCATTTTCTCCAGAGATGCTGCCTGACTCGCTGAGTTATTCCAACATTTTGTGTCTATCTTTGGTGTAAACCAGCATCTGCAGTTCCTTTTCATTATGTCCATCCAATACCCTCCAGACTTTGCCCTGCCCCTCCTCATTTCCACCTTTCTTTCCCCACTCCCTTTAATCAATCTGAGGAAGCATCCCAACCCAAAACTTTACCTAACTATGTCCTCCAGAGATACTGGCTGACCTGCAGAGTTACTCCAGCATGTTATGCCTTTATTTGAAAA
This sequence comes from Amblyraja radiata, assembly GCF_010909765.2. Taxonomy (NCBI): domain Eukaryota; kingdom Metazoa; phylum Chordata; class Chondrichthyes; order Rajiformes; family Rajidae; genus Amblyraja; species Amblyraja radiata. The sequence goes on along the minus strand of NC_045956.1, from coordinate 102,845,473 downwards.
CCAACATCACTGGTAGATAGTTCCACATATCCAATCCCCTTGGTATGAAAAAGTTGTTTCTCCAATTCCTAATAGATCTTTCCCCTCATACCTTAAATTTATGTCCCCAGTTCCTGATTCCCCAACCCTTGGTGAGACTATGTGCAATCACCTCATGATTTTATACTCCTCCATAAGATTACAGTGATTACCTGTACCTCTTGATTAGTACTGGTGTCAGAGGTTATGGGGAGAAGGCAATAGAATGGTGTTAGGCGGGAGAGATAGATCAGCCATGATTGAATGGCGGAGTAGATTTGGTGGGCCGAATGGCCTAATTCTACTCCTATCAATTGTGGCCATCTCCTGCACTTCAAGGAATAAAGTCCTAGCCTGCCCAAGATCTCGCTATATCTCAGGTCCTGGCAACATCCTTGTAAATCTCTGCACCATTTCAAGCTTCATGGAATCTTTCCTCTAGCAGGATGACCAAAACTGAACCCAATGCTCCAGGTGTGACCTCATCACGGCAGCACGATAGCGCAGCTTACAGCACCAGAGACACGGCTCGATCCCGACTACGGGTGCTGTTGGTACAGTTTGTACGCTCTCCCCGTGACCGCGAGGGTTTTCTCTGAGATTTTTGGTTTCCTCCCACACTCCCACGACGTACAGGTTTGTAGGATAATTGTCTTGATATCATCGCAGATCGTCCCTAGGGCGTGTAGGATAGTGTTAATGTACGGGGATTGCTGATCACTGTGGACTCGGTGGGCTGAAGGGCCTGTTTCCGCGCTGTATCTCTAAACGAAACTAATCTAAACAACATTTTATACAACTATAACAGAATGTCCCAGGCCTTTCTGTCAGCATACATAAACCTAGAGTCCAGGCACATTTCTGCAGCAAATTCTGCGCTATCGATTGGGACACAGAACTCCAGTTCAGAGGTTAAAATAAAAAGTGCTGTAAGAAACTGTGGATAGGGAAACAGAATTAATATTCCACATTTTAAATCCTTCAAATGACAGATCTCTGACCTGAAACAATAACTCCTGATCTGGTGAGGTTTCCAGTCTTTTCTGTTTTTATTTCAGATTTCCAACATTTGCATTTTTTTGATTTTCAGTTCACTGAAGAATTGATATAAAACACTCAAGTTGCTAAAGTAAAATATTCCACTGAAATTAAATTACCATAATCACAATCACAATCACAATAATACTTTACTAGCCAAATATGTTTTGCAACATATATACGAGGAATTTCATTTGCCAAGTCAGTCATACAAATAAATAGCAACGGAACACACAAAACACATTTTAACATAAACATCCACCACATTGACTCCTCCACATTCCTCACTGTGATGGAAGGGAAAAACATTTCAATCTCTTCCCTTTGCTCTCCCATGGTCGGGGGCCTCGAGCCCTCTGTTGACGGGATAATCTTGACTCCCGTAGCCGACGGTGGGCCCTCTGCATCGGGGCGATCAGCTTCTGCGTCGGGGGGATGTCAGCACGTTGGAGCTCCCGACATCCACAACCTCTGTTGTGTATTTGGGTGCTTTGAACAGACTAGAAATAAGGCTCGGACACGGGAGTAATCATACAAGCTTCTTCACTTCAGGACGCCACCTTGAGTCTCCCCTTGCACATGCGTACTTGCACAAGACATCACAAGACACCAATTACTTATGCTAATTATCCCATACCTAACACTCCTCCCCCTTTAACTTGGAGGCAGGTAACACTATTTCTATTATATACATAACACTCCTCCTCCTTTAACTTGGAGGCAGGTAACACCATTTCAATTACATACACCGCACTCCTCCCCTTTTAAGTCCATTTCACGTGTACGGTATATGCGCTTTTTCCTATCCATCATTGAATAATACACTGTTGCACAATGGTATTATACTTAAACCAAATACATTACCCCTTGAATTATGAGTTATAATTTTCTGGTTCATGTATTTGTTTTGTTTTCCTCTTTGAAGGTGGGATCTGACCCATGGCTGCAAGTTTTCGTTTTCTAACAGCTTCCTCTGTTGTTCAATTCCCATTCTCTGCTTACTTATCTGCTCTTGGTGTTTCATGAGATTCTGCAATGCATAACCCTTTGTCCATTGCTCAGTGAAGGAGGCTCCATGCTGGACTATACTGAAGTGTCCTAATTGTAATCGGTCCTGCATACTTTTGTCGTGACTGACCAGCCTCTCTTCTTTAGACTTTTCTATAAGCCACTTTCTACTCATTGTTACACATTTATTCAACCTTTCCTTGCTTCGTTCAAGCCTTTTCTGTTGTTCATCTACTCGTCTTCTTAAGTCACCTTTCTGGTTCTTTATCAAGAAGTAGGATCTATATTGTCTTTGCAATACAACACTGGCTTTCCTATATTGTTTAAACCTTTTGTATCGTTTAAGCTTTTTCTGTTGTTTATCTATTTGCCACTTAAGTCACATCTCTGGTTCTTCATCGAGTAAGATCTATATTGTCTTTTCACTACAACACTGGCTTTGGTTTGTGCTCTGCTTAGTTTTCTTGCTTTATAAGCACGGTAGTGAGACTTCACTACAATTGTTGTATCTTTCCATTTGAGGAAGTCTTTCCTATATCGTTTAAGCCTTTTGTATCGTTTCAGCCTTTTCTGTTGTGCCTTTATTTGTCTTTTTAAGTCTTTCCTATACCAACTCCTACGGAGTACTGATTGCACTTTTACAGTAGCTCTCTTTTGCTTAACCCACTGCCTAACCATCATACTCTTGTAGGCAGTCTAAATGGTAATAGTTGCATCCCTCATTGACTGATATTGCACAAACTGAGGAGTATGGGGAAGACATTGACGGACTAACAGAATGCATTACACATTACATCAATTTCTGTTATGATGACATCATGCCACCCAGGGTAATTCGTTGCTACCCAAATAACAAACCTTGGATTACCAGCAGCCTGAAGGCCTTACTAAATGAGAAGAAAAAGGCTTTCAGGGAGGGCGACAGGAATAAAATCAAAGAACTTCAAAAGGAACTGAAGGTGAGGATTAAGGAGGGGAAAGAAGCCTATAGGTTCAAATTAGAACGACAGCTGCAGCAAGATGGTGTGAAGCAGGTATGGGCTGGAATGAGAAAGATCACGGGCATGAAGCAGAAAGGTGGTACACTGCCTGATGGTGAACAGAGTCTGGCTGATGATCTGAACAGATTTTTCAACAGATTTGACTGCCCCACACCACCCCAGCCTCCCCCACCTGGTCTGCTGACCATTGCTGCTTCCTCTCCACCTCCCCTCCCTCTCTCCATCACTCCTGAGATGTCACCTGTACGGAGTCCCCTCTTTCCACCTCCCACTCCACCGGCAGCCCCACCTATGACTCTTCATACTGCTCAGGTCAAGGTGATGCTGGACAGACTGAAGCCAGGGAAAGCAGTGGGGCCTGATGACACCAGCCCAAGGTTACTGAAGACTTGCCCTTCAGAGCTGTGTGGTATTCTAACACACCTGTTCAACCTGAGCTTGCGTCTACAGAGGGTTCCAAGGCTGTGGAAAACATCTTGCCTGGTACCTGTCCCAAAGAAGACCCATCCCACTCTCCACAATGACTACAGACCAGTAGCGCTCACCTCACATATAATGAAGACATTTGAGAGACTTGTCCTTTCCTACATCAGGACTAGTGTGTCAAATCAAATGGATCCTTTACAGTTTGCATATCAGCCTAACATCAGTGTCGATGATGCCCTCATTTACATGCTGCAGAGGGTGTACACACATTTGGACACTACTGATGCATCTGTAAGGATTACATTTTTTGACTTCTCAAGCGCCTTCAACACAATTCAGCCCCGACTGCTAGGGGAGAAGTTGGAGAAGATGAAAGTGGATGCATCACTGGTACTGTGGTGTTTGGATTACCTTTCCCTCAGACCACAGTATGTGCGCCTACAGAACAGTGTCTCGGGCACCATCTTGAGCAGCACAGGGGCTCCACAAGGAACTGTGCTGGCTCCGTTCCTGTTTACCATCTACACAGCGGATCTCCAATATAACACCAACAGCTGCTTTTTGCAGAAGTTTTCGGATGACACAGCTGTTGTCGGCCTCATTAAAGGGAGCAATGAGGAGGAGTATAGAGACATAATAAGTAACTTTGTGGAGTGGAGTGCACACAATAACCTCCATCTTAACACCAAAAAAACCAAGGAGATAGTTGTGGACTTCAGGAGGGGGAGGAGGAGGACTCAAGCAACACCAATCACCATTAAGGGCACTGAGGTGGAGGTGGTCGCTAACCACAGGTACCTTGGGGTGCAGCTTGACAGTGAGCTGAACTGGAAGTGTCATATGGAGGCGGTGTACAGGAAGGGACAAAGCCGACTGTATTTTTTAAGGAGGCTGAGGTCATTTAACATCTGCCAACCCCTACTGTGCAGTGTCTACCATTCAGTGGTGGCCAGTGCTCTGTTTTTTGCTGTGGCCTGTTGGGGAGATGGCGCCCGCATAGCGGACAAAAACAGACTGGACAAGCTAATCAGGAAGGCCGGCTCAGTGGTCGGGGCTGAGCAACGAACGGTCCAGCAGGTGGCAGAGGCCAGAACTCTGAACAAACTGGGTTCAATAATGACCAACCCCACTCACCCACTCCATGCCCTGAAGGTGATCAAGAGCAGCATCTTCAGTCAGAGACTGATTGCACCAATGTGCAAAACTGAGAGACATAGGAAGTCCTGTTTACCAGCTGCTATAAGGTTATATAATGCGCATAAATAACTGCACTTTTTTTTTAAATTAATTGTATTTTAACTTGTATTTTAACTTGTTAAGTATGGAAGCCATTTGAGGAAATGTGTGGTGTTATGTCTGTCTTGAAGCTGTCGTGGCACTGTAATTTCCTGTAAAGGATTATTAAAGGTATAATCAATCAATCAATCAATCAAAACTGGGAATGTCCTATTTTGCATGCTTTGTACCATCTCTGGATCGAAATGACTGCTTGACGCACAGCTTTGTAGTGTACCCGTAATCGGTAACCACGGTATGCTGCTTGCAGAGTGACTACAGCCGCCTTTTGCATCAAGAAATGCTTTCTTGTAATGCACATTCTTATGAATGACTTAATACGGCGTGCTGCCTTGATTTTCGCAACCAATACTCTGGCTTTGATCCCGCGGTATAAGGCCTGAATACAAACCACTGATTTTCTCAAACTATTATACTGTCTCACTTGGACATTTCTTATCTGGCAAGCTCTGTATCGTTGCTGTACCGCAATGGCAGACCAGCGTAGTTTCTTAAAATACTGACGCTGTTTATGCATCTGATAATAAGTTTGTATGACCGTGGCAGATTTATGCATGCACCGCAATTGCTTTTGAACAAGCATTCCTCGGTAGGCTGCCTGAAGCAGTACAACACTGCTGCGTACCTTCATGTAAGTTTTGCGATCACTTACCATTTGAAGGTGTGTCCTATAATGGGTTTGCACTATTATAGCTGCCCTTCTCCTTGCCTTGTATTGACGGTATACTAAATGCTGCTTGTATTACCATTGCTGCCTCTGTTTGTTCCGGATCTCTCTCCGTACCTTCATACCCCTGAATGCAGCTTGAATAGCTAGGGTTGCTCTTTGGATGGCAATTTCCCTTTGCCTTTTACTTCTTTTCCTTTGCCTTTTCCCTCTGCACTTGACCTTTGTCACTTGGCACTTGACTTGTGTCCCTTTGCACTTGACCTTGGTCCTTTTGCACTTGACATTTGTCCCTTTGCACTTGACCTTGGTCCCTTTGCACTTGACCTTTGTCCTTTTGCATTTGACCTTGGTCCTTTTGCATTTGACCTTGGTCCTTTTGCACTTGACCTTTGTCCTTTGAGGGACTCCCTGCCATCTTTAGTTCAGGCCCCTTGCCTCTGGATGCCCTTGGAGGTTTTGGCGAGAAATGAGCCATTAATACCTCCTTACACTCCTCGTACGTTTTATCCGTGGGCGCTGCTGGCAGCAGTAACGTACGGAAGGTGTGATAATTCTCTCTTCCTAATCCTAATATGAACCATGCTCTCTTCTTCTCCTCTGTAGTGATATCATTGGAAATGAACGAAGCCTCCAAGACTTCAGTCCATTCCTCAAAATTGCACCCAGAATCTAACTGGGGCCATTTTCCTATCCATTGAATAGCCATGCTACTTGTTGCTATCCAGGTGCCCTATTCAGATGCTCTTGTACAGACAAAACACTGCTTACCTCAAGATAATAATACACATATCTCCTGTACAGCCAAAACACTGCTTCTGCCCTGGATAACACAGTTCTGTATTAATTAGCTTTAGCAACAATCACTGTCTCTTACTTAATCTTATAATAATAGATTTATACTATTAACCCACATTTCCTGTTAACAGCAACTAGAACATTTTAAACATATTCTTCCTATGCACATAGATTTACTTAAATTATTGCTAACAGTCCAATGCATTACACATCCAACAGTCCTGTTTTTACTGTGACAATGCATTACAGTTTTATTGTGAAGGATTTCACTGCTTCAGCTTGCGGCCTGTGTGCATCCTCGACCTCCACTGTTGCCCTAGCTGGCTCCCCCCCCGGGGCTTCATGTTACTTTTAAACACCGCTGGCCACTCCGGACCTCCGATTCTGCTGCTGGCTCAGCTGTTGCTGTTGCCTCTGCTGGCTCTCGCTGTCTCCACCGGCTGGCTTTTGCTGCTTTGCTGGCCTGCTTGCCTGCTGACCTTCCTCTTTACCACTGCTCCGCAGACTTGCCTGCCCGCTGTCTCCACAGCCCTCCCGGCTGCTACTGGACCCGCTGCACGGCTCGTCGCTGGCTCCCGTGGCCACCCTGCGGAAGGTGAAGGTGAGTCGCTGCTCATTTCTGCTGCTGGTCCCCGCTGCTCCAAGCGTCAGGACTGTGCCTCTCAGCTTTCTCAGCTTTCTCCACTCTCGGCCGTCCCTTGCGACCGGGCTTTCACGGCTCTCCGCTTCTCTCGCGGGCCTGTCCGCTTTTCTGCTCACGGTCGGGCTGACTCTGCTCCCGACCGGGCTTTCTTTACTTTCTCCCCCCACCGGGCTGACTGTTCCCGGTTGGGCTGAAGACTCAGCCTCGGTCAGTGGCTTTCTGGACCTGTCCGTGGCCTACATGATACTAGGCCCTCACCTGACGTCTGTGGCTGCTACTGGGGCTGGCCGTGGGCTACACGGTCCTCTTGTCGGTGCTTCTCTGGACCTGTCCGTGGCCTTCACGGTACTAGGCCCCCACCCGACGTCTGTGGCTGCTGCTTGGGCTTGGCTGTGGGCTGCACAGCCCTGGATATATTCCAGGTAAGCTGACACCGTGCTCGGTGACCCTTACTGCCCCTGCTTGTTTTCCTAGCTCTTCCCTGAGCTATTGCTTCCCGTTCCTACCTTTTTTCTTTTTGGCGCCAATTCAAAACCATTTGGCTTGGTGCTGTTCCACTTGTTTCCAAATATTACTTCTATTTTTAAACTTGTTTTCGATTCTTCTTGCTGGCCTTGTTCTTATCTTCGTTCTTTTATCCTCGTCGCCAATTGTTGTGTATTTGGGTGCTTTGAACAGACTAGAAATAAGGCTCGGACACGGGAGTAATCATACAAGCTTCTTTACTTCAGGACGCCACCTTGAGTCTCCCCGCACATGCGTACTTGCACAAGACATCACAAGACACTAATTACTTATGCTAATTATCCCATACCTAACAACCTCTCCCAAGACTGCGAGCTCCCGATGTAAAATCCGCCGGCCGAGGTTGGAGCGCTCCCAGGCAAGGATCGACTCCGATGTAAGTCCACGGCCCGCGGTGGGGCCCCAAGGAGGCCTCCTGCTCCATCGATGGTAGGCCGCAGAGTGACTGGAGAATGCAATCCGAAAATTAATTGCATGTCCGGCAAGGTAAGAAACTGAAAAAAAAGGTTTCCCCCTCCCCCTCCCCCTCCCCCGCCCCCACATAAAACAAACCGGAGAACATTTTTAACACACAATAAAAATTTAAAAAGACGAAAAAAACAAACAGAATAGACAATAAAATGCTTGTGAGTAATATCGGAGAAGTGATAGGTTTTCACAAATTCGAGGAGAACGAGGTTCAAGCGATACTCATTTATGTTGATCTTGTTAGTAGTATAACGAAAATGTTTTACAGAAGCACCCACATTTCCCTCATAAGAATGGAATTGTGAATAAAAGTTGGGCCTCAGTGCAAGATGTTGATGAGTTTGCACGGTGTATTGTGTTCAATTTTTGTCACCCTGCTAAGGGAAAGATGGCCAACAGAGACCTTAGAGCGCAAAAAGTAGCCAAGATGCTGGTTAGAAAATTGGTTGGGCGGGAGGTCGGAAACTGGTGCAGCAATGAAAGGGAGGCCTGAGAGTACACAATGTTCTGTAAACTGCTTAAGAAAATAATACAAATTTTATTCATTAGCACTTGGAGAAGGAATTTGGAATATTTATATGATGAGGAGGGAGTATCTAGAGCAAATTAACAAGTATAATTCATTTGAAGTCCACGGACCTTATACCTTAAGTGCACAAATCTTAAATATTGTAGAAAGGGTTGGGGCCAAACTAATGATTTAAAAAGATTTGTGGAATTCATTGCCAAAGATGGCTGTGGAGGCCAAATCATTGGGTATTTTTAAGGTGCAGAATGATAGATTCTCGATTAGTAAGGGTGTCAGGGGTTTTGGGAAGAAGGCAGGAGAAAGGGATCGAGGGGGAAAGATAGATCAGCCATGACTGAATGCCAGTAGACTTGATGGGCCGAATTGCCTAATTCTGCTCCTATAACTTAAGAACTTATGAACTTATTATCTTTTAAATGTTGTAATTGTACCCACCTCTAATGACTTTTAATGTACACTGACCATATTGGGTTCCGCCTTGCGTTCCATACTGATGTATTCATTATTGAACAATGCCAAGAATTATGCACCTGTTTGCATTTCACAGAATGTTTGGAGAGGGTCTTTCAGGTCTGGAGCTGAAAATGTATTGTTAACTTTTAAACTTGAAAATTCTTGGATTTACACATTTGAGATTTGGTGTTTTATTTATTAATGCATTCTTTTGTTCATTTAATTATCTGAGCAGATATTTTCAAAATGATCCCAGATGAAATCTAATTCTTGCTCAGTAATTACCTCAAATAATCCTGAAAGATTGTATGAACCTTGTTCAGTTGAAAAATAAACTGTTAAATAATAAATATATTTTTGAACAAGAATATAAACAATGAACAAATCAGAAATTCTGAAATAAAAATTATATAAAAATCTGACAGTGGTGACAGCAACAGGGACAAAATAATGAAAAGGATAATTTAATTTAAATTGAAACAAACATTGTCTCATATTTTGCAATAAAATGCATGTACAAAGATGGGTCACAATAAATTACAGCTGCCATTGCAGAATGCCCTTGACATTTCCAATTTTACACCATCAGATTTATCATTCTTGCTGATTTAAGCAGAACCTAAAACAAATATGGATCCAAAGGCTCACATTCACAGGTAATGGCAAGTCTAATTCACTGTGCTGATCCGATTTGGAAATCTATAGGGACCTGTAATTGCTGCATAAAAGAAACAGCAAATAAAGTCCTTTTTCTTTAGTGTCAGCAGACTGTGATTATTGCATTTATTGGATTTTACTGAATGGGTTTCACATTTTGTCAAATGAGCAAGGGAAATATACCTGCCCTCTAAGGCCCGCATTAGCATTTCTGCACCATAACAGTAGATAAACCAAAGTAATTTTTCAATTCCAGGTTGAATTTAATGGGATATTTGAAATCCCAAGCCATAGTTATTTTATGAAGTCTGACTTCTTTGATTTAGAAGAGCAGTGTTCTATTTTCTGAATCCGCTTCTGAGTTTTTTTTCCATTGGTGGTACAGAGAATATTTATTTACACGTTCACATCGTTAGATGGACACAAACCGTACGTCCCTATCACACACAGCCTGAGTAAATTTCACATGTAAAGTGACATCAGATACGGTTCATCAATTGGGGAATTTTAGACTAATTACTGCAATGTGTTGCCATGGGAAATATTTCACAAGAGAGAGGTAATGTTGTGCATTTTGTATAGAAATATATAGAATATAGACACTGGCTCTTGAACACACTTCAGACTACATTAATTCATATTTTAAATAAAACTGTGTTATAAGAATAAAACATTTAATTCAAATAGCTGACTGTAATTTTTACAGGGTTCCTTTCAAATGTAGGGACAAATTGTAAATTACCTTTTGGGTATACTGTATGTCAGTGCCCAGTCTTTCCTGGATTCCAGGATCCTTATGCATTAGATTTTTTAGCATTTATAAAGATATGAAAAAAAACCTCACAATGCTAAATTAGAAAGCTGCTGGTTCCATTTAAGTGAAGTACTTATTGTCTTATGCATGTACAGGTAAAAGGAAAATGGAAATGTTGCTTGCAGCAGCATTGCATATACATACTCAGACAACTGATAAAAGTGTAAATTATACATAAATTATCCAAGACAGCAAAAAGAAAAAGAGTGCAAAAAACTAATCATGAGTGCAAAAACACAATTAGAAAAACAAGTCCATTGTAGTGCGAGAGATAGTCCATAATGTTCAGTTGCTGAGGTAATGGGCCTGTCCCAAAGCCAATGAGATACAGACACACACCGCGATGAACAGGAAGGTTGGCGCTGTAATTAAAGCACAGTGTACGGGAAGGTTCACGTAAGTCCTTTAAAAGAGGGGGGGGGGAAGGGGGGCGAAGGGGGGGGAGAAGAAGTGGAGACAACAGATATACACAGCTGTGAAGCTTGGCAGACATTACCGGTTGGTTATCTTTGGTTCTGAAAACTACTGCTTATGTTTTTTTTCCCCAATGAGCCAATGAAATTCACCGGTCAGCACCGGCTACAACCTGCAAGAACCTACGACCTCCTGGCAACCCATTACCACTGGACCTACGGCACGAGAATTCTCGCTGCTCTCCATGGCGGCTTCATTCTGGTCGACGCTAATTCTTCAACGTTGAAAAATTTGTGGTGACAATAATGAGGCCGCGACTAGTTCCCAGAATGCCAGAACTCCTCACGACCATGAAGGCGACTACCCGGCAACTACCCGCCAACATGTAGCGACCGCATAGTCTCTTGCAGTCACCATTAAAAGTCGCCTAAGTGGGACAGGCCCATAAGATTAGGGTTGTGCAAGGTAGTGGAAGAACCTGATGGCTGTAGAAAATTAGCTGTTCCTGAACCTGGTGATGCTCAGCGGTTAGAGTGATGGGATTCATTTATGATAGATGTCACCTTCTCAATGCACAAAGAAACATAGAAAAATAGATGCAGGAGTAGGCCATTCGGCCCTTCGAGCCAGCACTGCCATTCAATATGATCATGGCAATCATCTAAAATCAGTACCACGTTGCTTTATCCCCCATATCCCTTGATTCCGTTAGCCCTAAGAGCTAAATCTAACTCTCTCTTGAAAACATCGTGAATTGGCCTCCACTGCATTCTGTGGCAGAGAATTCCAGAAATTAGCAACTCTCTGCATGAAAATGTTTTTCCTCATCTCAGTCCTAAATGGCCTAACCCTTATTCTTAAACTGTGACCTCGGGTTCTGGACTCCCCCAATATCAGGAACATTTTTCCTGCATCAAGTCTGTCCAATACATAAAGAATTTTATATGTTTCTTTAAGATACCCTCTCATCCTTCTAAATTATAATGAATACAAACCGAGTCGACCCATTCTTTCATCATATGTCAGTCCCGCCTTCCTGGGAATTGACCTGGTGAACCAACTGCACTGCACTCGCTCAATAGCATTAATATCTTTCCTCAAATTAGGAGACCAAAATTGTACACAATACTCCAAATTCGGTCTCACCAGGGCTCTGTACAACTGCAGTAGGACCTCCTTTCTCCAAAACTCAAATCCTCTCGCAATAAAGGCCAACATGCCATTAGCTTTCTTCACTGCCCGCCCAACCTGCATGCTTACTTTCAGTGACTGATGTACAAGCACACCCAGGTCTCGTTGCACCTCCCCTTTTCCTAATCTGGCACCTTTCAGATAATAATCTGCCTTCCTGTTCTTGCCACCAAAGTGGATAACCTCACATTTATCCACATTATACTACATCTACCCACTCACCCAACCTATCCAAGTCACCCTGCAGCCTCATAGCATCCTCATCGCAGCTCACACTGCCACTCTGCTTTGTGTCAACCGCAAACCTGGAGATGTCACATTTAATTCCCTTGTCTAAATCATTAATATATATTGTAAATAACTGGGGTCCCAGCACCGAGCCTTGCGGCACCCCACTAGTCACTGCCTGCTATTCTGAAAAGGACCTGTTAATTCCTATTCTTTGCTTTCTGTCTGCCAACCAGTTCTCTATCCATGTCAATACCCTACCCGCAATACCATGTGCACTAATTTTGCACAATCTCTTGTGTGGCACCTTGTCAAAGTCCAGATACACCACATCCATTGGCTCTCCCTTATCCATTCTACTTGTTACATCCTCAAAAAATTCCAGATTAGTCAAGCATGATTATCCCTTCATAAATTCATGCTGACTTTGACCGATCCTGTCACTGCTTTGCAAATGCGCTGCTATAACATTTTTACAACTACATCATCTTCTCCCCACTACCGATGCAAGGCTAACTGGTCTATAATTCCCCGTTTTTTCTCTCCCTCCTTTCTTAAAAAGTGGGGTTACATTGGTTCTCTCCAGTCCACAGGAACTGATCCAGACTCGAGAGAACATTGGAAAATGATCTCCAATGCATTCACGATTTCTAGGGCCATCTGCTGGAGTACTCTGGGATGCAGACCATCAGGCCCTGGGGATTTATCTGCCCTCAGTCCCAACAGTTTACCGAACACCATTTCCTGACTAACGTGGATGCAGCATCTTATCTAGATAGTTTCGATGGTGGGAAGGTCTATGCCATGTTGGACCAGGCTGGGTGTCTTCCTTCCACACATCAAGTAGAGTCTATTTTACTTTGAGCTGCTCTATTGCCCATTCTGTAAGGGAAAGTTCTACTAAATGCCTTACTTTTCCCAAAATATCTCTAGTGAAATTCCAGAAAACTCATCAGTATTTTATCCTGTATTATTCACTTTTAATCATGAACAATTGCTGTTCTTGCTTGTCCTTGGTTGACACATTTGTGACCATACATCAGCAGACAGACTATTGGTGCTGGATTCTGAAAAAACACCAGTCTTTTGGCCAGGTAAAATTCAGTCTACCTTTAGTCTTAGGGTAAACATCATCAGTATTAAAAGAAGCAAAGTTTTGTTCTTTATGCTGTTAAAGTCGTTTTTTATCTTGTTACTGGTTTTAAGGACATAATGTAAAATGTTTACACTGTTTGTCTGCACAACAACAACCATTGATCTCCAAAGTAAGCAATTTGAGATGTTTTTTTTTTTTTTAACTTTATTTATATAGCACATTTTTAGTCAACTTGCATTGACCCCAAAGTGCTTCACACAATTACTTCCACACAGACAGGCAAAGGTGGGTGAAGTGTCTTGCCCAAGGACACACACAGGCAAAGGTGGGTGAAGTGTCTTGCCCAAGGACACAACGACAGTATGCACTCCAAGCGGGATTCGAACCAGCTACCTTCCGGTTGCCAGCCGAACACTTAGCCCATTGTGCCATCTGTCGTCCACGACAGATTATTTCCGCAGTCCCAGCAACCCAGGATTCATTCAAGCCTTGTGTAAATATCTGTACATAATCCTACAATTCTTGATCCTGTACCTTATATCGAAAGACTGCACAACTATGTGCAAAAATAAAATCATGTTTTCAAATCTTGCTCTTTCCTTTTAATTTTATATTTGTATCCCTTTGATTCAAGATTCAAGAGAGTTTATTGTCATGTGTCCCAGATAGGACAATCAAATTCTTGCTTTGTTCTGCACTAACAGTATATTTTACTTCGGAGTCACGTGAGTGACTACGTGAAGAAGCCCGTTCAGCTGCACGTGCGTCATTACGTCAGACGCATTGGTGCAGGCGGCGGGATGGAGCAGCAGGAGCTTCTCCAGCCCGGTAAGTTTAAACTTCAGGTAAGCTTGTTTTCTTACCTGTTTTATTCCTTGCAGGAACCTCTTGTTCCAGAGGCTTCCTGCCGGAGGATTTGCGAGGCCCGATAGGGAACCAGCTATGGGCTGTGGGGAAACCCCGGTTCTTGCCGCGGGAGCGGATAGCTGGAGAATTTCGGGTGTCGCAAAGTCGGTCGCTGACGGGTGGTCAGTGACTTCCAGGCACTCCGGGTGCCGGGATGGTTTCCCTCCGATAGGCACATAGACGCTGGGGTTCCCGGGGAGGGGGCCTCCAGTTGACCGGGTGTCGTGAGGATTTTACATCCGAAAAAAATATTAATGCTGGGGTTCCCGGGGAGGGGGCCTCCAGTAGACTGGGTGTCGGGAGGAATTCCCCGATATATACATAGATACTGGGGTTCCAGGGTAGGGGAATCCAGTAGTTATGCGGCTTTCAGACCGCAGGGGTCCCCAGGAAAGGGGTTAAACAGACCGGAACGGTCAGCCCTGGTGCCGGTTGGGTTTTTTCCCTCCGGTAATAAATATGGGTCTGGGATTCCCGGGGGAGGGGAAATCCCCCAGCAATGCTGTGCCCAGACCGCAGAGGTCCCCAAGATATGGGGTAAACCGACCAAAGTAGTCAGTCCTGGTGCCGGGAGGGTTCCTTTCCGGTAAAGTGAAAAATGTGGAGGATGACCAGGATGAAGCCCTATTGAGAGGAGGCTCAAGCTAGATACACCCTAATAGCAGGAGTTGTGTCAGTGCGGGACTATAGGAGAGTCCGTGTCAGCAGCAGGGCTGCTTAATGGGGATGCCAAGTCTATGGCAGTGCCAGCCTATTGCTCTAGGCTGCGCCAGCAGCGCCTTGTAGTAGGGCTGCTTAATGTCTCCCTTATGGAAGAGGAGAACATGCCGGGTCAGTGTAAATCTGATGCCGAGGCTGAGGGTATAGCGTGGAGCATACCTCAAGGGATGAACCGCACATGTCAGAGGTACGATTCCTGGTAGCAAGGTTGCCATCCCAACACAATGCAGTGGTCACCGCTATCAGGGGACGTTAGAGCCACCAGCCGAATCTTCTATTCAGGTAAGACCTACTCCACAGGTAAAACCTGAAGGACGAGCAAGGATTCATAATTTAGGGGACAGCGCGCCCC
The DNA here is from genome assembly GCF_010909765.2 of Amblyraja radiata. NCBI lineage: Eukaryota > Metazoa > Chordata > Chondrichthyes > Rajiformes > Rajidae > Amblyraja > Amblyraja radiata. The sequence goes on along the minus strand of NC_045956.1, from coordinate 102,830,225 downwards.
ACGGCTTCATCGGCAGGAAGCGGTTCACTGAAGCTGGTAGCAGCAGGAAAGCTGACCAGAGTTACTCTACAACTAAGTGACCACGAACAAGTTGGTAAGATTTACAATTGGTTGTACAATACCCAAATGATTGAGACATTGGCATCTACTCAGAGGCATTTTATCCAGGTAAACTGGACATTACTAGTATTCCAAGAAGGTTGGAATTTGGCCAGAAGAGTGTTGAGCCAGGTCCAGTATTTTAGCCAGGTTTGCCTTCGAGACAGGCTCGGAGATATGGGGAATTGTCTTTCAAGGCAATGTCAGAATTATGGCAAGAGTTGTCTTGGGACGTGAGATTTATCGGAACCGGGCCAGAGTTGCCGTTCAGGGCAGACACGAAATGATGGCAGGCGTGGCCTGTTCATTATGAAAGAAGGGTGATCAAACTGATTTCATAGGGTTTTTCCATGTACAATGATCATCAGAGATGCAATTTGAAGGCATTGCTATGATGAGGCAATTTAACAGTATGATGACAATAAATCATTCAAAGGACTACTCAGATTTCAAAAACACTTGTGATGTATTGTCTGGATTATATTTTGACGCTGTATTTGGCTAAAATCCACTGTTTCCATCTCAAGCTACTTGAGAAATTGTTCTCTCCTATCCAGTTAAATTAAGTTGTTATCAAATGGATAGTTAGCCTGTGACTCCGCCCTGGGCAACAGATTGGAGTCAATAGAAACCTGGAACAGCCTTGTTGTTATAAAGCAGTTTCTATTCATTAGACTAACTGGCAATGTAATATATGTGATGCAGCTGTGCAAGTGGGAGAACTGACAGCATGCTTAATGGCAAACTATAAAAGGGCCATGAAGGTCATTGATAATACACCTTTGCTATTACCAGCTGAAGCTACTAAAGTCACTATGATGGACAAACAGTATTCAGCATTGCTCCAGTAGTTCATCAATAAATATGTCATTATATTGCAAAATGATGCTATGGCCTAAGAAGGGAAAATGCGAATGTCATCTCTAGTTGGAGGTGCAGGAGATTTGCATGAGTTATTAACTCTTCAGTATTGGTATCAACTACCTATAGACCCCAAATGCATTTTATGGGTTAAAGAGTGATTGAGTGAATATGCATAGGTGCATGCTCAACTTCATGTTGATACACTATGATGTGGCATATGATAAGCATGAGGGTGCAATCAGGTAAAAGATCCTGTAAAAGGTACATAATCTCATTTGCCACTGGAGTATCATTAAGTACAGATCAATGACAACACAGAATGGGTGTTGGACCACACAGTATTTATGAAATTCCGATTCAATGCACCAAATATAGATATGTTGTTTTCATGCTAATTCAAAGGTTGCAAAAATGTGTGGCATAACAGTGGCGAAAGATACATTCTCGCTACAAGCATGAGGAATGGTCTTTTATGTCTTCCTCCATTTTGCTTTATGAGTCGGGTCTTGAAATAAAGTCATCAAGAGCCGCTTTATGTTCCAGCTGTGGAATTGGCCTATGCAGTTTGATTCCCGATTTGTCAGGAATAATAATAATGCAACCTTATATGGTTATTTTAAACGTAACTTGCTGGTTCAGCCTGTGGCATGATAAAATCAATTTGTGTTCTACAGATTCTCAATAGACTGTTTACGGCTTGGGTTGTCACACCTATTTTTGTATGTATTCACAGTGCTGGAATGGTACCAAAACGCAGTACTTTGCTGCTTCAGGAGATGGGAAGTGTTTGTTTAATGCTCATGTTACATTTTAAATGGTACAGATTCTGAGCTATTGCAGTTCATTTAAATGGTCTTTGACAATATTGACAATAGGGTCATTAACTGTGCCAAGATGCTTTCCATCAGACTTACTGCAGCTAACGAGGTCCACTTTGTTGGGTTCACCTCGGATATCAAGTTAGTAAAAGATATTTTTTACACAAGTTTTCCCAGGACAAGTACAATGCAGTATGGGAGGTTGACATTGTGTTAACACTATTTCACCAGGGGGTTCCAGCTACATTCTTAGCTTTGACCGGACCTCATTAGGTAGTTATCCTCCTGGCGCTGGTTAGCGCAACAGGTCCATCGCTGCATTATTGTGACAGGAGAGGATGATTACATCTGCAAATATATGCATAGTATTTTATGCTATTTATTTAAGCAGAGCAGTAGGGGTGTCAGGTCTCAAAATAGTTCAAGGCATATCCAGGGACCTTTCGTTATGTGAGGACACACATATACAACAATACGTCAAGGTCACCAGAGCCTTTGAGACTCTGAGCTAACTATGATTGTTAGTTACAAAAAACGTTATAAGAACGTATCTGCTCAGATCTTGCCAGGTGTTAGAACAGAGTTGAGTTATGCAGGAGTAGATGCTGATCCGGATCTCACTCCACCAGGGCTGTTATAACAGCAGCAGCAAGGGTTAATTACGTTCCGCTGGACCACATCCTAACGGCTGTAGCGTGGTCAAACGAACAAATTTTCAAACATGTTATAATAACCCGTTGCCAGACCAGGGGTATTTCTCAACTTTATTTTATGTTCTGTTATAGGTTCCATCCGGATGAGAGATGTGACTATTGTTATTACTTATTTAACAGCATCAGCATGTTTAAATCTATGTCATGACTGTATGCATTATGAATGTTTTTCCCTCATTTGTCAATGGGGCAGTTGTGGTTGTGTAGACTTGTTTCTCACGGCATGAAATCAGAGCTTTGAAATCTTCATGTAGTCACACGTGACTCCGAAGTAAAATAGTAAGATTAAATGTGAACTTACCAGTTTGAAGTTTGATCTTTATTTTATTTTAATATATTTTTTTATTAAAGGTAATCAATTACAATGCTTCAAACAACTTTATATCAAATTAATTCAATTTGCATTAAGTAAAACACTAGTAATACTTATCTACTGTTTTTTTAGAAATAATGATAGAGAAAGAATAGAGAAAGAATAAATCATTAAGAGAGTGATTAAATAATAATTTGATTATATATAAGAAAGAAAAGAGAAACGAAAAAAAAAAAAAAAAAAAAAAAACATTTTTAGTAACCACAATATGTATTATTAATAACACTACTACAAGTGATAGTATCAATAAAGACATATATGTAATTCCAATATAAAAATGAATTATTCTCACCAAATCCCGCAGGGTGCACGTCGAGCTGTGTTGCCAAGAACAGCTACTTCTCTAAATACTGTATATATGGAGACCATATCTGTTCAAAAGAATTATACTTGTCCAATAGGACAAATCTAATTCTTTCCAGATGTAACGTCTCCATCATCTCTGTTGCCCACATTTTGGTTGTGGGGGATAATGTTCCCTTCCAAAATTTCAATATGATTTTTTTTCCAATTATTAAACAGTAATCAAAGAAATTTCTTTGATTTACTGTAAGTGATAGATGTAAATCCGGAATTCCAAATATTATTAGCTTTGGGTTAGGGTCCAATTTAACTTTGATGACTTCAGAAATAACTTTAAAGATTTCTGTCCAGTAATAATTCAATTTAGGACATGTAACGAAACTATGTATTAAATTTGCCTCTGCTTTCTTGCACTTATCACAAATAGCGGAGAGATTCGGAAAAATACTATTTAATTTAGTTTTCGAATAATGTAACCTATATAATACTTTAAATTGTATCAGTATATGTCTGGCGTTTAATGAACACCGGTGTATTCGTTGTAGACTTTCTTCCCAGTTTTCTTTTGTTATAGCCAATCCCATTTCATTTTCCCATGCTTGACGATATACTTCCGTTATTGGATTCTCCTTATCCAAAATGATGTTATATATATAGGCTATTAATTTTTCTGTATTTGGATATAAATTAAACAGTTCATCTAACAATCCTGCTTCTTTATTTTTATAATCTTGTGTATTGGATTTAATATAATCTCTAATTTGTAAATACCTAAACAAATGTTATGGAGACAATCCATAAATATCTTGTAACTCCTGGAATAAAAGAAATTTTCCTTTTCTATACAGATGTTCTATCCTTGTAATTCCTAAATCATCCCATTGTTTAAACCCCCCATCTAATATAGCAGGTTTAAACGATGGATTATTCATAATTGGTAATCTAAATGAGAGATTATCCAAGTGTAGAGTCTTAACTATTTGTTTCCAAATACGTCTATTATTATATATTATTAGGTTGTCTTTATAATATTTTTTTTGTACTTCCGTTGGTGCAAAAATTATCGAACCTACATTGAAAGGTAGACAGTCCTCCTTTTCTATATTTAACCATGTCGGTTCATGATCCATATTTACCCACCAGAAATTCATATTCTTAATCTGAACAGCCCAAAAATAATATAAAAAGTTTGGAAGTGCTAATCCTCCATTTATCTTAGCTTTGCATAGATGTTTTTTATTTATTCTGTGATTTTTATAATCCCAAATAAAGCTATTGACAATATTATCAATTTTTAAAAAAAAAGTTTTCGGAAGAAAAAAAGGAATAGCCTGAAACAAATATAACAACTGCGGTAGAAATACCATCTTTATGGCACTTATTCTACCAATCATGGATATAGGCAGTGTTTTCCAATATAAAATATTTTTTCTAAGTTTATCTAATAGTTGAGGATAGTTGGATTTTATTAATGAGTTATGAGTTTTAGTTACGTTAATCCCTAAATATTTAAGTTTGTCTGTAACTACTTTTAATGGGTATTGTTGTAATGTATTAAGATTTATTCCTGTTATTGGCATAATCTCGCTTTTATCCCAATTAATCCTATACCCAGAAAATGCACCAAACTTAGTTATAATGTTTAGCAGGTTGGGAATAGTAATTTCCGGTTTTGTAATATAAATCAAAACATCATCTGCATATAAAGAAATTTTATTAATTGTTGTATCAGTATTATAGCCATATATTTCAGGTTCAGATCTAATTTTTTCCGCCAATGGTTCTATCACCAATGCGAACAATAAGGGTGATAACGGACATCCCTGTCTGCATCCCCTAGAGAGTTTGAATTTGGCTGATAAAATTTGGTTAGTCAAAATTCTTGCCATAGGATTCGAGTATAAAATTCTTACCCATTTACAAAATCTATCCCCCAATTGAAACTTTTCCATTATATTAAATAAATACATCCATTCCACCTGATCAAACGCTTTTTCTGCATCTAGTGATATAACCGCTAGTTCCGTATCTCGTATTCTTTTTGAATATATAATATTAAACAAACGTCTGAGATTATGGGATGAGTAACGTTTTGGGATAAAACCTGTTTGATCATAATGTATTAATTTAGAGATCACTAAACTTAATCTCCTAGATAAGACCTTAGTTAATATTTTTTGGTCTGTATTTAAAAGGGCAATCGCTCTATATGATCCAGGATCTTCCAAATCCTTATCTACTTTAGGGATGAGTGTAATTGTGGATTCATTTAAAGATTCTGGTAATTTTCCTTGGTCATATGCATATCTATACATTATTTGTAATCTTGGGGAAATCAGATCTTGAAATTTTTTATAAAATTCTGCACTCAGGCCATCTGGGCCCGCTGCTTTTCCGTTCTTAAGCGAACTAATTGATTCTATAATATCTTTTACTGTTATTTCAGCATTTAACAATTCTCTACCTTCCTGATCTAAGCTATTGATTTGACATTCTTGTAAAAATATTTCCATACTATCTGTTTGTCCTGTTAGTTTTGACGAATAAAGATTTTTATAATATTGTAAAAATCTATCATTAATATCTTTTGGAGTAATTAATATATTTCCATACTCAGATCTAATTCCGTGTATCATCTTCTCATCTTCTAATTTTCTAAGCTGTCGTGCTAGTAATTTTTGTGGCTTATCTCCAAATTCAAAATACACTTGCTTAGTTTGTTGAAAAAGTTTAATCACTTGATTAGAATATATTTTATTTAATCTATATTTTACTGATGCAATTTTATTACTTAACTCTTTGGAAGGCTGTTTTATATTTTCATTATCTAGACGTTTTATCTCATTTTCTAAATTTTGTTCTATTTTTCGATTTTCTTTATTGAGATGTGCTTGTGCGGATATTATTGCGCCACGCATGAATGCCTTAAATGTGTCCCAAAATAGTGATGGAGAAGTTTCAGGATTATCATTAGTTTCAAAAAATAATTTAATCTGATCCATCACATATTTACAACAGTCATTGTCCTTTAATATCTGAGGGTTAAATCTCCAGGTAGTAGTTTTATTAGATATATCTTTTAATTTTATCTTAAATGTTAATGGCGCATGATCCGAGATGATAATATTATGATTTTTTGCATCATACGTAAAAGGAAGTAATTTAGAATCTATTAAAAAATAATCTATCCTCGAATAGGTTCCATGTACGGGCGAGAAAAAAGAATATTCTCGTCCGGATGGGTTATCTAACCTCCAGATGTCTTTAATATTAGATGTATTGATAAAAGCATTTATGAATTTACTTGATTTCGAGGCAGCTTTCCTTTTTGCGGATGATCTATCTAGATAATTATCTAAAGTACAATTTAAATCACCTCCAATTATTAAATTGTGTTGAGTGGATATAGGAATATTATTAAATATTTTCTTAAAAAATAATGGATTATCAAAATTAGGGGCATATATATTCATTAAAATTACCTTTTTTGAATATAATTCCCCTGTAATTATTACATATCTGCCTTCTTTATCCTCTATAATAGAACTTTGTATGAAAGGTATACCTTTGCGAATAATTATTGCAACTCCTCTAGATTTATGAATAAATGTAGAATGATACACCTTAGAAATCCATTTAGCTGTTAATCTATGTTGAGCATCTTTTTTAAGATGAGTCTCTTGAAGGAAAATGACATCTGTCTTCAATCTGTTCAACTGAGCTAATACCTTTCCCCTTTTAATTGGTTCATTAATTCCTTTTACATTCCAACTGCAGAAGGTTACTCCATCACCCCCAGTCTTCACCTTTATATCATGCATTTTACTATTAGGGCGGTTTTTTTTGGAGTAGCCTTCTTGACTCACCCAGCTCCCCGTTGCACCCGGACATCAATCCAATGAGAATTTCTTTCCACCTTAATCCACATCTATGTCTTCTTAAACTAAATACACAATATCCTTCACATCTACATTCAAATAATATATAATATAAGATCAATAAAAAACAAAAACAATAAGAAATATCAATAATAAAAAAAAAGTAAAGGGTGTTAATAGGGTGCTCAGAAAAAAAAGAAACTACACTTGTATAGTGTGTAGTATGTGAAGGTGAAAGCCACACTAACGTGGCCATTAATCTAAAGACTTCCGTTTTTTTAATAAAAAAAAGATGTTGATTATACCAGCTCCTATCTCAAATGCTATATATATTGGGGTGGGGTACTAACTTTATATACTTAGTACTTAGTAATTATTTCTATTATTCATATTACTATTTGCTAATTACTAATATCAATTGTATTTAATACTATAATATGTAATACTATTATCATGGAATAATTAAATATTTTCTAATAATTAATACAGAACTACTACTAAATGCCCATTATTCCACTTCCTTCTAAGTAAGTATTTCATAACCACAGGTCGATGATAAAAGTTCAGTCCTCTCCTTCTCCCTCGGGTTCTTCCTCCGCATCTTCTCTCTCTTCATCTTCTGGCTTCTGCTGTATGCCTCGGGCGAATTTCAATGCTTCAGTATGCTTAACGAAACGATATTCCTTGTCATCATAAGTTACTCTCAGTATTGCTGGGTACATCAAGCCATATCTCAGATTCTTAGTATTCTGTACATTCCTCAGGATACCTTTTGTTTCTTTAAATAGAGCTCTTTTCTTGGCCACTTCTGCTGGGAAGTCTCTAAAAATACTGATGTTGTCTCCCTCGTATTTCAGGTTTCTCTTTTTTATTATTATCTTCATCATTTCTTCGAAGACATGGTCAAAGGCCACTTTTACAATCATTTGTCTGGGCGATGAACCTATCCCAGGGGCCCGTCTTAGAGCCCTATGTGCACGGCTCAACAGGGGTTCATGATCCAAATTCAAAATATCCATTAAAAGTTTTGCAACAAATTTTCGAGGATCTTGACTCCCCTCACGACCTTCGCTCAGACCAACTATACGCAAATTTTTACGGCGTTGGCGTCCCTCCAGATCGATACATTTCTCGTTTGTTTTATGTAATAATTCTAAGAGGCGTTTGTTCTCGGCACGGAGTTTTTCGGTCTCCTTAGTATTCACTTCAGCAATTTTAGTTAGCTCTTTAATTGCTTCGCCTTGTTGGTCTAGCGAAATTATAGTAGGATCTATCTTGTCATCCAGCTTTCTTTCCATCCCAGCAGCTATTTCCTTTACATCCTCAATTTGAGTTTGTAACTCGGCATTAGCCTTTTCCTTCCACTCATCCATCATACTTTTTACCGTCGTTATAACTTGTTTTATTAAGTCTTCTTTATCTTCTTTATTTTTCTCGTGAGACACCAGCATATCCGCTTTTAAACTTTTTATCTCCTCCATATACTCCTTCCTCTGCTTCTTTATCTCCTCCATATACTCCTTCCTCTGCTTCTTTATCTCACCTAGAATGGTAGTCTTAAGTTCCTCCATTTCAGCTTTCCTCTGTGAGACATCTTCTTGAGAAGCAGAAGCAGCAGCAGCTCCCGAGCTGAGGCCAGTTTCCCTTCTCGTAGCTTTTTTTCCAGCGGTGGGGGTGGGGGAGCGCTGGGTCATAATTTCTTCTTAAAATCGCGCGCCTGATGACGTCACGCACCTTTTAAACGCTGCCGGAGCCGTTCACAATCGATCTCCTGTGGTAAGTGCGTTTGTTTGACCCTTTTACCCCCGTTTTAAATTCAGTTTTTTTCGGAGCTGTAATGGCGCGATTCCACTCACATCGTGGCGCCAACCGGAAGTCTTTATTTTATGAGGAGTTACGATGAGGGTCTACGTGCCCTCCGCTCCCAGCCCTCATTAAGGTCATCTGGTAGTTCTAGTCTTCTTTCATCTTACTATTATACTTCAGTCACTATTATCTGTGATTTAACACCGCTGCTTTGAAGATGGACGCACATGCGGCTGAACGGGCTTCTTCACGTAGACCCTCATCGTAACTCCTCATAAAATAAAGATCAAACTTCAAACTGGTAAATTCTCGTTTAATCTTACTATTTTATTCACTTTAAAAAAAATTGCATCTTAATCTGTGACTCCCTCTGCAGAAGCAAGGCCTTAAGTTCATAACCCATCCCTGTATCCGTTCTCTGAGCCTTTTTCAACCACACGTCGGTGGACAGAGGGTTAGGCTGTGCAGATTAGCAGAAAATGCTGAAATAACTAATATATGTGGACAATCGTGTAGATCAAAAGAAAATGTAAGGGAAATGTAAAAGAAAGTGCTGAAACTCACAGGAAATCAGACAGCATCTGTGGGCAAAAAAATATTTGACATCTTAGCTTGAAGACCCTCATATATTTGTTTGAGGTTTCCAGCATCTGTAGCTTTTCACTTTTCCTTTAAAGCTGTAAGAGAATGTGGCTAAAATGGTAGATCAGTCAAGAAAGTCATATATAAACAGAGAACATCGCATGGAGTTTAATAACAAGTGTGGCTGGGCCTTATACTTTATTTATTCTTTGGATTCCAATGTAATTTTATGTGCCACCCTCAAAATGGACTAAAGCTAAAGATAATCAATCTGTAGATACATTACACATGTTATTCACCCTTTCAACCTGTGATCCAAAGAATCTAAAGATAGTCAGCACAAGTTGTACTACTTATGTAGAAATAAATTATCATCTCAAACCTTGTTTAAATGCAGCTGGATAATTTGATATGAATGTGCCACACAAAAATCCTTACAGTTTTAAACAAACATAAATTCTGATGAATGTTATTTCCAGTGTATCATTTCTTTCTTATTTTTGAATGAATCCTTCTTAATTTGTGTTTCCAACGTTTTCCATTTTTGATTCAGCTGTTATTTTACCAAAGGTATCCTACACACACTGGGCAAAATTTACAATTATATCAAGCCAATCAATCTACAAACCTATATGTCTTTGGAATGTGGGAGGAAACCAAATATCTCGGAGAAAACCCACACAGGTCACGGGGAGAATGTACAAACTCTGTACAGACAGCACCCGTTGTCAGGATCAAACCTGGGTCTCCGGCGCTGCAAGCGCTGTAAGGCAGCAACTCTACTACTGCACCACCATGCTGCCCACATTGTTTACTTAGAGTTTCTCAGTTTTATTAACGTTCAGTAAAATTGGGTATTTTTAGTTATCATAAAATACCAATTGATGCAAAAAGTCCTGGTGGAACCCAAATAAGGCAACATCTGTAGATGGACACCATTGTCACCGGCCCTCCACTGATGCTGTCTGACTCATTGAGTTACTCCAGCATTTTGTGTTTTGCTCAAGATTCCAGCATCTGCAGTACATTGTGTCACCATTTGATATATGTTAACATTTGGTTTGAACAAAATCATAATTACATCAAAATTGGTAATACTGTAAGCCAAATCCCTTTAGATTTTTTGCCCCATGTCCATCCATGCTTTTTTTGCTCTTCCAACTCTTTTAACCATTCTCTTGACATTGACCAGTGCATCCCACAAACAAATTGAATTGGTCAGTCATCTGTCTGAACTGGTGACAGAGGTTTTGGGGAGAAGGCAGGTGAAAGGGGTTAGCAGGGAGAGATAGATCAGCCATGATTGAATGGCGGAGTGGACGTGATGGAACAAATGGCCTAATTCTACTCCTATCACTTATGACCTTAAAGCCCCTGTCCCACTTAGGAGACCTCAACAGCAACCTCTGGTGACCTTGCCCGCCACCCAAAAAAAAATCAAGGTCGAGGTGACCTGCAACCACCTCCCACGCATATGTTGAAAACCTTCCTCGACTATGAAGAAATCCAGTTTCGACTAGACCTGCGACAAAAAAAATTATCGATTATTATTTTTAAAACGGCGACCTATTTTTAGACGAGGCCGGTTTTAATCATGATGAAAAAACAGCAGCAAGCTAGATGAAACGTCGACCACGCGGGAACCACTTTCGACCATTAGGGAGAGTGACCAAAACCTCCGGTGACCTCATCGAAACCTTGGGTGGCAGGCACGGTCACCAGAGGTTGCTGTTTAGGTCCCCTAAGTGTTTAACACTTCGAAATCTGCATGCTGTATTAAACCAAATTATAAATTCTACACATTGATATTTATTGTCAGCAGTTTTATCAATACAATGCAAATAAAAATTGATTAATCAATTAAGTCTTTGAGGTGGTTTTTATGCCTTATTTATGTATTTGTTCAACATTTTTATTTTTTTCTTTAGTTGCAAAGCTCTGAAATAGGCCATTTGGCCCAACTTATCAATGCTGACCATCAAGTGCCAATTGCTACCAATCCCACATACCAGAGCTCAGTCTGTAGCCTTCTATGCCCCCTTCCATTTCACGATGTAGAATCATGAATTCTACACGAATCAAGTGCTTGCCTGGAAACTTAGATTTTGTTCAGTGTTCTTTTTTGTTGGCTTTTTTTCCCTGAGGAGTGTGAAGTGTAGACGGAGTCGATATGCGGGAGGCTGGTTCGTGCAAAGGACTGAGCTACTTCCATAACTAGCTGCAAGGATCAGATTACACCAAGATAAAATCATTCCACTTGGTGATAACATTCCTGGAACTGTTCATTTAAAAATACATTTGTTACATTTTCACCTGACAGAAAGCAACAGATTATAATAAAATAGCCATTCTGTTGTGCTAATAATTTTGATGGTTTTACTTCAGTGAAATAAGCTGCTTTATGCCATATCTTATAGTTCAAAGCAACATCTCGAGTCACTGATTATTCTTGCTTTTAAATAAAACTTTGATTTATTTCTCTTATGTTCCTAAAAACACAAAATGCATTTTCAAATCCCTTGGGTCCAGCAGTAGCATTAAATCTCCTTCCATTTTTGATCTGTTTCACTGTTAAGTCTATTGATAAAATAGCAATATGATGCCATTGTGCATGAGTTATAAGAGAACTGTGCCAGAGGCTAGCTCTCTTCACCATTGTGCTGATCTTTTATCAGTGTCAGAGATGCCGTTTGAGATGTTACCGTGACATTGTTCATGTCATGTACATTTTTCATGACATCATCAATATTCCAAACTGGCCCATATTGAAGATTCACAAAATAAAATAAATATGAAATCATATTTCTATATCCTAAAATGAATACTTAATGGGTACATATATGCCAATTTTCATGAATGTGACATCTTGTAGTCTCAAAGCATTTTGTGCAATGATTTATCTGTGAAGAGCAGTGATGATTTTTATGCCAGCAACAGAGGACTGATAGCTAGGGAAGAGTGAAGTCAATTTCCCTCTCACAATCACCCCCAGCTGTAGAAATAAGGTAACAATGCAACGCCAGGTGAACCTGCCACTTCAAGGAAATCAGTTACTGTGCAAGATGGTCAGGTGGGAACAATACCAACAGCTTGCTGATCTTGTTAAAGCCAGCAACTGCAGGAGAGAAATATTTCATTGCATTATAGAGGGACTGCATTTAAAATATACTTCATTGGCAATGGTGTTTTAAAACATCTTTAAGTTGCAAAATGTCTAATACAAATCCCAAGATTTTCACAGCTGGAAGTGCAGTGCCAAAATAGGGACGTGCAATTTTTAAACTCATTTATATGTTCTGCAACAACATTTAATAAAGAGTTATTTTCTGCCTGTGCGTTCCATTTTACCTTTACCTTGTACTTCCGAGCAATTATTTTACTTAAACAGGACAACCTCCTGGCAACTCATTACTGATGCTGCAACTGTAAACTGATGTTTTTGTCCTTTAACAACATCAATAGACAGTATGCAAAGTTATGGTGTTGGATGCCATCAACACAAAGAACTGATCAAGCTGCACACCCTTAGGTGGTGATGACAGCTTTGAGAAGCAGACTGGTCAAGCTGAACACTTTGATATTCCAAATCCAGGGCTGGGCTGAGGAGGATAGAAGGATCCCACAATGGTGTCTTTATAACTCTTGTTATTCCTTCACTTTCAGTCATACAAACAATTGAAAGTACAAATCTGTAAATACCTCCAAATTGTAGAGGTGCAGTTAACACATCAGAAGACCGCCAAAAATAACACGAAAAAATTAATAAACTTGCAGAATGGGGATGTAATTGCCAAATCTCCTTCAATATAGATGTGACATGCTATATTTTGTTTGGAGGATCAGGCAATCCTGTTGAAAATTAATATCCATATGAGATGGAGGAACAAAAGAATCTGAAATACTGACAACATCCCAAAGCAGCAGGTAATGAAATGTAAAGGGCAACAAAAGAACATGGTTATTTCTAGAGGGAACTGTAAAGTCTAAACTTGTATAGAAGCTTGATTAGACCCCATATGACACACTGTGAATCTACTATTATAAAGAAGATAAGATTCGATTCTCAAATGAGTGGCAAAAGAATGGAACTAATGAATGACTGTAAAGGATCCTGTCCACAAAGATAAAGTGATCTTTGTGGCACAGACTTCCACAATTCTGACATCCAATGTGAATATTTTGGTTTTGAATTCAGGGACTACCCTTCATGTGTAAAATTACATTTGCAGGCTGAAATTTTTTTCCCCCTAGAATTAATCCTTGTAAATAATGCTGATAAATGTTGGTTCATTATGCCCAGCTTATTTACCTTAAGACAAAGTGGGTAAGGCACTGGTTAGCCTAATTTCAAATATAGTCCGATGATAGGCCAAACGTTTGACAGCTTTTCATCTTCAATGGTACTTTATTTTTACATGCACATGGGTACAATGAAATTATTATTTTGACAGTCCAGTAAAAATCTTCCTAGAGATATGTATAATTGTTATCAAGTACAAAAGTGCTATAGTAGATTACACTGAAGCAGTCAAATTTCCGGTGATATCTTGTATCCTTCAAGTTCAGTCATAACTTGGCCATAAAATGGGTTGGAGTTGCAGGGGTCGGCCTGCCCTAGCGATGTTGTCGATGCCTTCTACTGCTGCTCTGCATTGTTGCAGGCCGTAAGTGATCCATGTTCAGTCACTTGGAGTAGCACTCGATCTAATCGAGCCCCAGGTGGAGGCAAGACCTCCAGACCCACTCCACCATCACCTCAACCCCAACCCATGTAAGCGCCATGCCTCGTCTCACACAGCCTTCCCGCGGCTGACATTGGAGCACCCAGAGCACCCGGGGGGGGGGGGGGGGGGGGGGGGGGGGGGGGAAGCATGGTAGGCAAAGACTGCCCTGCAGCTGTGAGGCCACAATCGAGACCTCAGAAGTAGCATAGCCCAGCTGGCCACCTTACAGCTCACTCATGCACAAATCGAACCCAGTGAATGAAATGCTCGGCCTTTCACTTTTGAAAACTTTTGCACTTTATGACTAAATATAAATATGTTCCTAACACGATAAGCCTGATAAATGGTGTACACTTATTTTCCCAATTACATTGCTGAACTTCAAATAGTTTGACAATTTATACGACCAGCAAATCCTACACATGCTCAAGACCATCTGTATAGTCTACCACTGAGAATATGCAGGCACAATGGTTTCTCAAGTACGTTTTAAAATCAGACAGCATACTCTTGTCTATCCAGCATCCATGGGGAATGGAGTGTGCTTGTTAGTCATAGTCATGCCTACCAAGATGCTCCATCTAAGCTATCCCAATTTACCCAAAGCTCTCAAAACCATGTGCCGACTACTGCCCTCTGGCAGCTCATTCCATGTACCCACCACCGGAGTGAAAATGCCCTTCAGATTCTTATTAAATTTCCCCCCTCTCACTTTAAACCTATTCTCTCGAGTTTTTGATTCTCCTAGACTGCATTCACCCTATGTGTTCCTCTCATGATTTTATATACCTAAGAATAAAAGACCCTTGGCTACCCAACCACGCCTTGTGGCTCAGGCCCTCAAGTGCTGGCAATGTCCTCATAAATCTTCTTTGCATTCTTTTCAGCTTAACAGCATCTCTTCTATGTCAGCTTCCACTACATTCATCCCTACCTAACTACCAATCTAACTCAATTTACAAGTTTGATGACAACACAACTGTACTGGGCAGGCTATCAAATGATGAGACCGAGTACAGAAAAGGCATTGAGAACCTTGTAATCTGGTGCCAAGACAACAACCTCTCCCTCAATGCCAGCAAGGCAAAGGTGATTATGATTGACTTCAGGAAGCAAAGGAGTACACACACCACGGTATACATTGATGACACCGAAGTAGAGATGGTCGAAGGTTTAAGAATAAATATCACTGCATTTTTTCCTGGACCAGCCACATCGAAGCTATGGCCAAGAAAGCACACCAATGCCTCTACTTCCTCAGGCAGCTTAGGAGGTTTGGCACGTCTTCCTCACCAACTTGCATAGATGCACCACATAAAGCATTTTAAACAGATGCATTACAGCATGGTATGGGAACAGATCCATCGAAGACCACAAGAAATTGCAGGGTTGTGGACATAGCCCAGACCACAGCACAACCGACCTCCCTTCCATTGTTTCCATCTACACTTCACTGTCTTGGCCAATCTATCAGCATAATCAAGGACCAGTCTCCCTCTTCTCTCCCATCAAGCAAAAGGTACAGAAGTTTGAAAACGTACCTCTAGATACAGGGACACCTTCTGCCCAGCTGTTGTCAGGAAATGGATCCATTCTCTCATCTGTTAAAGTGCAGTCCGGACCACCCATCTACCTCATTGGAGACATTTTGAAATTTCTTTAATCAGACTTTATCTTGCAGTTATACCCTTTATCCTGTATCTGTGCCCTGTGATTGGCTTGATTGTAATCATGTATAGTCTTCATTGACTGGATAGCATGCAACAAAAAGTTTTCCACTGTACCTTGGTACGTGACAATAATAAACTAAATAAACTGAACTAAATCAAAACAGTGCAGATGCCAAAAAATCTGCAATAAATTCATGGCAGTCTTTTCTTTGACTGGTTAGCACACAAAAGCTTTTCACTGTACCTCAGTACACGGGACAATAATAATAAACTACACTAAAGTGCGGCCTCACCATCATTTTGTACAACTACAACATAGCTTCCCAATTCCTAGACTCAATTTCCTAACTGATAGGCCAGCCTATCAAAAGCCTTCTTCAGCACCCAATCTACTTGCAACGCCACTTTCAGGGCATTATGTACTTTTACACCTCAAAGCCTTCTTTCTACAATTCCCCAGGGCCCGACCAGTGACTGTGAAGATCCTGCCCTGGTTTGACTTCCCAAAATGCCACATCTCACTCTTATCTGAATTAAACTTCATGCATAGTTCCTCAGCCCACTTGCCCAGCTGATTAAGATCCCACTGTAACTCTTAATAACTATCTTCACTATCTAACATACCACCTAATTTAGTGTTATCTGCAAACTTATCATGCCATATATTCTCATCCAAATCTTTGGTTGATGACAGAGCAATGGCCAAGCTCTTTGTATGACAACACCATCAACTACAATGGAATGCATATTCCCACACCCTTGCCCCTCCCAAAACAAATTGGAAACTAGTTCAATAAATGGACTGACGTGAACTTCATGTTGGAGAAGAATAATCTTTCTTCAACAGACCAGGCCTGAATGCTAACAATGCTAAGAAGAAAAAACTCAGGAGGGTTCAGCTAGATCACAAATTCTTGGGGAACATTTCCAGCATTTATCATTTATTTTAATTATCTAACAGCTGTGTTTATCCATTTGTTTTGAATTAAAGGTCATTTCAATCTGCAATAAGGAATTAGGTAAAAAATAGCAATATTTCAAAAGATTTAGTTTGGCATGGATATAAAACCTGAAATCTGACTGAAATATGGCAGGAAAATTAAAGTGTAAAATGACAGATATGGCAACCAAACTGCAAAGTAAACTTGAATACAGCAAATAATACAGCCATTTCAATGTTATGCTTTATTAGGTACAGGAACTTCAGTCAATAAAATTCCCAATACATACCACATCTTGGTTGACAGAACAGAAACAAAAAAAAACCACCAACACTACATAACAGCATGTCTGTCTTGCATTGGTTGGAATGGGAAATTGGTTACATAAATATTTGATTTGCTATGTATGAATTTTTAAACACATCTTAAAAAAACATATTTTTTTAATTTTCTAGCTAATTTAGCTTGTATTTCATTATTGTGAACATTCTGTACCAATACAGGTTCTCGTAGAAAGGATTAAATTTTGACAACTAGAATGCAATTATTTCAGTGCAAATTGCTGGTAATAGTTACATGCCTTAAATATACATCATTCAAATATCGAAAACCTGTTATAAAATCGACATTAGATCCTTTTATGCAGTGTGAAACACATTTAAGAAATGCTCATATCCCAGTGAGCATTAAATATCTTTTCTGCCACATTGAGGTTTATCCTTATTGGAGCTAATATTTACCTCCATTTAAATGCAGTCTGATTAATTTGAGCCGCCTCAACATTTTTCTAATAAACCTATTCATTGGGTATTCTGATTGAGTGGGAAACAGACATTTTACAGTGTAAACGGACAAACAATGCCATTTTATTGGTGTTTGATTTCACATAACACTTCAGGATGCAGTGTCTGACGTGTAATCTATCCATTTAATGAATTGGATACCCTATATATTAATCAAAATACAAAGTTTTGGGTACAGACAACAAAATCTAAGATCGTGAACATCCAAACAAGTGCACATCAAGACCAATTACCTTCAGTGCCATTTTTCCATTTTCCCTCTAATAACTAAAAGTAAACATTTATTTCACCATCATTACATCAGTTAAAAATTAAAACCCATACGAACATCCTAGTTTTTCAATACCTTAGCCAACCATTTCAATTAGATAATTTAACCAAAAATTGAAATTGAGTTTAACAAATTTTGTTCAAAGATAAAATCTCATATGAATGGGATTCTAAAAAAAAAACAAGCATTTGGAATATATCTAGGCTGACAGCCTGTAACATTAATCAGTTGCTCAGTATGTTTATTTATCTTTCACAGAGGATGCATTGTTTCCACGTCAATTTGTGGTGGGAGCCAATCGACTTACAAAGGAAATGCAATTAAGACACATATTTCGCAAAAATCCAGGGCAGACAGGTTTCATGATTAAATGTTCCAACAGTAATTTCAGTTCTGAAAAGAGATTTCTGAAACACAAAAAGGGGTGTTAAAATCTTGGTATGGCTCAGATTCTTATTCAACAATTAGCAACAAGAGATGATAGATAGCAAGAACCTGAAATATGTCAGATAATGACCCTTCTCATTTTCCTTATGAGAATATTTCATGAGCTAAATGGGAATGACAAGGTGAACATGATGTACAAGTACATTTCATTCATAACTTTATTCATTCATAGAAAATTAGCACAACTTCGTCAGTATGTACTACGACCTTTTCAAAGACATTCAAGGTGGGAAATGGGATACCACTGAAAAGCACTGCAAAAACACTCGTTGTGGAGAATTTCATGATTTAGACCCAACAAAGAAGATAGATCAGTAATATTTCTAAATCAGAAAGTCAGAAAAAAACGCATGGGTGATGACATTGCCATGATTAAATGTCATGCATCAGTTACCCTTGCCCTTCTAGGTTGTGGGCACTGTGACAGGAGTAGTGCAGGAGATTTAATAAACAGCCTTTAAGGCAAGATCTTGTTAGTTTTATAAGAGGCTGTGAAGCTGGAGAGGAGCCCGGGAGATTTAAAAAGCAAGCATTAAGGCATAGTTCATTGAAATAAATAGAAAGGAGACAGACTCAAGCGGAGCATCCATTTTGACAAAAAAAGACAAAATGTTGGAGTGATTTATCGGGTCGGGCAGTATCTCTGGAGAACATGGATAGATGACGTTTCGGGCTGTAACCCGTCTTCAGAATGAAACAGGGCTCTCACTTAACTTTTTTTCTCTGTTTCCAGCCGGGCAACCTCGGCAGCTTTTTAGGTTGCCAAATGACAGTTTAGATGGTCATTTAAGACGGCTTGCATGACGCGTGCGATAATGTGCTTGGACGAAGTGCGCAGTTATCAGTCGGAATTATGCTCAATGAAGCATTCACATATTATTTCTGCTTCAAATAAGGTCAAACTAAATATATTCATCAATCAAGACATGATATATATCACAATGACATGCAGCAAAATTATAATACAGTATCTCAGCTCTTTTTACACATTGCAATGAATGCAATTTCTATTATTTCTTTCCACTTCCAAACAAAAATGTGGTTAGATTATTCAGCGTATGATCAACCTCGGTGAGACCAAGCGCAGGCTTGGCGATCGCTTCGCACAACACCTCTACTCAGTTCGCAATAACCAACGTGATCTTCCGGTAGCTCAGCACTTCAACTCCCCCTCTCATTCCGAATCTAACCTTTCTGTCCTGGGCCTCCTCCATGGCCAGAGTGAGGCCCACCGCAAATTGGAGGTGCAGCACCTCATATTTTGCTTGGGTAGTTTACACCCCAGCGGCATGAACATTGGCTTCTCCAATTTCAGATAGTTCTTGCTTTCTCCCTCCTTCTCCTCCCATTCCCAGCTCTCCCCCAGCCTACTGTCTCCGTCTCTTCCTTTCCTTTTTCCCGTGCCCCCCCCCCCTCCCGACATCAGTCTGAAGAAGGGTCTCGACTTGAAACGTCGCCTATTCATTCGCTCCATAGATGCTGCCTCTCCTGCTGATTTTCTCCAGCTTTTTTGTCTACCACCCATTCACACAAGTTCTGTTATCCCACTTTCCTCACCCACTCCCTACACATTAGGAGCAATTTTACAGAGATAAGAACATACAAAGCCAATGCGTCTTTGGCATGTGGGAGGAAACCCACACGCTTGCAGGGAGAATGTGTGAATTCAACATTAACAGTGCCCGAGGACAGGATCGAACACAGATCTCTGGCGTGTGAGGCAGCAAGTCTACCAGCTGTGCCACTATTTTGTTTTCCAACACACAAAAAATTGGTTACTAAAAAAAAAAGAAACTATCCATTTTCAGTCTTAAATCTCTAAGTGATGCTATGTCCCCCTTTACAGCTACTGTATGTTTTAATTCAGTTCGACTATGGGGCTGTACATTGGCCATAACGTTGCTGCCTAAAAGTGCCAGAGACCCGGAATTGATCCTGAATATGGGTGCTGTCTGTATGGAGTTTGCTCCTTTTCTCTTTGATCGCACGGGTTTTCTCCACGTGCTCTTGTTTCCTTCCACATCCCAAAGGAGTGCAGGAACCTTTTTCAGACCCAACCCAAAATGTAATATTTTCCTTTTGTCCAGAGATTCTGTCTGACCTGTTGAGTTACTCCAGCTTTTTATGTCTATCTTCAGTTTAAACCAGCATCTGCAGTTCCTTCCGACACACACACGATACTATACGATAGAACTTTATTAATCCCAGGAGGGAAATTGTGTGTGTGTGTGTGTGTGTATATATAAAATACACAGAGTTTCATTTTCTCGTTCATAACATTGTTTACAGAGTACTATATTTACATATTCTGTTGTGCTGCTGCAAGTAAGGATTTCATTGTTCTAAGTGGGACGTGAGAGAATAAAATACTCTTGACTTACGTCGCTAATGTGTGGGATAAAACTAGAGTATGGGTGATCGGTGGTCGGCGTGGACGCAGTGGGCCGAAGGGCCTGTTTCCACGCTGTATCTTTAAATTAAACTAAAAACACTAAAACCAGAGGGAGTCTAAAGAAAGGTCTCTACCCGAAACATCACCCAATTTCTTCTATCCAGAGATGCTGGCTGCTCCATGGAGTTCCCCCACACAATTAAAGCATGGAATAGTCTTCACCCTACCATAGTTACCCAACCAGACGCAACTAAATTTAAGGTAGCTCTTTTTTCCCCAAGAACCATTTTTTTGCTCCAAGTCAAGAGAGTTTTATTGTCATGTGTCCCAGATAGGATAATGGAATTCTTGCTTGCTGCAGCACAACAGAATATGTAAAAATAATACAGAACAGGAGATAAAAGTTCAGTATGTCTATATACCATAGACCATATATATCACAATAAATAAACAGATAAAGTGCAATAGGCTGTTATTGTTCAGAGTTTGGAGTTTGGTGGTGGACCCTCCACCACCTCCAGTTTAAATTCCATTTGGAATTTAAAACCAAGAAAACCAAGAAGCAAGAGTTACTCCAGCTCCAGGGAATGATTCTGTGTTGGTTTTCAGCGGTCGCGGCGAGGCGGCGACCGGACAGCAATGGCGGCCATATCGCCCACAATGCAAAGGGAGGGAGAAAGTGCCCGGCGCCAACCAGTTGCTGTGGCAGTGCGCATGTGCAAGGCGGCTGGCCATGCCGGCGGATGAGGAGCGGCCGGAGAGTTGAGACCCAGACACGGATGGCGGGCGGAGACAGAGTGACAGAGAGAGAGAGAGAGAGAGAGAGAGAGAGAGAGAGAGAGAGAGAGAGAGAGAGAGAGAGAGAGAGAGAGAGATGATAGCGAGACGAGCTAGAGCAGTATGAGATGACGAGGAGAGATCCGAGAGACAGTCAGATGGAGCTCTTCCGATCGAGTGGATACCTATCTCATATCGTAGCTACCTCTCGAAGATAAGACAGCCTCTCTCTCTCTCAGGCGGCCCTTCAGAGTTGACTGCGTAGCGTGTCCCGTGCTTGCTTTGCCCAGCACGGGCAAAATGACACGGCTTTTAGGTTGTCCGGCGGGACTTTAGGTGGCCATTGGCAGCCGGGCAACCGTTAATTTTAAGCCCTGTGAAACATCACATATCCAACCGGAAAAGTCCATTATCCATGTTTTCTAGAGATGCTGCCTGACACGCTAAGTTACTTTAGAATGTTTTTTTTTGATAAACCAGCATCTGCATTTCCTTGTATCTACATCCACTTTGAACTGGTCGTTTGAGAGCCAAGCACTGTATTTGAGTGGTAAGTACTCAGACTTTGTATCAAGAGGTTTCAGCAAGAAGCCTGAGCAGTGGAAAGGTAAGATAAGCTAAGGTTGTTCATATTTTCCTCTTCAGCCTCATTGCAGTTAGGATGGCAGTTGGGGCAGTTGTATGCTCCTCCTGCAGGCTGTGGGAGATCAGTGTCCCCTGGTGATTACACATGTGGGAAGTGCCCAGTTGCAGTTTGACCGACTGCATCAAGCGAGTGGAGTTGAACTCACACTGGAGCATTATAGGTAGGAGTATCCGTGAGATAATCACACCTAACGTTCAGGCAGCAGGTAGATGGGCGACCACCAGAAAAGCCAGAGGAGATAGGCAGAGACTGCAATGTTCCTTTGTGGCAATTCAGTGAAGAGCAGCAGCCGCCAAGTCTGTGGCATGATGACTGGCACAGATGCACAGCAGGGAATGGTGGAGAGAGGGAGAGCTAGGTGGAGGAAGAGCAACCAGAGGTTGTTGTATACATTGGTTTTAATGATATAGGTACCTAACCTTCGAAGACTTCAAGAAGGCGTTTGACTTGATTCATCAATGCAAAATGATGAAGATTTTGAAGGCTTACGGTATCCCTCCTCGTCTCCTTAGAGCCATTGAGGATATGCACTTGGGCAACCCGGCCAAGGTTGTCATCCCGGATGGCGAGAGCAAAGTGTTCGGGATCATCACGGCGGTCTTACAGGGAGACACGCTGGCACCCTTTCGCTTCGTCATTGTCCTTGATTATGCCATGAGGCAGGCGCTCAAGGAACATGAGGACCTCGGCTTCACAATCAACCCAAGGCATTCGAGAAGAATCGGGCCAGTCAACTTGTCAGACCTCGACTTTGCTGACGACATCGTACTGCTATCAGACCAGATTAGGGAGGCACAGGGGCTGCTCGGCAGGGTCGAGACGGAGTGCGAAAAAATGGGCTCCACCTCAATGCCAAGACGGAGTACATGGCGTTCAACGTTGGTGACCATGAGCCTCTCAAGACCAGTGGCGGGGCATCTCTCAAGAAAGTGGAGGACTTCAAGTACCTGGGAGCTCGGATGCAGTGGTTGGAGACTGACATCAAGGTCTGGAAAGTGCTCGCATGGAAAGCCCTCAATAACATGGGGAAAATCTGGACGTCTCGGGTGTCTAAGGGTCTCAAACTGAGAGTCTTCCATGCAACTGAGGTTAGCTAATGTTATCCCACTTTTTTAGAAAGGCGGGAGAGAGAAACCAGGGAATTATAGACCAGTTAGCCCGACATCAGTGGTGGGGAAGATGCTGGGGTCAATTATAAAAGATGAGATAGCCGAACATTTGGATAGCAGTAACAGGATCAGTCCGAGTCAGCATGGATTTACGAAGGGGAAATCATGCTTGACTAATCTTCTGGAATTTTTTGAGGATGTAACTAGGAAAATAGACAAGAGAGTGCCAATGGGTGTAGTGTACCTGGACTTTCAGAAAGCATTTGATAAGATCCCACATAGGAGATTAGTGGGCAAAATTAGGGCACATGGTATTGGGGGTAGAGTGCTGACATGGATAGAAAATTGGTTGGCAGACAGGAAACAAAGAGTGGGGGTTAACGGGTCCATTTCAGAATGACAGGCAGTGACTAGTGGGGTACCGCAAGGCTCTGTGCCGGGGCCATAGCTATTTACAATACATATTAATGATTTAGATTAAGGGATTACAAGTAACATTAGCAAATTTGCAGATGACAAAGCTGGTGGCAGTGTGAACTGTGAGGAGGATGCTATGAGAATGCAGGGTGACTTGGACAGGTTGGGTGAGTGGACAGATGCATGGCAGATGCAGTTTAATGTGGATAAATGTGAGGTTATCCACTTTAGTAGCAAAAACAGGAAGGCAGATTATCTAAATGGTGTCAAGTTGGGAAAAGGGGAAGTACAACGGGATCTGGGGGTCCTTGTTCATCAGTCAATCAAAGTAAGCATGCAGGTACAGCAGGCAGTGAAGAAAGCGAATGGCATGTTGGCCTTCATAACAAGAGGAGTTGAGTATATGAGCAAAGAGGTCCTGCAGTTGTACAGGGCCCTAGTGAGACCACACCTGGAGTATTGCGTGCAGTTTTGGTCTCCAAATTTGAGGAAGGACATTCTTGCTATTGAGGAAGTGCAGCGTGGGTTCATAAGGCCATCTGCTGAGAGAATGGAGCAGCTGGGTTTGTATACGCTGGAGTTTAGAAGGATGAGAGATGATCTTATTGAAACATATAAGATTATTAAGGGTTTGGACACGCTAGAGGCAGGAAACATGTTCCTGATGTTGGGGGAGTCCAGAACCAGGGGCCACAGTTTAAGAATAAGATGTAAGCCATTTAGAACGGAGATGAGGAAACACTTTTTCACACAGAGTTGTGTCTGTGGAATTCTCTGCCTCAGAGGGCGGTGGAGGCCAGTTCTCTGGATACTTTCAAGAGAGACTAGATAGGGCTCTTAAAGATAGCGGAGTCAGGGGATATGGGTAAAAGGCAGGAACGGGGTACTTATTGTGGATGATCACCCATGATCACATTAAATGGCGGTGCTGGCTCGAAGTGCCGAATGGCCTACTCCTGCACCTATTGTCTATCTGTAGAGACCATATTATTGTACGGGTGAGAGGCTATCGATGGTACCTACACCCGAATGCTCAGAAAAGTTCAAAATGTCAGTTGGAGGGACCACATCATCAACGCCCAGCTCTATGGGGAGATTCCACCTCTGACCGAGAAGATCAGGTGGAGAAGGATGAGGCTCGCTGGTCACTGCCACCGTCACCCAGAAATGCCAGCAAACAAGGTTGTGCTGTGGGAACCCACCCATGGATGACGTGATCCGGGACGGCCAATCAAGACGATGCTGAAGACGTTGATGGAAGACGCATGTGCAGAGACAAAAGAGGAGCTTGCCAGCTGTATGGAGGACAGAGATGTGTGGTGCGTCCATCACCTTGCCCGTCGGAAACCAGCACCACCGCGTCGCTAATGTTTTCAACGATAATAATAAAAAATAATTAATTAATAATAATAATAATGATAATATTATAGGTAAGAGAAGTGATGATGTCCTGCAGACTGAATACAGAGAATTTGGCAGGAGAGTACAAAGTAAGAACTCAAGGGTAATAATCTCGAAATGCCTCTGATGCCATGTGCTAGTGAGAACAGGAATAAATGGATAATGAAGATGACTGAGGTCTTGGTGCAGGGTGCAAAGGCTCTGGTATTTGAACTATTGTGACAGGGACATAGTTAATCCCTACATGAGGGATAGGCTATACCCAAACTGGAGGCGATCAATATCCAGGCAGAGAGATTTGCTAGAGCTGCTTGGGAGGATTTAAATTAGCCTGTCAGTAGGGTGGGAATCGAAGCAGCAGTGAGGCAGATGAGAAAGTTGAAACAAATGCAAAGATAAAGAGAATAAGTTGAGTCGACAAGACAGGCAAGATGGAGCGAAAGATGTCCGATGGTTTAAACTGGATTTATTTCAATGCAAGAGGCCTGATACGTAGGGCAGATGAACCCAGGGCATACAATACGAAACAATAGAACTTTATTTATCCCAAGAGGGAAATTGGTGTGCCAATAGTCATAAAACATAACAAGATACATGAAATATGAAATTAAAATGACAAGTGGAAAGTCCAGGATTGGGAATGTGCAAAGATTGGGGAGGAGGGGGAAGGGGAGTTAGTCTACCCCACGACAGAAAGGGGAGGAGTTGTACAGTTTGATAGCCACAGGGAAAAAGGATCTCCTGTGACGTTCTGTCGATTCAAACATGGGACTGGGATATCTGGATCCAGAGCAGAATGACAAAATCTGACCACAGTACTCCAAATGCGGCGCAACACACCAACATCTTGTACAACTGTAACAGTACTGGGGAATTCAGTGCTGTCTTCAGAAATTAAAAAATATCAGCTCAAGAGTAACAACTTTTTATCAACCACATAATAAACTAAACTAAATTGTCTTCTTCAAAAGAACAGATACTTTAGAGGTCAGTGCCAGTTCAGGACAAACTATCCTCTTACATTCAATGAAACTTGGATTATCAATTAAAGAATCAGTTGCAATAGTAAGCAATTTCAGGACAAGTCTTTGACTAATAATGATTACTCCTGACTAACTCGTACTACCTTTCTAAAAATAAAATTTGTAACAGCATTCCATGCGACACTGGATTCACTTCAAGTTAGATTAAGATGTTTAACCAATGCACCAAAACACTGAAATACATACCGGCAATAGGGGTTTCTGTGAGAAGAGTATCGGAGTGCAAGAAATCTGTAGTAAATGAAAGGCTGTAACAAACTTCCTTGGCCACTATAAAAATGTAAAAATGGAAAATTATTGCAATGCATCCACGTTGCTAGTTTCATGCATGCAAATAACTATATTGCTTAAATGAAATTTAATAGCAGATTAAGTTATGACAAAAATATCCACATTAAGTCATATTACCTTAAGAGCATGAAGACTGTGGCTGGCATCAGAAAAATTTCATTGCAAGCAATAAACTTCAAAATATTCTGCTGATTGGCTGAAATTTTATCCAACATGTTCCTCAAAAAAGCCAAACTGCCTGAACCCAGGATCTAAAAAGAACAGGAGCAGTTGTTAGTTGCTATAACCTTCTCTGTTCTCTGAAACCCTATGAATTCTCTGCAATCAATCCTGATGCGTAAGTATTTTCAATAGTAATTTTTAAACATATTTTCCTAAACCTAGATAAAAATGTCTTCTAATTTGCTACCTCTTTGTGGCATATATTTTTGTGAGAGTTCTTCAGCCAGAATGATAAATTAGCAATAAATAAATTCCACCTCCAAGGGGCAATGTACTTTACAAATTTGATTCTGAATCTTTTGCCACGTGCTGCAACTCCGATACAGGGTCAGAAAAAAATGGTCCCATTTTCCTGGGAATCTTTTCCCTGGGATATTTAGAATACATAATTAGTCCTCTATTAAAGTCTCACTCGAGTCATGAGAATGATTAGTGATCAGCAGTCTATACCTCTGATAGACTTGATGGGCCGAATATATCAAGATGGGCTGAGTAGACCCGATGGACCGAATGGCCTAATTCTGTACATAATCACTTATGAACCTAATCTGCTTCAGATTAGACTTTGTCCTTGCTACATGCCATTTTACGTTGGCCCAAATCCCTCTCAATCTTTCTTTTCCATGTACCTGTCCAACTTTCTTTTAAATACTGTTAAAGTACCTGCCTCAATCCTCTGGCAGCTTATTCTATATATCCACCACCCTGAGTGAAAAGGTTTTCCCTCAGGTTCGTATTAAATCTTTCCCCTCTCACCTTAATCCAATGCCGTCTATTTCTCGTTCCCCTATTCGGGGTAAAAAAAAGTCTGAGCATTCACCATACGTATCCCCCCCATGATTTTGTACACTACTAGATCACCATCCAGCCTCTTACGGTCTTACGAATAAAGGCCTAGCCTGCCAAACTTCTCCCCCCTATAGGTCAGGCCCTCAAGTCCTGGCAACAACTTCGTAAATCTTCTCTGCACTCTTTCCAGCTTAATGACTTCCTTCTTATAGCAGAATGATCAAAACCAAACACAATACTCCAAATGCAGCCTCAGCAACCCAACACCCCAACTTCTATAATCAGATATTGATATATCAAAGACCTTATTTAACACCCCATCTACCTGTGATACCACAATATCTCTGCTCTACAACACTAAAGGGCCCTGTCATTCATTGTGAAGGTCCCACTCTGGTTTGACTTGTCAAAATACACACTTGGCTGCAGTAAACTCCATTAGCCATTCCTCAGCCCAATTGCCCAGCCGATCATGATCCTTCTAGAATTTTTGATAACCATCTTCACTGTCTACAATACCCTTGGGAAGGAGCCCCTCGGTGACCGAGCGTGTTCTATTGGTGAGAGTAACCCGATGAAAGTGCTGTTGGCCAGGGGCTACAAAGTGAGCCGCAACAACAGCTGTGTCAACTGGACGGTGCGATAGCTGATGAAGATGAGCTCGCTGGTGCTGACCAGCGCCTAGTTTTAAGATGAAACGACATAAGGTGCTGGAGTGACTTAGCGGGCCAGGCAGCATCTATGGAGAACATGGCCCTTTTAGGTCAGGACCCTTCTCCAGATTGATTGCCGAGTTACTCCAGCACTGTGTCCTTCTGGGCATTAACCAGCATCTGCAGTTCTTTGTTTCTACCAAGTTTTAAGGTGATCCTGACCTGCATGAAACCTGACTTATGTAAGAATTTACAGTACATAACCTTTATTTTAGTTGGGGCGTGTCTGTTGTTTGATACACCACAACTGAAGAAATAACTGCACAAATGTGGAGTTCCAAAAGTAGATCTGGACTTGTGGGAGGAGGTCTTACATAGCTCTTGGACTGATTGGAGTTGGAATTTAATAGTATTCTTTGCATTTGCCAAGTAACATTTTCTTTGGAAATTTTGTTTAAAGGAATGTCACCAAACTCCAAGATATGATTATAAGAAAGGCTTATGTTTTCCACTGCTAAATCCTCAAAATATTCAACACCAAAAAAGATTTTGAGATACATGGATCAAATATGGGCAAATGGGACTGGCTTAAATGGATATCCTATGTGGCATTAAAGGGTTGAGCTGACGGGCTTGTTTCCATGTTGTATGACTGACTCTAAATCAGCCAGATTAGAGACTGGTAGCAAAGTTATTTCATGGTGCTATGGACAATGCCCCCTTCAGCTTTCTGTTTCAATCTGGAAAATGGAACCCACAGAACTATTTGAACAGTTTTTGAAGTATGTACTACAAAGAGCTGAAACATGTTTTATACTAACAAAATGTCTGCACTATTCACCTCAATAGCACACAGAAAGGTGTTTGGTTACGAAACAATACTTACATCCAAAATTTTCTTTGTATAGGCTGTAGCATGTAACAGAGAAAATAGAAACACTGGAAAAATACTCACTGAGGAGAAAGTTAAGGAAAAAAAATTCACTAGTCAGAAACCAAAAATTTATATTAATGGATCTATAAATTTAAAACTAATAATACTGCTGATACATCCAGAAACTTCACTGCAAAAATAATACATTGGCATTTTCAATCATCTTTCACCTCTTTCATGGAATCGCAAAGCATTATGGAACAAAAGATTACTTCTGGTCCAATCTATTATAGAACCACTTTCTACACCCAATCCTATGCAAAGCAAATTAAATGAACTAATGATTGTATAATCTATAGCACAGCCATTGCCGAATTTTCTAACATGTGATCAACAGAAGTTGAAGATGCACAAATATTTTTCAATTTCAAAAAGAAATGACATTTTTCCCCACACACCTTGCAACCCATAAAACTTGCCTACCCCTCCATACAATTCCTCCTCAGGTCCTCTCACCTCCCCATACTCAACTTCCCTGTTCAATGCACATGTCCAAAGACACTGTCCTAAGTCTTCCCTCAAAACAAGAGCCCAGACTCCTGCTCTTAGATCCTAGTCTCTGACGAATATTCCTTGAAACTCCTACCTTAATCTTGAAACTTCCCAAAACTCCTAAACAAAGAGGCTCCCATCAAAATATTGTACGACCCCAAATGAAGGATTAATTGAATGAGATTAAGAGATGCAGCAGGAAACCAGATGCTTTAGCCCACCGGGTCCATGCTGACCATCGATCACCTGTTCACACTAGTTCTATGTTATCGCACTTTCTCATCCACTCCTTATACACTAAGGGCAATATACAGAGGCATTTAACCTACAAAACTGCACATTTTGGGGATGTGGGAGGAAACCGAAGCACCCTGAGGACACCCACTTGGTCCCAAAGAGAACGTGGAAACTCCACACACCCGAGGTCAGGATTAAATCCGGGACTCAGGAGCTGTGAGGCAGCAGCTCTACTAGTTGCGCCACCTGAAAGCGATATCAGCAGGAATTTAGTTCCCAGGATCACATCAGGTGCAAATATTGGTCTTGTGGAAAAATCTACTTGGCATAAGGACAAATATCTTACAGACAACTTGAAGTGAGCAATAACTTATTTCCATACTTACACAGCAAATGAGCGTCTTAGGGACTCGCTATAAAAACGTTCAATTGTAAATTTAAATAACAAGAGTACAAACAGGAAGATCAGTTGTGTACATTTAAATTTTTTGTATTTTATGGCAGTGTTTCAACTCCACTTTAATGCAGTCAATATTTAAAGGATACTTGTAACTGGATAAGAGTTGACAAAGATTAATGAGAAAAGGAGATAGTGGCAGCTGTCCTCTAGCAGGGCCTGATTCAGAAAAGCACGGCTCAATTGGAAGTGAGGTAAACGTTGATGCAATCGAAGTGCACTCGTAAGGGCATTTGCCAGCAAAGCACGTTGGTAAAAATTGGCAGCTTCATATAACCTGTAAAGCAAAGGACCAGCTTTCAATAAATATATTTTGCAATATCATTACCCACTTTAATAATTTAAGCAATCTTCAAAATTTATGCACTATTTAGAAACACAAAACCTTTGAAATTTTTTACCAAATTTTCTTGAAGACAATGGTTTGCAATGGTTCAGTTATCAAATGTATCTACTGTACGCAAATTGTTGTGGGGATACTGATAAGACACAAACTGGATAAATTACATTTTGGTTCTAAGGGTACTGACCTGAAACGTCACCTATCCATTTTCTCTAGAGATGCTGCCTGACCTGGTGAGTTACTCAAGCAATTTGTGTCAATCTTTGGTATAGACCAGCTTTTGCTGCTCTTTTTTCTTACTGATAGTTTTAATACCTTGTGCGAGTCTGAAACTCATTTTGGGGTAATACAAAAGTCTACTTAATACAACTATCATTCTATAATCATTTAACCTACACTTCAAGAAATACTCATCAGAAATCAGGAATGGCAACTTGTCATTGCCTTTTCAAGGGTAGGGTCTTCGTCATGAAAGTTAACTTTCTCACTAGAAATCAGGAACCTTACACTTTGCAATTTAAAACATAAGCATCATAATCAGAAGACTGACGTTTTATGGTCAAAGTCTTTGGCGAGAAGGCTGAGCAGAGGATGATGGCAAGATACAGTATGGTCTTTTTTTTGTAACTTTCTTCTTTAGTCTAAGTGCAGTCGGGATGCAGCTAGCTCGATAAACTTCTCCTGTAGGATGCAAAGTCAGGTAAACTTCCAGTGTCCCCAAGGACTACACCTATGGGAAGTGCATCCAGCTGCAGCTCCTGATTGACTGTAGCTGAATGGCCTCAAGATCATCAAGAAGACTGAGCATCATATATGGGAGTTACAATGAGGTGGTCATACCAAAAGTGCATACAGAAAAATAGATGGAAAAATAAGTAGGTAGTGAGTGCAGGCATCCCCCAAGGACATTCTCCTCGAAAACAAGTATACCCTTTTGGATGCTGCTAAAGGGAGGATGAGCGTTCAGAGGAGAGCAGCAGCAGCTGTCAGGTATGTGGCACCAGGTGTAACTCTGAAGCACAGCAGGATAGGATGGTCAGATGGAAATATACAAGTAGGGGAACCGTTATTTAGGGGACAAATAGGAGACTCTGTGGCCGCAAAAAGGACTACAGAATGGTGTGTTGACTCCCTGATGTTTGGGTTTAGGATGTCTCGGAGTGGCTGCAGATAATTCTGTAGGAAAAGGATGAGCATCCGGGTCATTGTGCACATTGACACAAATTACATAGGTAGGAAAACAGATGAGGTCCTGCACAGTGGCTTTCGGGAGTTAGGCAAAAGGTTGAAAAGTAGGACCAAGGGTAGTAATCTCTGGATTATGCCCCATGCCACATGCTAGTGAGGGAGGGATGGATGAATGAGTGGCTGAGGAGTACAGGGGTAGGGAATTTGGATTTTTTGAGTCATTGAGATCTCTTCTGGTAACCTATACAAGAGAAATGTGTTGCACTTGAACTGGTTGGGGACCTCTATCCTGACAGGCAGGTTTGCATGTGCTACTCGGAAGGCTTTAAACTAGATTGACAGGGGAACAGGATCTGATGCAGTAGTGAGGCAGGTGGAAGGCTAGAAGTCGGTACAGAAGCTAGTGACATCATGTTCAGTAGACAGGATAGGTAGGAGTAAGGCAAGGATTGAGAAAAATCGGTTAGATAAAACTGCATTTATTTCAAAGCAAGGTCTGACAGCAAGGCTAATGAACTGAGGGCATGGATGTGTACATGCAACTGGAATGTTACAGCTTTTACAGAAGCCTGGCTAAGGGAGAGACAGATTGGCACCTAATGTTCAAGGGTACAGGGGCTACAGGTGAGATAGAGGTGGGTATAAAGGAGAAGGGGGTTGCTTTATTGATTAAGGAGAACACCGCAGAAGTAGCAACTGAATCATCCTACCACAACCAGAGAGCAATGCTGAACTACTATCTACCTCCTTGGTGACCCTCAGATATCCTTGCTCGGACTTTACTGGCTTTACCTTGCACTAAACGTTATTCCCTTATCATGTACACATACATGATGTTTTTTTATACACTGTAAATGGCTTGATTGTAATCATGTATTGTCTTTCTGCTGACTGGATAGCACGCAACAAAAGTTTTTCACTGTACCTCGGTACACATGACATAAAGCTAAACTGAACAGTATTCAGAGATGCCATTGTTGAAGGATCATCCAAAGGTTAGAGGTGCAGGAATTAGAGCAACAAATAGGCCAAGAGATCACAAAATTAATAGGGTAGCTATAACTTTTCCAGTATAGACGGAGATTGCAATCGTGCCAAGAGCTTAAATGGGGTGGAATTTGTAAAGTGTGTTCAGGAACGTGTCCTCATGCAATACGTGAAGGGCCCTACAAGGAAGAGAGCAAAGCTTGACCTACTCTTGGTGAATGGGTAAAGCAAGTGACTGAGGTCCAGCAACCACTGCTCTATTAACTTTAAAATATTTGTGCACAAGGGCAGGACTGGTCCTCAAGTTAAAGTTCTAAATTGGTGCTAGGCCAACTTTGATGGTATTAGAAAGGAACTTGTAGAAGTGGATCGAAGTAGGTTGCTTGCAGGCAAAGGGACGTTTGGAAAGTGGACAGAAGGCAACTACATTCTAACTCCATAAAATCCCCACAGGATTTTACAGGTTCATTATTTAAAAAAAAATTAGAATAGAGATTAGTACAGGTGCAATTCATAACCTTGAAATGTTAATGCTATGTCCAACCTATTTAAATAAACAATATCCTATAAACAACCAAATATATATCATTCCACACTATCATATTATCATTTGAATAAGCCACCATTTTATTTACTCCACAAAATGCTTCCATAAAACACTGTACTAACATTTGTACGAAAGAACTGCAGATGCTGGTTTAAATCGAAGGTAGACACCCATTCCTTCTCTCCAGAGATGCTGCCTGACCTGCTGAGTTACTCCAACATTTTGTGTCCACTGAACTAACATTCATGGCCTTTAGACTGGTGTATAGTATGGTGTATTTATAAAAATGCATTGCTATATCAAAGATAACTGCACTAAAATGATGATGCATCACAAGCATTTTTCAATACGAGTAAGACATTTTCCTTCAATGTGAAAACTAATTCAATCAATTTAAGAAATGATACTTACCCCATAAAAGGAAATATGAACAAGATGGAACAATAAATTGTGAAAATCCGAGAAAGCCACATGGCAGCCTCCAGTTTGTTACCCATCATGTATTGCTGAAAATGAAAGAGATTTGTAATTATGAAGTATTATCAAATACAAATATGCCAAAATCCCAATCAAAACCAACATCTAACAAAATTATTAGAAAGGAACTTGTAGAAGTGGATCGAAGTAGGTTGCTTGCAGGCAAAGGGACGTTTGGAAAGTGGACAGAAGGCAACGACATTCTAACTCCATAAAATCCCCACAGGATTTTACAGGTTCATTATTTTTTTTTAAATAACAAAATAAGTTCTTATATGAGGATAGTGGCTAACACTATTAACAGAAAATACCTGCAATATTTGGAAAATTCATACATATTCCAAAACACAAATTTATATATTATTGTTTCAACAATTGCATTTGATTGGCAATCAAACACTAGGAGATGGGCCAAAAACTCTCAGGAATTAATAAAGTCAAAAAGTAATAATCACTTCCAAACACCATTTAAATCACGAAAAAGTATCACAGGAGCATTAACAAATAGAAAATTAAACCACAGTAATAATATTCATGAAATAGAACAGATAATTTGGATTGTCATGAATCAAATAGATCAATTCAAATAAATCCTTTACGCTTGCACTCAAATCAATTTTAACATCCCTGACATGAAAACAAACTGATTTATGAACTTGGATGGGAACTTGAATGTGCACGCATAAGCATCAATAGCAGAAACTCATGGTTAATTCAGAGGATTATGCTATTTCCCACAATAGTTTTATTGTTAACCAATTTTAAGAGTCAATGTAGACTTCTTGTTTTATTGAACAGTAGACAATAACAGAACAATTTAAGTGTGGGAATGCATATGGCATTCAATTGAGTTTTTAATCCTGAAATATAATTTTCATTTTACGATTCATGGTTGTAAAACAAAGACTAATGTATTTCTCTCATTTATCATCAGTTTGGAAGAAGGAACCAGAAATTAGGCCTGGGAAATTATGCAGTAATTACTATGGGGCTTAAAGGTATACAGCATTTATGTCACTGTTGTGGAAAAAATAAAATGAAAACTGTTTTATTTCAATTTATAATCTACATTCTTATTTTGTCTATCACCTTTTCCATATTATGCCATCTCTAAACAAATAATGATCATTACCATAAGGTTACTCACCCCCTTGATACTTTGATACATACTTTGATTCAGTGATCTAGTTCCAATTGATTCAGTAACTAGTAGGGACATGTATCACACTACTACTACAGGAAGGAACTGCAAATGCTGGTTTACACAGAAGATAGACACAAAATGCTTGAGTATCTCAGCGGGACAGGCTGCATGTCTGGATAGAAGGAATGGGTGACGTTTTGGATCGAGACCTTTTGTCACCCATTCCATCTATCCAGAGATGCTTCTTGTGTCACACTACTACTGCAAATTGTGTGATATATGTAACCAGGGGCCACATTTAAGAATAAGGGGTAGGCCATTTAGAACGGAGATGAGGAAAACCTTTTTCACCCAGAGAGTTGTGAATCTGTGGAATTCTCTGCCTCAAAAGGCAGTGGAGGCCGAATCTCTGGATGCTTTCAAGAGAGTTAGATAGAGTTCTTAAAGATCAAGGGATATTGGGAGAAGGCAAGAACAGGGTACTGATTGTGGTTGATCGGTGCTGGCTCGAAGGGCCGAATGGTCTATTCCAGCACCTATTGTCTATTGCCCAGAGTTCCCTGAAAGTGGCAACTCAAATAAACAATGGTAAAGAAGAGACATGGTATGCTTGCCTTCATCAGTCGGGGTATTGAGTACAAGTGTCAGGAAGTCATGATGCAACTTTATAGGACATTAATTCAACTACATTTGGAGTATTGTGTGCAGTTTTCTGGTCGCCCAATTACAGGAAGGATGTGGAGTCTTTGGAGAGGGTGAAAAAGAGGTATACCAAAATGCTGCCTAGATCAGAGGGTATTAGCTATAAGCAGTCAGTCAGAATCATGTAGCACGGAAGCAGGGCCTTTGGTCCAACTTGCCCATGTCGTCCAAGATGCCCTATATTGCCCATGTGGTCCAAGATGCCCAAGATGTCCCACCTGCCTGTATTTGGCCCTTAGCCCTATAACCCTTTCCTATCCCTGTACTTGCCCAAGTGTATTTTAAATGTTGTCATAGTACCTGCCTCAACAACTTCCTCTGTAAGCTCCTTCCACATACCCTGTGTGCGAAAGTTGTTCTCAATTTCTATAGCTAATACCCTCTAATCTAGGCAGCATTCTGGTATTCCTCTTTTTCACCCTCTCCAAAGAATCCACATCCTTCCTGTAATTGGGCGACCAGAAAACTGCACAATACTCTAATTTCTTATTAAATTCTTCCACTCTCACTTTAATCCTATGTCCTCTGGTTTTTGATTCCCCAACTGGGTAAAAAACTATGTGCATTCACTCTGGAAAATCTGAACAACCAGAAACAAAGATTGCAAAAAAAAATGGGAAACACTGCCCAGTCCATCACAGATATTAACCTCTTGATGATCAAAGGTGCCTACAAGAGTTGCTGCCTCAAAAAGGTAGCCAGCATCAGAGACTCACACCACCCAGGTCATGCTCTCATTTCACTCCTGCCACTGGGAACGTATCAAAGTCTGAAAACTGTAAGCTTAGGAGCAGCTTTTTCCCTACAACCATCAGGCTATTAAACATTACAACCCCCAAATAGGCTCCAAACTAATATAGACTTATTGTTTTTTTTACATTTATACACTGAACTTTTTCTTTCTTTATTATGGGGTTTACAGAGTACTAAGTTTACAAATCAGTTGTGCTGCTTGTGCAAGTAAGGATTTCATTATTCCATTTTGGGACATATGACAAAATATTCTTAAATCTATTCCCCTCATGATCTTATACACCTCTAAGGTCACCCATTATCCTCCTGTGCTCCAAGGAATAGTCCTAGCCTACCCAAACTTTCCCAATAGCTGAACACCCGGCCAAACCTGGCAAAATCCTTATAAATCTTCTCTGCACTCTTTCTAGCTTAACAGCATCCTTCCTATAGCAAAGAAACATAAACTTTAACAAGACTCCAAATTCAGCCTCACCAATGTATTGTACAATTGTAACATAACATTCCAACTTCTATACTTAATACACTGACTGCTGAAAACCTGTGTACCAAAAGCTTTCTTGACCACCCAATCGACTTGCAATGCCAATTTCAAGGAATTATGTACATGCCCTTCCGGATCCCTCTGCTCTATAACACTTCCTGCCATTCACTGTGTAAGTCCTGCCCTGGTTTGACTTCTATTTATACCACCCACTTTAGTGTCTTCTGCTAAATCACTAATCGTACTTTCTACATTTTCATCCAAATTATTGATTAAAAAAAAAAAATGGACCCAGCACCGATCACTGAGGCACATTATTAGTCCCAGGCCTCCAGCCTGAAAAACGATACTCCAGCATCACCCTCTGCTTCCTTACATGAAGCAAATTCTCTATCCAAACTTGGATTATTTTCTCTGAAAGAAGGACAGGTACAAGTTTATAACATTTGAGAGGCATAGATAGGGTGGACAGTCAAAACCTTTTTTTCCCCAGGGTGGAAGTGTCAAAGATTTGAGGGCATAGCTTTCAGGTAGAAGGGACAAAGTTTAAAGGAGATGTGCAGGGGTAGAAACATAGAAAATAGGTAGATTAGGCCATTCGGCCCTACGAGCCAGCTATTCAATATGATCCTGGCTGATCATTCAAAATCAGTACCTCATTCTGCCTTTTCCCCCTGTATCCCTTGATTCCCTTAGCCCTAAGAGCTAAATCTAACTCTCTCTTGAAAACATCCAGTGAATTGGCCTCCACTGCCTTTTGTGGCAGAGAATTCTACAGATTCACAACACTCTGGGTGAAAAGGGTTTTCATCATCTCAGTCATAAATGGCCTACCTCTTATTGGTAAGTTGTGACCCCTGATTCTGGACTCCCCCAACATCGGGAAATCTTTCCTGCATCTACCCTGTCCAATGCTCTAAGAATTTTATATGTTTCTATAAGATCCCCTCATCCTTCTAAATTCCAGCAAATACAAGCCCAGTCGACCCATTCTTTCATCATATGTCAGTCCTGCCATCCCGGGAAATAACCTGGTGAACCTCCGCTGCACTCCCTCAATAGCAATAGTGTCCTTCCTCAAATTAGGAGACCAAAATTGCACACAATACTCCAGGTGCGGTCTCACCAGCATATTGTACAACTGCAGTAGGACTTCCTTGCTCCTAAACTCAAATCCTCTCGCAATGAAGGCCAACATGCCATTGACTTTCTTCACTGCATGCTTACTTTCAGTGACTTATGTACAAGCACACCTAGAACACATTGCACCTCCCTTTCTCCTAATCTGACATCGTTCAGATAATAATCTGCCTTCCTATTCTTGCCACCACAGTGGTAACCTCATATTTATCCACATTATACTGCATCTGCCATGCTTCTGCCCACTCATCCAACCTATCCAAGTCACCCTACAGCTTCATAGCATCCTCCTCCCAGCTCACATTGCCATCCAGCTTTGTGTCATCCGTAAACTTGGAGATGTTACATTTAATTTCCTCGTATAAATCGTTAATATAATTTGTAAACAACTGGGGTCCCAGCACCGAGCCTTGCAGCACCCCACTTGTCACTGCCTGCCAATCTGAAAAGGACCCATTAATTCCTACTCTTTGCTTCCTGTCTGCCAACCAGTTCTCTAACCATGTCAATACCCTACCCCCAAAAAAGGGGCAAAGTTCTTTTTTTACATGGAGGGTGGAAGGTGCAAACAGTAAGAGGCTTTTAGATAGGCACATTGATATGCAGGGAATGGAGGGATCTGATTATGTGCAGGCAGATGAGATTAGTTTAACTTGGTATCATATTCAGCACAGACATTGTGTGCCAAACAGCCTGTTTCTGTGCTGTACTTTTCTATGTTCTAGGTGTTTAAAAACTACGTTAAAATATTTAAAAATCATCTCCTTATTCAATAAAAAAGAAACATTGATACTATAGATGTGATTTAGTTGAGCCGTTGCATTTATATTGCTTACATCAAGTTCAGAATCTGAATTTTTCAAACTTCTATTGCAGCATGAATACTTGTTCCAACTGATTAATCCAACCCTCTTAACAGCCAGTAACACATCCATCATTATAATTTCCTGATTGCAATCAAGCGAGCAAAAAAAATAATCTAATGGCATTGAAAAAATATGGCAGCTCTTAGTGGAGATGTTCAGGTGATCGCACTGATAATGCACAGATAAATCTTAGTCAGATAAAAATAGTCGTCATTTATTTTAAAGTCCAGTACATGAAGCATTTATGAAATATAAAAACATAGAAACATAGAAAATAGGTGCAGGAGTAGGCCATTCGGCCCATCGAGCCTGCACCGCCATTCAATATGATCATGGCTGATCATCCAACTCAGTATCCTGTACCTGCCTTCTCTCCATCCCTTTAGCCACAAGGGCCACATCTAATTCCCTCTTAAATATAGCCAATGAACTGGCCTCAACTACTTTCTGTGGCAGAGAATTCCACAGATTCACCTGTGTGAAAAATGTTTTTCTCATCTCGGTCCTAAATGACTTCCCCCTTATCCTTAAACTGTGACCCCTTGTTCTGGACTTCCCCAACATTGGGAACAATCTTCCTGCATCTAGCCTGTCCAACCCTTAAGAATTTTGTAAGTTTCTATAAGATCCCCCCTCAATCTTCTAAATTCTAGCAAGTACAAGCCGAGTCTATCCAGTTTTTCTTCATATGAAAGTCCAGCCATCCCAGGAATCAGTCTGGTGAACCTTATCTGTACTCCCTCTATGGCAAGAATGTCTTTCCTCAGATTAGGAGACCAAAACTGTATGCAATACTCCAGGTGTGGTCTCACCAAGGCCCTGTATAACTGCAGTAGAACCTCCCTGCTCCTATACTCAAATCCTTTTGCTATGAATGCTAACATACCATTCACTTTCTTCACTGCCTGCTGCACCTGCATGACTACTTTCAATGACTGGTGTACCATGACACCCAGGTCTCGTTGCATCTCCCCTTTTCCTAATTCAGCCACTATTCAGATAATAATCTACTTTCCAGATTTTGCCACCAAAGTGGATAACCTCACATTTCTCCACATTATACTGCATCTGCCATGCATTTTCCCACTCACGCAACCTATCCAAGTCACCTTGCAGCCTCCTAGCATCCTCCTCACAGCTAACACTGCCCCCCAGCTTCGTGTCATCCGCAAACTTGGAGATGTTGCATTCAATTCCCTCGTCCAATTCATTAATATATATTGTAAATAGCTGGGGTCCCAGCACCGAGCCTTTCGGTACCCCACTAGTCACTGCCTGCCATTCTGAAAAGGACCCGTTTACTCCTACTCTTTGCTTCCTGTCTGCCAGCCAGTTCTGTATCCACATCAATACCGAACCCCCAATACCGTGTGCTTTAAGTTTGCATACTAATCTCTTATGTGGGACCTTGTCGAAAGCCTTCTGAAAGTCCAGATATAACACACCCACTGGTTCTCTCCACTCTACTCGTTACATCCTCGATAAATTCTATAAGATTTGTCAGACATGATTTACCTTTCATAAATCCATGCTGACTTTGTCCAATGATTTCACCACTTTCCAAATGTGCTGCTATCCCATCTTTAATAACTGACTCTAGCATTTTCCCCACTACCGATGTTAGACTAACTGGTCTGAAATTCCCCGTTTTCTCTCTCCCTCCCTTTTTAAAAAGTGGGGTTACATTAACTACCCTCCAATCCTCAGGAACTACTCCAGAATCTAAAGAGTTTTGAAAAATTATTACTAATGCATCCACTATTTCTGGGGCTACTTCCTTAAGCACTCTGGGATGCAGCCTATCTGGCCCTGGGAATTTATCGGCCTTTAATCCATTCAATTTACCTAACACCACTTCCAGGCTAACCTGGATTTCACTCAGTTCCTCCATCTCATTTGACCCCCGGTCCCCTGCTATTTCCGGCAGATTATTTATATCAGATTAAATTCAGTCAGATTAGATAAATACAGTCAGATTAAAACTAGATACTCAGCTGTATCGGAAACTGGCCATGAACCAAGAGTATTTTGTTGTACTCACCAAGATACCGCCCTGAGGGCCATTTCTTGTCGAGTCTGCCATACCAAAATAATGCTAGAAGAGAAACAAAATGTTAGTTAATCAAACATGTCCTAAAAGAGAAAAACAAGGAATTCCAGATGCTGAAGAATGAGGGTTTAGTTTAGAGATACAGCATGGATACAGGCCCTTCAGCAATTTGAGTTCACACCGACCATTCATCACCCATTCATACTAGTTTTGTTATCCAGGAAGATACAAGGAATTTCAGATGCAGGTTTACAATAAAGAGACAGAGCACAGGTAACTCAGCAGGTCAAGCAGCATCTCAGAAGAACATGGAAAAGTGACGTCTCAGGTCGGGACCCTTATTTGATTGTAGGGGGAGGAAAAAAGCTGGAAGAGTGAAGGGGCAAGACAAAGTAAGGCAGGTAATAGGTTGCCACGGGTGGGGGGCTTTTTTTGATAGGCAGATGAAGGACCCAGCCCAGAGATGAAAAGACAGGTGTGAGAAAATAATTGAAGTTGCAAATTGTGAAGCTAGAGAAAGGAATGCAGATGGAAGGGAAGTGGGAGAAATAGCTGAAAGTCCAGGTGGGGCACAAGAGAGGTAGTTATCTAATGTTAGAAAATGCAATATTCATACCATTGGGTTGTAAGCGACCCAGTATGAGGTGTAGTTCCACCACTTTGCGTGTAGCATCACTCTGGCAATGGAGCATGGAGGAGGCCCAGGACAAGTGTCCCGATGCTGCTTGACCTACTGAGTTACTCCAGCATTGTGCGTCTTTTTTTATTATCGCACTTTCTCATCCACTTCCTGTGCATTAAGGGCAATTTAATAAAGAGCAATTTTACAGAAGCCAGTTAACCTTTTAACCTACAGGTCTTTGGGATGAGAGAGGAATCTGAGGCACATGGAGGAAATCCATGCTGTCACAGGTAGAACAGACAGACAGCACCCGAGGTCAAGGTCGAACAAAATTCTCTGGAGCTGAGGGAGAAGCTCTACCAGCTGTGCTACTATGCCGCCAAGCTAATTGATTTAAGATAACTCGCCTAAATTATCATTTAATGGAACTAAAGACTTTAATATTTGAGTGAAGAAACATAACAGCAGGAAAGTGAGCAATGCACTTTTTGAAAATAATGTTTGCTCTATAACAATGAAGTCTAATAATTTTATAAAACAAGCTAGCTCACATGATATCAATTCTGTGGTCATTTCATCTTATGATTTACATGCATGATTAATTTAAATCTAATGTCTGTTTTCCTCAGGATCAAGGGGAACAACAGTTTAGTTAAATATCATTCTGTGTTATATCATTTGTAAATTTATTTCACTAATTACATTTTCAATGTTTCTGAACATTAACTATTGAAATATAGCAGCTAACAAAGCATAAAAACATAACTTAGACCAAAATCAAGGCTTTTTTGAAAAGTTAGTTCAGGTGCAACATTTGCTCTCCATCAACCAGCTCAAGATAGAAAGAATGTTGCAGAAAGCCAGAGAGCCTTGCCATTTAGAATTGGGAACAGACTGACGAGCATGTCAAAATTGGTAGTAGATCCATCAAAAAGAAACATACTTATTATGTACAGGTTGGCTCCTCGCCTTACAGTGCCCTCCATAATGTTTGGGACAAAGACCCGTCATTTATTTATTTGCCTCTGTACTCCACAATTTGAGATTTGCAATAGGAAAAAAATCACATGCGGGTTAAAGTGCACATAGTCAGATTTTAATAAAGGCCATTTTTATACATATTGGTTTCACCATGTAGAAATGACAGCAGTATTTATACATAGCCCCCCCCCCCCCCCCCCCCCCCCCCCCCCATTTCAGGGCACCATAATGTTTGGGACACAGCAATGTAATGTAAATGAAACTAGTCATGTTTAGTATTTTGTTGCATATCCTTTGAATGTAATGACCGCATGAAGTCTGCAATGCATGGACATCACCAGTTGCTGGGTGTCCTCTCCGGTGATGCTCTGACAGGCCTGTATTGCAGCCTGACAGGCCTGTATTGCAGCCATCTTTAGCTTATGCTCATTTTGGGGGTTAGTCCCCTTCAGTTTTCTTTTCAGCATATAAAAAGCTTGCTCAATTGTGTTCAGATCAGGTGATTGACTTGGCCACTCAAGAATTGACCATTATTTAGCTTTGAAAAACTCCTTTGTTGCTTTAACAGTATGTTTGGGATCATTATCTTGCTGTAGAATTAACTGCCGGTCAATAAAATTGAGGTATTTGTTTGAACTTGAGCAGATAGGATGTGTCTTTACACTTCAGAATTCATTATGCTACTACCATCAGCAGTTGTATCATCAATAAAGATAAGTGAGCCAGTACCTTAGCAGCCATACATGCCCAGGCCATAACACCCCCACCACCGTGTTTCACAGATGAGGTGGTATGCTTTGGATCATGGGCAGTTTCTTCTCTGCTCCATACTTTGCTCTTGCTCTAATATAAGTTAATCTTCGTCTCATCTGTCCACAAGACCTTTTTCCAGAACTGTGGTTGCTCTTTTAAGTACTTCTTGGCAAACTGTAACCTGGCCAGCCTATTTTTGCAGCTAACCAGTGGTTTGCATCTTGCAGTGTAGCCTCTGTATTTCTGCTCATGAAGTCTTCTGCAGATAGTGGTCATTGACAAATCCACACCTGACTCCTGAAGAGTGTTTCTGATCTGTCGGACAGGTGTTTGGGGATTTTTCTTTGTTATAGAGAGAATTCTTCAGTCATCAGCTGTGGAGGTCTTCCTTGGCCTGCCAGTCCCTTTGCGATTAGTAAGCTCACCAGTGCTCTCAATTATGTTCCAAACAGTTGATTTTGGTAAGCCTAAGATTTGGCTGATGTCTCTAACAGTTTTATTCTTGTTTCTCAGTCTCATAATGGCTTCTTTTAGGTATGTTGCAAAGCCTACCTGAAGCGTCGCTGAAAATCTGTCGCTGCGGGTGTGCGCGATTTTGGCGCCGTTTAGAGGGGGGCGGGTTTAAAACGCGATTTTCTCTAGGCTGTTCAAATCGAAGATGTTCAGC
Organism: Amblyraja radiata; assembly: GCF_010909765.2. Lineage (NCBI taxonomy): Eukaryota > Metazoa > Chordata > Chondrichthyes > Rajiformes > Rajidae > Amblyraja > Amblyraja radiata. The sequence continues at coordinate 102,786,369 of NC_045956.1, read as the reverse complement.
CTTGTTAATTATTAACGAAAAATCGCTGGAAGACCCCGTCGCAAAAGCTATTATTAGTTTTAAAGGCCTTGGATAATAGTTATAGTAGTTTAAAAATCAATCTCTAAACCCGCGACCACCGACAGCCGTCAGGGTCTCATAGAGCAAACCACAGAAGGTATGTAGCTTATTTTTATATTAAAAAGGGCTTCTTAAGATCCCTTTATACAAAGTTTAATATTGCGAGTAGCTCATTTTGGCCCCATTATATCCCGCAGTATTTTTCTGGGCATTTGAGGGCACAGGATCCCACTAGAAAGCTGATTTAAAATGGACTTTAATTTACAGCAATTGAACACTAAATTCCTTCCATTTGGCCTATAAATTAATGTAAATGAGATTTAAAAATCATGTTTTATTGTGAATTATTTATGAATATTATTTGCACACTTAGGCTATTTAAAAATGTTAATCATTTATTAAGAAATGGATAGATGTTTAGATCTAGTAATTGAAGTTTGAAATTAGCTACACTTGGGTAACTAACTAATTATATGCTTTAATTTCAGGTCATCCAAGTAAGATTATTTTATATTTGTTTCAGAATGGTTCAATCTATGATAACTGAAAATTTCATTCAGTTCTCTTAATTTTTAAGAAAGTTATGGGCTTTTGACTGTCCACGATCACAGCTTTTTTGTTACGTCCATAGAAAATCAATAGGGAACAAGATGCTAATTTCAGAGTATGAAAATAGCCATAACCTTTTAAATACATGAGCTATGAAAGTGAATTAGGTGTCAAATTAAACTTCTTTTTATGCTTTATCTGATGGGATAAATTACAGACTTGATTTTTTAAATCTCAAAATTTTGTAACATTGCTACTTCTTTGACTTTCATTGACTTAACTTTGGTCCTCATGTTGATAAACATCAATAAAAGTTTCCAAAGGTGATGGAAAGACTGGAGGAAAGACTAGGTGCTGAGAGCTCTCTTATGCCTGCATGAAGGAGGCAATTAAACACACCTGAGCAATTACAAACACCTGTGAAGCGATGTGTCCCAAACATTATGGTGCCCTGAAATGGGGGAACTATGTATAAACACAGCTATAATTTCTACATGGTGAAACCAAAATGTATAAAAATGGCCTTTAATAAAATCTGACAATGTGCACTTTAACCACATGTGATTTATTTCTATTACAAATCTCAAATTGTGGAGCACAGAGGTAAATAAATAAATGATGGGTCTTTGTCCCTAACATTATGGAGGGCACTGTATATATAGCCTGTGCATGTGAACAAGCAATTGGGAGACCAGTGGTATGAATTTGTCAATTGTGACAATTCTTGAATGGTTGAAATAAATATCTTGGTTTAACTACGTTGCCCTTGTTTGCCCTATGTTTTTATTTACATTTCTGACTTATGCACTGTTTGGGTTCGGAATAGTTTTCAAGAACGGATGACCTGTATGACATTGTTGAAGGGAAGTTTATCACTAAGATAAAGTTCAAAAATCACCACTTTTTGTGCAGGCTGCTATACATGTGCACAAGAGAATACTACATAGTATATTCAATTCACTATCACTTAAAAAATCATCATGCTCACATTTCATATATCAAACAACTCTGTAAAGCAGGAATGTATTAAGAAAGTGCTAAAAAAAATTGTGGGGGGGGGGGGGGAATCAGACACCAACAGTTAACCATATCAGCCCATTTCAACAGATTTGAGAAAACTGATAAAATAAAATTATTTTAGCTGCAGGGACGGGTGATAGAAAGAATTGTGGGAATAATGTGAATATAGGTTAATATTAAGAGACATCAAATGAGACAAGTGATGAAGGTGTGTTAAACACAGGTGATGGAGTGGCACATGGCACAGCCAGTGGAGCTGCTATTCCACAGCTGATTATTTCAGCTGCCTTTAGCTATCTTGGTTCAATCCTTACTTCCAGTTTGTGTAAAATCGGCATGTTATCCCTATGTCTACATGGATTTTCGCCTAGCTCCGATTTCCTCCACATCCCAAAAATATGCAGATTGATGGGACATGGAGGAAACTGGACAAAATATAAATTGCCTGTTGCACGTGGATGGCAGGTAAAATCGGGGGAATTTCATGGCCACTTGGGGAGAACAAGATGGGTTGTAATAGGATTGGTGTAAAAATGAATACTTGACAGTCAACAGATAGCCAGTGGTCAAAGCCTGTTTCTGTGCTATTTCTGACTATGGTTCTGATATGCATGAAAATGCAAATAGGAGATAAATAAAAACAAGAGAAAAAAAATGCCAGAACTGTGAGATAGAGATACAAAACATTCAAGATGCTGGAAATCTGAAATAAAATATATAAAGTTGTAAATATTCAGGTCGTCAGCCAATAACTCTATTTTGTTTACTCCATAGATAAGAATAAAGCAGAAAATGAACAAGGTGCAGTGTACATTTCAAAATGTCACAATGACAAAGCAATTAGTAATTTTTCATTGAAGTACTAATTTTTTTATTATACAGTACGAAATGAGTAATCGAATTCATAGGGTCACAATACTTAATCTAGTTTGCTTGAACAAAAGAAGAGCTGTGGACTTTATCAAATAAGCAAAAATTATAGCTGATATCAATTTCAACTATTTTTCATATTTTGTTCTCCTTTTACTCAATATTTCTTCCTTGACGCTTCACAGCTAATCTGTCCTGAGTCAATTTCCCATTTGGCACAACTGGATCTAGAACCCAGCAGTGTAGTTTCAAATGTATCATCACATGATTAGTAACTATGCTACCTATTTTAGGAACATTTGAATTAAGAAAGAGAAGCAACAATAGGCCATTTGTTCCTTATGTCTTCTCTGCCATTCAATAAGATCAGAGGTGTTCTTTTAATTTAATGCTACTTTCATGCACTCATTTCATATCCCTCAATTCCATAATGTTTAAACGCCTACTGACCTCTTTCTTTAATATATTCAGTGACTGAGCATTCACAGCCAATTTTAACAAAGAATTCTCAAAGACTTAAGGGCCTGTCCCACTTGGGCGTCATTTGCGCGACAGTCCGGTAGTGATTGACACGCGACGGTCGCGCGCAAATCACGCGTCATCGTGCGTCAGCACAGCCGTCTGGTGCACGTGACGTCATTAGAATACCCTGCTTCCCTATTCTGCATCATGACCATCATGGAAGAACTACAGATTTTATTGCTACAGCAACAACAGACTTCTGTTAGCAGTAGCCCTCATACTTACAGATCAGCCAGGCAGGAGTACAACAAGAAAGGCTAGCAAGAAACCCAGAAGATGTTAGTGTGGACGAGGTTAGAGGTTACATGACGCGTAAAAGGCAGGCCGACTGCGTATGGGCGGCGCGCGGCATGCATGTTTACGGACGTTGACGCACGGTGACGTAGCCGTACGTCACCACGCGATACAGCGTGCGTAGCCAATGCGTCAGCGTGCATAAGCGATACGTCACGCAGGTGGCATGCGAGGATTTTGGTACACTACATGCGATTCCACACCTCACCATGCGCTATGCGTGCGTCACTCACGCACCCCACACGCGTCGACCAATTTTCTACATGACGCGTAAATGAGGCGCAAATGATACCCAAGACAGGCCCTTTACTATCCTCCAGGTGAAGAGAATTTTTCAGTCCTCAATGGCTGACCATTGAGACCATGTGATGCTTCAGACTCTGATCCGTGTCAAGACCCATAAAAATGTTGTATGCTTCATTAAGAGCTTTTAGCATTCTTCTAAAGTCAAGTAAAAGCGGTCTGTTTCATCTCTCATATGAGAGACCCACCATCCAAGGGATCTGTCTGAAGAACCCTTTTCCTTTCATCTAATCCCATTTAACTCCTGGTAGCCAGAGTGTGATGTATCTGTAATGTACTATCATTGAATGTATTAGAATGGAATTTGTGATGTATAGGGAGGTTTCACGGCAGTCGGGTCACGACCCATGATCCGTACTGTTGCTACGCTACTCCAAATGGATTACACGCGATGAACTGCAGGTAGGCACTTACCATTGTTTCCAGCGTAGCGGGCCCGTTAAAACCCGCTGAAATTGTCAATTTTTGCGCTGTGAATAATTATGGAAATCAGGATAAGCGTGTGAGACATTTAGCCTACTTCAGAATTCCAAAAGTGAGGAGAAATGACGGTAGATAGAAACAAGAGCTGAAGGGACAACAACAGCCAGAGTGCTTGGCAAACATTGGCCGTTTGCTCACTGCATTTCATCAACTAAGGCATTATTTGTGTTTTTTCTTGATTCCTTTGGCATCTAAAAAGTTTCAGAAGTGATTAATCTGGCTGTAATTTTTTTTAAATCGCTCATGGTTCTTGTGGGTTTTTACATACAAAATGAAAACGCATCTGAAGAAAAATTTACAGCCAGATTTATCACTTCTGAGAATTTTTAGATGCCAAAGGAATCAAGAAAAAACACAAATAATGCCTTACTTGATGAAATGCAGTGAGCAAACGCGATAATTCCCAATATTTTCAATGTTTACCAAGCACTTTAGCTGCTGTAGTCCCTTCAGTTCTCGCTTCTCTATACCTTCATTTCGCTTCACGTTTGGAATTCTAAAGTTGGGTACATGTCTCTCACACTTACCCTGACTCCCACAATTTTTTTCAGCGCATAAATTCAACATTTTGGCGTTTTTTAACAGGTAGGTAAGTACGCGTTTCTAGCATTAATAACATATACCGGAAGTGACGGATGTCTTCCAGTTGGATTTAGCGGCTCCGTGCGTCGAGCCCTATGACCCAGTGACCTTTCGTGCAACCACCCTATATGTAATGTAATATGTAATGTAAATGCCAGTGCCCCTTGAGGCCAAAAGCAGAAGCTGGCAAATGTACCTGTGCCTCATGACTGAGGTCAAGTGACCTTCTGGAAGTTTCAGTCATAGCAGATTAAACTTATCTTACACGATGGCGGATGTGAATTCATTGTGCTAGTCACAACAGGGCCTGACAGAGAACACTACACAGAGAACTGCTTTTCCTGTTTTTTGCCTTTGAAGAAATCTTAAATACCATAAGATTTTCCAGCCCCCTTGCTTCCATAGCCTTGCCATATTATCTGCTTTGCCAAACCAACAGAGGTCACGTAATAAGGATACAATACACCTCTGACCTACCAATTATACCCCTGCTGGGTCTCTAAAGCACCATGGATTGTAAAAACTTAAATAAAGCAAACATGAAATGTAAATTAAAGTTACAGGAAAACTTTCATTTCTTGCAGGGGCACCCCAGGCGCCAGTTAACGAGTTGCTCTCAGAAATCCTGTACCTCAGTACATGTGACAATTAACTAAACTGAACTGAGGGCCCGCAGGGGCGAGGCGCTGGTTTCCTGGCAAGACTACCGGGTCAACTAGATTGCCGAAATTGCGGTAGGGTGGGCACACCTGTCACCCCCGTTGTCTGATGCAGGCCTCCGAGAGGAGTCCAAAGGTAGCAAAACGGTCTGACTAGACACCACACTGCAAAGTCAGCCTCGGAAGTTAGCTATAGGAATGCATCCACCGGCACCAGCTGGGCCGAAGTCCCTATGCCCAGCCACAGGGCTCAGTGGTGGACATGTACTGTATTAATTCTTTAGAATGTTGGCCATTAAAGCTTATGACAGTGAACAAGCAGTTTCTCAATCTGCACGAACTCAGAAAGTTCTTTTCATCTCATTCAAAATTCTGAAGCTATACCCTCCCCCCTTATTCTGGTGCCTAATGAGAAGAAATACAGCAATGTCTCACAACAAATTTAGCTATCTTCAACAGGTTGTCAACAAAGCCATCCTGTTGGAAGAGGCATAGATAGATAGAATGGATAGCCAGAGGCTTTTACCTTGTACCTTCCAAAGAGTCCACCAGGGACTATACTGGAAGTTGGACAATTTTATACTAGACAATTTTTTAATTTATCAAGACATTAATCAAGACAAGTAACCTACAAACCTGTCACCCCCGTTGTCTGATGCAGGCCTCCGAGAGGAGTCCAAAGGTAGCAAAAAGTCTTTGGAATGTGGGAGGAAACCGAAGATCTGGGGGAAAACCCACGCAGATCACGGGGAAAACGTACAGACAGTGCCTGTAGTTGGGATCGAACCCGGGTCTCCGGCGCTGCATTTTGCTGTAATGCAGCAACTCTACCGCTGCGCCACCGTGACTTGGAAATGTCAAAAGGTGGGAGGGCAAAAATTTAAGGATTTTTGCGAGTCTTTTTTTAAAAGCACAGTAGGTACCTGGAGAGCACTGCCAGGGGGAAGGAAATAGGAGAAGCCAACATTTAAGAGATAGTTACACACGAACAACTTGGATTAGAGGGATATGGACCTCATATAGTTAGTTTGGAAGTTGGATTAAGTTTAGACTGGCATCATGGTTGGCAGAGGCATCAAGGGCCACAGGGCCTGTTCCTGCACTATACGTTCCATGTTTTCAATGCAAATAGTTGGTGTCACAGCATTGATCCATGTGGCACCCAACTAGTTACTAATGGCCAATCTGAAATGTTCCATTTATCTTTGCTAATATATTACTCCCAATCACTGTTGTCATACACTCAAATATTGTATCACAACCTTTACAGTGTTGTCTTACTCAATGCCTTCTGGAAATCCAAATACACTGCATCTTTTAATTCTCCTTTATCTACCTACTTCGTTACATCCTTAAAGAATTCGAGCAAATTTATCACAAATTACTTTCCTTAAATCAAATGACCCCTGCCTCCCAATCCTGGTTTCCAACACATTTCTAATGTCAAATGTTTGACTGTCTTCCCGACTTCCATCCCCCCTTCTCGTGAACAGCGTGTTGCAGATGTGCAATCCTCTGGGGGCATCTTGTGAATCCGAGGGATCCCGTAAATAACAAACAACAAGTCAACTTTCAGCAATGACACTTCTTTTAAAGACTCTGCCAACCTGCACGCACTTCATTCACCACCTTGCTGAGTGCGGCGGTGATCCCACCCCAGGCCCAGGCCCAGGACAACGTGCAGGGCCGGGTGACTGGGCCTTGCCTCTACAAACATGGACGGGGACGTGAGGATGCACCGCACCGCACCGCACACCCGAGCACAATGACAACCACACTGGGCCTACTCCCAGTGACTGGGGCTGAGCCGGGGCCTAGCCTCAACCTTCAACGTGAGAGACCGGGCGAGCGGCGACCACCACGGCTCTAGAAAGTTCCATCGTTACCCCGGCAACTGAGCGGCGGGCGGGCGGGTACCCTACCTGCTGCCGGCGCGGCGGCGCAGAGTCCCCGGAGTAGGAGGAGGAGGAGGAGGTGGAGAGAGGCTGACCCGCGTGACGCTGCTCGACCCTCAGCGCAACCGAAGCCCGTGCCCGTGCTCGTGCTCGTACCCGCTGCTGCCCCAACGGCGATCCCTCCGCGCACGCGCGTAATTGCGCAACCCCCGCCGGGCGGGCGGCCTGAGCATGACGTGCTTGCCGTAGTGACGTGTCGGCAGGGGCGTCGGCCCAAGGACGTTTCTTCCGCGCAGGCGCGTGATAGCAGCTCGCACCAAAGATACTAGAGGAGCTTCTCTGGTACCTTTAGCTCGCACTCACCTTCCTGATGTGTGTGTAGGAAGGAACTGCAGATGCTGTTAGAACTGCAGATGCTGCCGAAGATAGACACAGGATGCTGGAGTAACTAATGTTGAAGCTCTATAAGGCGCTGGTCAGGCCACATTTGGAATTTTAATGGCAATTTTGGACACAATATCTGAGGAAGGATGTGTTGGTTCTGGAGAGGGTCCAGAGGAGGTTTACAAGAATGATCCCAGGAATTAATAGGTTAACATATGATGAACGATTGTCAGCACAGGGCCTGTACTCGCTGGTGTTTAGAACAATGAGGGGGGACCTCATTGAAACGTACAGAATAGTGAAAGACTTGGATAGAGTGGATGTGGAGAGGATGCTTCCACTGGAGGAAGAGTCTAGGACTAGAGGTCATAGCCTCAGAATTAAAGGTCGTTCTTTTAGGAAAGAGATGATGAGGAATTTCCTTAGTCAGAGGGTAGTGAATCTGTGGAATTCTTTGTCACAGAAGGCTGTCGAGGCCGTCAGTGGATATATTTAAGGCAGAGATAGATTCTTGATTAGTACAGGTGTCTGAGGTTATGGGGAGAAGGCAGGTGAATGGGGTTAGGGGGATGAGATAGATCAGCTATGATTGAATAGTGGAGTGGGACTTGATGAGCCAGATGGCCTAATTCTGCTCCATTCACTTATGAACTCAGTGGGACAGGTAACATCTCTAGAGAGAAGGAATGGGTGAAGAAGAGCTGATGTGTTTGTACCTTAGGACAAACAAGGATTTTGCTGATTTTGTAGCAAAAAAAGACAAAAAGTGCTCAGCAGATCAGGCAGCATCCCTGCAAATCATGCATAGGTGACTTTTCATGTCGGGACCCTTCTTCAGACTGGGCTTGGGTGAATCTGGAAAGGAGGAGTGGCAGGACAAAGCCTGCAGAAAATACGTGGATACAGGTGAAGGGGGTTTTGATAGGCAGGGATAGAAACATAGAAACATAGAAATTAGGTGCAGGAGTAGGCCATTCGGCCCTTTGAGCCTGCACTGCCATTCAATATGATCATGGCTGATCATCCAACTCAGTATCCCGTACCTGCCTTCTCTCCATACCCTCTGATCCCCTTAGCCACAAGGGCCACATCTAACTCCCTCTTAAATATAGCCAATGAACTGGCATCGACTACCCTCTGTGGCAGAGAGTTCCAGAGATTCACCACTCTCTGTGTGAAAAAAGTTCTTCTCATCTCGGTTTTAAAGGATTTCCCCCTTATCCTTAAGCTGTGACCCCTTGTCCTGGACTTCCCCAACATCGGGAGCAATCTTCCTGCATCTAGCCTGTCCAACCCCTTAAGAATTTTATAAGTTTCTATAAGATCCCCTCTCAATCTCCTAAATTCTAGAGAGTATAAACCAAGTCTATCCAGTCTTTCTTCATAAGACAGTCCTGACATCCCAGGAATCAGTCTGGTGAACCTTCTCTGCACTCCCTCTAGGGCAATAATGTCCTTCCTCAGATTTGGAGACCAAAACTGTACGCAATACTCCAGGTGTGGTCTCACCAAGACCCTGTTCAACTGCAGTAGAACCTCCCTGCTCCTATACTCAAATCCTTTTGCTATGAAAGCTAACATACCATTCGCTTTCTTCACTGCCTGCTGCACCTGCATGCCTACTTTCAATGACTGGTGTACCATGACACCCAGGTCTCGCTGCATCTCCCCTTTTCCTAGTCGGCCACCATTTAGATAATAGTCTGCTTTCCTGTTTTTGCCACCAAAATGGATAACCTCACATTTATCCACATTATACTGCATCTGCCAAACATTTGCCCACTCACCCAGCCTATCCAAGTCACCTTGCAGTCTCCTAGCATCCTCCTCACAGCTAACACAGCCCCCCAGCTTAGTGTAATCCGCAAACTTGGAGATATTGCCTTCAATTCCCTCATCCAGATCATTAATATATATTGTAAATAGCTGGGGTCCCAGCACTGAGCCTTGCGGTACCCCACTAGTCACTGCCTGCCATTGTGAAAAGGACCGTTTACTCCTACTCTTTGCTTCCTGTTTGCCAGCCAGTTCTCTATCCACATCAATACTGAACCCCCAATGCCATGTGCTTTAAGTTTGTATACTAATCTCTTATGTGGGACCTTGTCGAAAGCCTTCTGGAAGTCCAGATACACCACATCCACTGGTTCTCCCCTATCCACGCTACTAGTTACATCCTCAAAAAATTCTATAAGATTCGTCAGACATGATTTACCTTTTGTAAATCCATGCTGACTTTGTCCAACGATTTCACCACTTTCCAAATGTGCTGCTATCCCATCTTTAATAACTGACTCTAGTAGTTTCCCCACTTGCGATGTTAGACTAACTGGTCTGTAATTCCCCGTTTTCTCTCTCCCTCCCTTCTTAAAAAGTGGGGTTACGTTTGCTACCCGCCAATCCTCAGGAACTACTCCAGAATCTAAAGAGTTTTGAAAGATTATTACTAATGCATCCACTATTTCTGGAGCTACTTCCTTAAGTACTCTGGGATGCAGCCTATCTGGCCCTGGGGATTTATCGGCCTTTAATCCATTCAATTTACTCAACACCACTTCCCGGCTAACCTGGATTTCACTCAATTCCTCCAACTCCTTTGACCCGCGGTCCCCTGCTATTTCCGGCAGATTATTTATGTCTTCCTTAGTGAAGACGGAACCAAAGTAGTTATTCAATTGGTCCGCCATATCCTTGTTCCCCATGATCAACTCACCTGTTTCTGACTGCAAGGGAACTACATTTGTTTTAACTAATCTCTTTCTTTTCACATATCTATAAAAACTTTTGCAGTCAGTTTTTATGTTCCCTGCCAGTTTTCTTTCATAATCTATTTTTCCTTTCCTAATTAAGCCCTTTGTCCTCCTCTGCTGGTCTCTGAATTTCTCCCAGTCCTCCGGTATGCTGCTTTTTCTGGCTAATTTGTACGCATCATCCTTCGCTTTGATACTATCCCTGATTTCCCTTGTTATCCACGGATGTACTACCTTCCCTGATTTATTCTTTTGCCAAACTGGGATGAACAATTTTTGTAGTTCATCCATGCAGTCTTTAAATGTCTTCCATTGCATATCCACCGTCAACCCTTTTAGAATTAATTGCCAGTCAATCTTGGCCAATTCACGTCTCATACCCTCAAAGTTACCTTTCTTTAAGTTCAGAACCATTGTTTCTGAATTAACAATGTCACTCTCCATCCTAATGAAGAACTCAACCATAATATGGTCACTCTTGCCCAAGGGGGCACGTGCAACAAGACTGCTAACTAACCCTTCCTCATTACTCAATACCCAGTCTAAAATAGCCTGCTCTCTCGTTGGTTCCTCTACATGTTGATTTAGATAACTATCCCGCATACATTCCAAGAAATCCTCTTCCTCAGCACCCCTGCCAATTTGATTCACCCAATCTATATGTAGATTGAAGTCACCCATTATAACAGTTTTGCCTTTGTCGCACGCATTTCTAATTTCCTGTTTGATACCATCTCCAACTTCACTACTACTGTTAGGTGGCCTGTACACAACACCCACCAGCGTTTTCTGCCCCTTAGTGTTTAGCAGCTCTACCCATACCGATTCCACATCCTCCAAACTAATGTCCTTCCTTTCCATTGCGTTAATCTCCTCTCTAATCAGCAACGCTACCCCACCTCCTTTTCCTTTCTCTCTATCCCTCCTGAATATTGAATATCCCTGGATGTTCAGCTCCCAGCCTTGGTCACCCTGGAGCCATGTCTCCGTGATCCCAACTATATCATAGTCATTAATTGCTATCTGCACATTCAACTCATCCACCTTATTACGAATGCTCCTTGCATTGAGACACAAAGCCTTCAGGCTTGTTTTTACAACACTCTTACCCCTTATACAATTATGTTGAAAAGTGGCCCTTTTTGATTTTTGCCCTGGTTTTGTCTGCCTGCCACTTTTACTTTTCACCTTGCTACCTATTGCTTCTACCCTCATTTTACACCCCTCTGTCTCTACGCTCACACATTTAAGAAACCCTTTCCCTTTAACTCCATCCCCCACTATCCCATTCGACACCCCCCCCCCCCCCCTTATTCAGTTAAACCAATAAATTGTGAAGTTAGAGGAATGAGTGATAGATAGAAGGAGGGGAGAATGGAGAAATAGGTATGAGTCCAGGTGGGGCATTGGGGAGAGAGGACGGGACAGGGAAAGAATGGGGGTGGGGGAAGAAGGGGAGTGCCTGTAGTTACCTGAAACTGGAGAATTCAGTGTTCATACCGTTGGGTTCTAAGCTACCCAAACAGGATATGAGATGCTGTTCCTACAGTTTGCACGTGGCCTCACTCTGGCAATGGAGGAGGCACAGGCTAGAAAGGTCAGTAGAAGGAGAAAGGGTGGGAGGATGGTGTAGCGGTAGAGCTACTGCCTTACAGTTTCTGAGTCCCTGGTTTGATCCTGACTACGGGTGCTGCTTGTACGGACGTTGTACATTCTCCCCGTGACCTGCGTAGGTTTACCCCAAGATTGGCTTGGTATAAATGGAAATGTCACTGGTGTGTGTATGGTCGTGTTAATGTGTGGGGATCGCTGGTCTGTACGCATGCGGTGGGACAAAGGGCCTGTTTCCATGCTGTATTTCTAAACTTAGAAGAATGGGAAGGGGAGTTAAAATGGTTACCAATCAGGAGATTCAGCAGGTGCAAGTGTTCAGCAGGAAGCCACATTGGGAACATCGACTGCAGTAGATGAGGTTAGAGGAGGTGCACGTGAACCTCTGCCTCACCTGCAAGGACGGTTGAAAACCGTAGATGGAGTGTGCGAGAAGGCCTAGGGACAGGTATCTCCTCCAGTTGCACGGGAAAGTACCTGGGGAGTGCGTGGTTTGGTGGGAAATGTTTAGTGAACCAAAGAGTTGCAGTGGGAGCTGTCTCTGGAAAGCATAAAAGGGTGGCGATGTGAAGATGTGAATAGTGGTTGGATCACCTTGGAGATGATGCGAGGTCGGCAAATGATGTGTTGAATTCGGAGGCTAGTGGGGTGAAAGGTGATGATCAGAGAAATAAAATAAAGTCCAAAGAGGGTAGAAGGCTAGTAGAGGGAGTCCATAAGGAGGAGGAATGTGGGTGAAGAGGTCGTCACTGGGCAGTGAGGACCCATTGCCAGTGAAAGACCCTGGCAGGTTCGGAACTCCTTCAGGTTTAGTCGTAAGAGTAAGGGCTCTGCTGAGGACTGACCATTCTTCAGAAAGAGGGAGTTTGGAGGGGAGGGGGTGATGGTGGTGAAAACCTGACGGGGTAAGAACTGAAGTCAGACCCTGGCTCAGAGTGTGGAGTCAGACCCTGGCTCAGAGTGTGGAGGGAAGCTTGGGGAAGGTTGTATGGGGAGGCTTTATGGGGTACTATGGGGGTATGATGGAGGGGATATGAGGAGTGATGGTGGGAGTTAGGAGAAGTAGCACGGTCAGCATAGGGGGAATGGCAGCAGGACCCAGTGGTGCCATTATTGAGGTTCTCTTTTGGAAGAGGGGAGCAATAGAACCCAGTCCACATGACATGGTTGGAGCCGACAGCGAGGAGGTTCCCGGCCTGCAACTGCAGCTGGATCCCAGTTGTGTCGACGACCCCAGCCTACATTGCATTCTCCAATTTTAGGTAATTTCAAAATTACCCCTTCTTCTCCCCCCCCCCCATGCCATTTATTTTCCATCTTTCCTCTGTCCCAGCTGGGTTTGTATCTATTTCTCACCTGCTCTCCCCCTCCACCTACATTCCTTCCTCTAGCTTCATAATTTGCAACTCTTCATTTATTTTGTCTCACACCTTCCGCCTTTTAATCTCTGGTCTTTGTCCAACCATCTGCCTCGTAACCCCCCCCCCCCCCCTTCATTGTCCTATACAGGGACACATGACAATAAACTCACTTGAACACTTGAACATGAACCTTCACCTGTATCAACCTATTTTCTGCCAGGCTTTGTTCTGCCCCTCCTCTCGTCCAGCTTCCTTTCCCCACAATCAATCAACTCCAGAGCCAACAATATCATGAGAGACCCCTTCCACCCCTGCAACGGACTGTTCCAGCTGCTACGGTCAGGCAAACGCCTCCGTTGCCATGCGGTGAGAACGGAGAGGTTGAGAAGGAGTTTCTTCCCAGAGGCCATTCGGACTGTAAACGCCTATCTCACCAGGGGCTAACTCTACTGAACGTTTTTCCTTCCATTATTTATTATGTAAAAGAATATGTGTGTTATGATTGTGCTTATAGTTTGTTTGGTTGTTTGTCTTTTGCACAAAAGTCCGCGAGCATTGCCACTTTCATTTCACTGCACATCTCGTATGTGTATGTGACAAATAAACTTGACTTGACTTGAAAAAAGTCCTGACCTGAAACATCACCTCGCTATGTTTGCCAGAGATACTGCCTGATCGGCTGAGTTACTCCAGCACTTTGTGTCTTATGTGGTAATTCCGTTGCCTGACCCTCCGGGCACAGTGCGAGGAGCGACATCCTGCTCAAGAGTGTTTCATTGACATTTATATGTACCGACAATGAAACAATAAACGCATATCACGCCTGAAAACACAATACACCTAGATAATATATAGTAAAAACAAATTCAGTAAGGTAAAAACACAATACTAGTGCAAAAAGACTGAAGTCCATTGTGCAGCCAAACACTGTTCATGTTAGTGTATTAGTGTGGTGTGTTTAAAAAGGTAATGGTTGTTAGAGAGCCTGAGGCTTGATGAGAAACACTGGGCAGTGGAGTGCATGGCTGCATGGCCACCCATGCCTGGATTAGATCTGCACACTGCACCCTTTTTGCAGCTTGTGTTAGCAAATGTGAGGAAACTGGAGTAGGACCGGCCTCTCCAGCTGCCCCACCATCTGTCCCAGACATCAACCAACCTTCTCTGCCAGTTACCCACTGCTGTCAATTTCCTGATCTTTCAAAAAATAATTGCTGATAGTTTTCTGATCTTTCAAAAAAATGTAATCTAGCTCTTTAAATCTGGCAATCTAGCCTTCATAAACCTTCAGTAGACAATTACAGAGATTTGCCAATGTCATTCTTTGCACAGATTTAAACTTAGCAATTCACCTAGCATCAATAGCCATTTGTGAAAGGGCTTTTCAAAAACGTCAAGTTTTGCATGCAGAATTTTATTTGAATTCCTTATAGGATAGGCTCTAATTTTTAGAATTTTCTCAGTTCTGGGCAGAAGACTTTTTAAACAAATTTATATTTCTTATGCCCAATAATGAATTTTAATGCAGTTTTTCTATTTTTCCTGGATGAAACTTTCACTGTGTTTTATGAATCTTTACAGAATAATATTGCGGATAGGAAGGGACTGTCGACCCATTGTGCTAAGCTTTACTCTATGAATAGTATAATAACAAGTGGACTAGCAATTGAAAGGCTTCAGTGACTGCATTTTCTACAATGTATCGGCACACCTAATATTTACATTTATTACATTTTTTGTTCACCTTTTATTATCAGAAACTGGCATTTCAAAAGTGCTGAAAGATGTATGAAAAAAAAATGTTTTTCACTAAGAATATACTTACCTTTTAAAATGTGTACTAAGATATATTTTTTTAATTTCAAGGTCTTATGCGATTTCTGATTTTCCATTGTTTCACCATTGCAGACTGTGCTTGCAGCTCTCTCAACATTGTTCTGAAAATCATTTTCAATAATTTCATGTCTACCTCTTGTAAGATCCTTGTGAAACTATGCTTCTTTCACTGTCTTTACTGTCTCAGTGATAGTATTTGATGTATTATTATGCTGTGAAATGACTTGGGACATTTTACTATGTTAAACAAACTCTAAAACAAGTTGTCAGTTTCTCAAAATGCAGAAACAGAATATCTCAATATGGTCTTGATACTGCATAATATGTGGAGAGATTTCAACCAATTTTGGCATCTTTGTGAACTGACATCTAGTCAATCCGTGGGGATTTGATTTTCTTTGGGGTATTTTCTCAAAATATTTTTGAGTAGCAACCCCTCCCTAGGCCCTTTTGCCAACAACTGCAGGAGATGTAACACCTGAGTTTGAGTTTAGTTTATTGTCACGTGTATCGAGGTTCAGTGAAAAGATTTGGTTGCGTGCTAACCAGTCAGCGAAAAGACAATCCATGATTACAATCGAGCCATCCACAGTGTACAGATAATTGATAAAAGGAATAATGTATGTAAGATATGATGCAAGATAAAGCCAGTAAAGTCAGATTAAAGACAGTCCAAAGGTCTCCAATGAGATAGATGATAGGTCAGACTGCTCTCAAACCATGTTGTGATGCATCCCGATAAAATGCCTCTGCGACGCATCTGTAGAAGTTGGTGAGAGTTGTTGAGGACATGCCAAACCTCCTAAAGGGGCTGTCCCACTGCAGCTACCTAATCTGTGAGTTTAGAAGAGTTTGCCCTCGACTCAAACTCACAGCATGGTCGGCACGTGGTCCTAGGAAGTCCTATGAGGTCACTGGACCTCTCCTTCATGCTCGAGGGAAGTTCCCGCATACTCGCGGCCTCAGCTAGGTCGCGGAAAAAATTTCAGCATGTTTAAAAGCTCGTACTGCAGTGGAGTGGGATCGCTATTTGGTTACAGGCAGTCGAGGGCAGCCACAGGCAATCTCCTTCGCAGACCGGGCATTTTAATTGGCTCATTGGAGTTTTCAGGACCAAGGAAACCGACCGGTCAGTAAAATGCCCGCTAAACTTTATTAAGTCCGGTGGGCGGCGCGACTTTCGTCAGCAGCGGCCTCTGCAGTCCGTCTGCGTTTTTATTATTTTATGTCTATGTTTTTATGTAGTTTTTGTTATTTTTGTTGGGGTATGTGTGTGGGGGGGTGGGGGTGGTGTGGGGGGGAGGGGGTAACTTTTAAATCTCTCCCTGCACGGGAGACCCGACCTTTTCTTTGTCGGGTCTCCGTTGTCGTTGGGGCTGCAACGAGGAGCGGCCTCCAACAGGAAGACCGGGGGCTGTGGTGCCGACTACTCACCTCACCGTCGCGGAGCTGGCCGAGTCCAGAGCGGGTGGAGCTGTGGTGGACGCTGCTGCGACCCGACCCCCGGAGATTCGGTGGCTGCAACTGCGGGTTTGGCGGACAGTGACACCGGGAGCCCGCGGGTCCCTGGAGGGAGACCGCTTTTCGGGGCTTCTGCAACGGCGACTTCTCCCGCCCGAGTTGCGGGGTTGAAGAGCTCCTGGAGCGGGGCCTTACAGCACCGCCCCGCGTGGCTTGGAATGGCCGCGGGACTGCGAGCGCACGCCGGGGGCTCTAACACCAAGACCCGGTGTGCGACCTTGCATCACCCGGCGTGGCTTTAATGGCCGCGGGACAATTCGCCATCGCCCGCCGGGGGCTTTGACTTTGACTCTGACATCGGGGGGGAGAGTGCAGTGGAGAGATAAGTTTTCTTGGCCTTCCATCACAGCAATGTGATGGATGTTTATGTAAATTATGTTGTGTCTTGGGTCTATTTGTTTGTAATGTATGGCTGCAGAAACGGCATTTCGTTTGGACCTCAAGGGGTCCAAATGACAATAAATTGAATTGTATTGTAATTGTATTGTTGTAAACGTTGCCTGACTTCTTAAAAGTGTCAGCACTCCTTCTCCCCCCCCTTCTCCTCCCCCCCCCTTCTCCTCTCCCCCCCCCTTCTCCTCCCCCCCTTCTCCTCCCCCCCTTCTCCTCCCCCCCTTCTCCTCCCCCCCCTTCTCCTCCCCCCCTTCTCCTCCCCCCCTTCTCCTCCCCCCCCCTTCTCCTCCCCCCCTTCTCCTCCCCCCCTTCTCCTCCCCCCCTTCTCCTCCCCCCCTTCTCTTCCCCCCCCTTCTCTTCCCCCCCTTCTCCTCCCCCCCTTCTCCTCCCCCCCCTTCTCCTCCCCCCCCTTCTCCTCCCCCCTTCTCCTCCCCCCTTCTCCTCCTCCCCCCTTCTCCTCCCCCCCTTCTCCTCCCCCCCCTTCTCCTCCCCCCCCCTTCTCCTCCCCCCCTTCTCCTCCCCCCCTTCTCCCCCCCCCTTCTCCTCCCCCCCCTTCTCCTCCCCCCCTTCTCCTCCCCCCCTTCTCCTCCCCCCCTTCTCCTCCCCCCCTTCTCCTCCCCCCCTTCTCCTCCCCCCCTTCTCCTCCCCCCCCTTCTCCTCCCCCCCCTTCTCCTCCCCCCCTTCTCCTCCCCCCCTTCTCCTCCCCCCCTTCTCCTCCTCCCCCCCCTTCTCCTCCTCCCCCCCCTTCTCCTCCCCCCCTTCTCCTCCCCCCCCCTTCTCCTCCCCCCCCCTTCTCCTCCCCCCCCCTTCTCCTCCCCCCCCCTTCTCCTCCGTGTACCGCTTTGCTTCTTGAAGTCAATCACAATCTCCTTTGTCTTGCTGACACTGAGGGAAAGGTTGTTGTCTTGGTGTCAAATCACAAGGTTCTCAATCTCCTTCCAGTACTCCATCTCATCATTATTTGATATCAGGCTCACTATGGTGGTGTTATCTGTGAATTTGCAAATTTAGTTAGATTTGTATTTGGTTGTACGGTCGTGGATGTATAATGAGTAAAGAGGACGCATTCTTGTGGGGCACCAGTGTTGAGGATTAGTGTAGAGGATGATTTGTCACCTGTCCTCACTGATTGGTCAAGGAGTCGAGGATCAATTTGCAGAGATGAGTGCTGACCCACATTCTCCATGTTTTGAAATGAATTTGGAATGCAAAATGGTATTGAAAGCAGACCTGTAGTCTATGAATAGTACTATAACAACATTTAAATGACATTTGGAAGAGTACATGCATAGGAAAGGTTTAGAGGGCTATGGGACAAATGCAGGCAGGTGGGACTAGTGTAGATGGAGCAACTTGGTCAACATGGGCAAGTTGGGCAGAAGGGTCTGTTTTCGTGCTGTGTGACTCTGACTCACTTTATGAGGTACATAAATACCTCCTGGTGGTCAGAACTCGTAACCACAATTGGATTCATGCAATTAGAATTTTAATATTTTAAGCAAAATTAACAATGGAAGACTATGGAAACTATGTTTGCAGTCAGAAACACGATTGGTTTGCAGAACACTATCACAGAACTACATTTTGTAAACGGCATACATATATAGACATTTTTAAAATGGATTTTGCCAGACGCATGATCTGACATTGTTTGTTATTTTCAGGTTAGATGTTACGATTTGGCCATCTCTCTTAATTCATTTATAATTCCTTTTTTTTGCAGTGTCTCTGATATAATGAGAGATCTGAAATTCAATTAAATAAACTGATTTAAAATTGAGAATAGCTTTGAATAAAAATAATATTTTTTTAGTCATTGTCAATTAGTGGCCTAGATTTTGTTCTACATCTGGCACAACTAAATCCATTGTTAAACAGCAACGTGTCCTCTGATTTACTATGGAAACTGCCAAAGAAGATGCAGCAGTGTTATTAAAATATTCACCGTGTTGCCTCGAGACTTACTTTAAGTCCTTTTTCTCTGTTCCTGGCTGGTGCCTCAGACCTCATGAAACATTCATAATTCTTCATTTTCAAGAAAGGCAATGAACCCAGTGGAATATTGAACAATTTAGTAAATGTAAAAAACCTACAACTCTCCTTCAGATTGAAATGAGTTGAAACTCTGGGATTTGCAGATTTTGTAGGCAGAATACTACCTACTCATATTTCACATCCACTGGCGGTGAAAATTACCCGTCAATTTTAGATAGAAACAGCCTGTACCAGGTGTGGAACAATAGTAACAGTGGAAAAATGAAATGAGAAAAGTGACTGAACCTCTCAGATTGTTTACTAGATCTATGCCTGCAAAGCATTTTTTTTTTCAAAGCTTATTGTGATATTTATACTTATTGTGCTGGAAACATTAACAGAATAAATTCCCCAAAAAACAGCTTGAATCTAAGTAATAAGCTTGTTCTATATAATCCGTGGTTTCATCCGCCATGACAAAATAATATTGATTCTTCCTCGTATGGAAAACAAGTTACACAACCTCCCTACAGTATTGTATTGTAAAATATTGTAACATTCCTGTGGGAGCTACACACTACGGTTATCAGCATTATTGCATGGAAAGAGCTGTCGATGTATTTTAACATTTGAATACCCTTAAAATAAATACACATCCACCTGAAACTGGTAAGACTTCAGCTGTCTCGACAACTGATAAAGCAAGCATGTTTATTTATATTTCTACTCAATAAGGCAAGTAAAGAATAGGACTTCCAACCAAATACGGCATTCTATGTTGATGACAAGCAACATTCAACTGACAGCATTTAAATTCAGAAATGTGTCAAAGGTTTTATCAGATGGTACACATTGCTCTTAAAGATAGATGTACAGTTGTTCTACTGTTTTACTTTTTAAAAGGTAACAAACCCATTACAATAACTACATATATAAAATGTGTACATCTATTTTATTAACATAGATTTTAAAATTATGCAGATAATGAATTAGTTACAAATAGACCACAATTGAAATTTAAGTAAACACTAGACCTGTTAGGTCCCGTCCCCTCGGGGGGGGGGGGGGGCGGGGGGGCGGTGGCCACACACACACACACACACACACACACACACACACACACACACAGACACACACACACACACACACACACACACACACACACACACACACCCACCCACACCCGCACCCACACACCCACCCACCCCCCCACACCCACACCCACCACCACCACCACCCCCACCTACCTACCTACACCCCACCTACCTACCTACACCCTAACCACACACACACTAACCACCCCCCTTGATATTATATTAACATTATTAATTGGCTCCTTTTACCCCATCCTGGCCCTATGCACTGATGCAGAGCCCTCAACTTGCAGGCGCGTCTAGAGAGGGATGGGGGGTAGAGAGAGGGGCAGAGACACAGACAGAGGGGAGGGGGGAGAGGAGAAGGGGGTTTGGGGGGATAGGATGGGGGGAGTGGTGAGGGGAGAAGGAGAGGGGGGGTAGAGAGGAGGAGGGCAGGGAGGATTGAGGGGCTGGGAGGTGGAGGAGAGAGGGGGAGGAAGAGGGGGGAGCAAGAAGGGGTGGGAGAGGGAGGGGGGGAGAGGAGGGGGAGAAGAGGAGGGGGAGAGGAGGGGAGTGGGCAGGGCATCAATCAAAGGACTGTAGGTGGCTTCAATCCAGAGCCCGGGGAGGGAAGGGGCCGTCACAGGGGAGGGCTGGTTCCCTAACGCAATACTCCCTCACTCCTGGCTGCCGGCTCGGCTCCAGGGCCCGAGTACGAGGGGGGAGTGGTGGGGGGGTGACGTCACTCGCAGCGAGTGGAACACAGACCAGGCGTGCATAGCAGACCCTTTGTGACGTCATCAGCGAGACCATCTCATTTATTTTCAAAGTTTCATCGTATTTGTGAACATTTTCATAAATAACTCGAGAAATAAAGCATGAATTTTTCAAATAAGGCAATTTCGGACTCCAGGGGATAAATCTACCCGAAAATGTAAAAATTTTACCATTAGAGCGTTGTTTTTTTAAGAAGACGTGACAACACACAAACAAATAAATACACATCCACATACAAGATCAGAGTTTTATAGTTATAAGGATTTTTTTTTCTGTCTTTTTTTTTTCTTTTTGTACTGTTAAGTGCATTTTTGGTTGTAGTTTATATATTATTTTTAGCTGTGTATATGTATTCTCTTCCCTGTACGGGGACCCGACCTTTCCCTGTCGGGTCTCCATCGTCGTTGGGGCCTAGCACCGTGGAGCAGCCTCCAACCGGAACGAACTGGGGCTCTAGTCGCAGAGCCTGCGGACTCACCATCACGGAGCTGGCCGACTTCGGAGCGTGGAGAGCTGTGGTGGCGTGCGGCTGCGACCCGACTTCGGAGCATCGGAGGCTCCGGCTGCAGGCCCTATGGATGGTAACATCGGGAGCTTGCGGGTGCCTGGTGGGAACCGCTTTTCGGAGCTCCTACACCGGCAACTTCTCCCGCCTGAATCGCGGAGTTGATAACGACCCGGAGTGGGGCCTTTCATCGCCCCACGCGGACTTAACGGCTGCGGGACTTACCATCGCCCGCCGGGGGGTTTAATATCGGGAGAACAATAAAGAACAGGGGTGAGACAAGGCTTTGCCTTCCATCACAGTGAGGAGGTGTTTGGAGATTCACTGTGATGGATGTTTATGTAAATTATGTTAATTGTGTGTCTTTTCTGCCTTATCGGTATATCCCTATATACGTACTATTCTAAAACTCCTAGATGATAGAGGTTATAGATTTGGAAGGTTTTGTTGTAGTGGTCTCATGAATACATAAAACATAGAAAAGTACAGCACTGGAACAGGCCTTATGGTCCGCCATGTCAGCACTGACCATGATGCCAAATTACATTAAACCTTTGCCTTTGCTTCATACAATAGACTGATCATCCAACTCACTATCCTGTACCTGCCTTCTCTCCATACCCCCTGATCCCTTTAGCCGCAAGGGCCACATCTAACTCCCTCTTAAATATAGCCAATGAACTGGCTATATTTACATGGATAGGAACGGTTTAGAGGGATATGGGCCAATTGCAGGCACATAGGCACATTGGTCGGCATGGGCAAGCTGGGCCAAAGGGCCTGCATCATTGCTTTATGTTTCTATGACTATCAAGGATCCAGTTGCAAAGTGATGCCCAAGTCTTCGAGGTTGGTTATATCTAATCCTTCTGTCTCCCTCCCTTCAATAGGTAGTGCTATCCAAATGCTATCTTCATTGGCATTCCCCTGTATTCGGAAATAGAGATCAGTAATCCTCTCATTTCTGTTCCCTGCTGCAATTAACATTTTACTGAAAACTAGGATATCAAATACATTCATATCCATTCTAATCCCTTACATGATCATTCAGTTGCTCCAACAATAAAAAAAACCAGTTGCTTTAGAAGAATTGAATCACAATACATATGCCTTAAGTGCATAATCATGTTGAAAATCAAGCACTTAGATGACTGTTGAATGCAAAATCAATATAATATTGCAGAATTAAAGATTTCTAAACTTTTAAAGGTCACAAAAGATGGATAACTGTATTGTACTGAATACTGCAAATCAACTATCAGAGCAGAAGAAATTATTTAAAATAAATGGGCATGGAAATCAAGCAAAAAAATATCAAAGGTTTGGTAAAATTTTTAATTAATTACTACAGATTTTGTATGTTAGGTTGTACCAAACATCAGCTAATTAGCAAGTAAAATAAATTCCTCTTATAACTTGCCTTAATTGAAGATTCACTGGTGTTGTGTCTTGGAAAAGGAAATATTTTCTCCTGGGAAATGAAATGGCAGACACAATCTCTTCTGAAATTGTTACCATGGTTGGTGTAAAAACAATATAGCTACTACGAGCGCTAAGTTTCAGGCAGTTTGTCTATATATTTCAGGATATTGAATTAGAATTTTGGAAATAGCCCTGATGCTTTGAGAGCAAGGGAAGATGACAAGCTATTTGATATTGGAAGCTCCATTGCAGTAGTCCAGTAAACACATTTTCACAAATAATTCTACTGCTTTGGAAAGTGAAAAAGTACAGAAAATTTAATTATTTATGTTATTTTCTCTCCTATATGATGTTATATCTTGAACTAAAAACCACAAAATCTGAATCTAATTGTTAGCTGACTTCAATATTGCTGAATTAAGTAAGGGCATGTAAAAATTAGACAAAGTGGCTATTCATCTTTTTCAGCCTAGTCTGCTGTTCAGATAATCTATCTCAACTCCATCTTCCTGTACTCCATCTCCCATTTCTCAAGAATTCTCTTAAGATGTATCACCTTTCTTAAATATAAAAATACCCAACAGAAGATAATTCATAGGTACACAAAAATGCTGGGGAAACTCAGCGGGTGCAGCAGCATCTATGGAGCGAAGGAAATAGGTGATGTTTCGGGCCGAAACCCTTCTTCAGACTGATGGGGGGTGGGGGGGGAGAAGGAAGGAAAAAGGGAGGAGGAGGAGGAGCCCGAGGGCAGAGGGATGGGAGGAGACAGCTCGAGGGTTAAGGAAAGGGAGGAGACAGCAAGGGCTAGCAAAATTGGGAGAATTCAACGTTCATGCCATCGGACGCAAGCAACCCAGGCGGAATATGAGGTGCTGTTCCTCCAATTTCCGGTGTTGCTCACTCTGGCAATGGAGGAGACCCAGGACAGAGAGGTCGGATTGGGAATGGGAGGGGGAGTTGAAGTGCTGAGCCACCGGGAGTTCAGGTAGGTTATTGCGGACTGAGCGGAGGTGTTCGGCGAAATGATCGCCCAACCGCCGCTTAGTCTCCCCGATGTAAATCAGCTGACATCTAGAGCAGTGGATGCAGTAGATGAGGTTGGAGGAGATACAGGTGAACCTTTGTCGCACCTGGAACGACTGCTTGGGTCCTTGAATGGAGTCGAGGGGGGAGGTGAAGGGACAGGTGTTGCATTTCTTGCGATTGCAACGGAAAGTGCCCGGGGAGGGGGTGGTACGGGAGGGAAGGGAAGAATTGACAAGGGAGTTGCGGAGGGAGCGGTCTTTGCAGTAGGCAGACATGGGGGGAGATGGGAAGATGTGGCGAGTGGTGGGGTCATGTTGGAGGTGGCGGAAATGGCGGAGGATTATTTGTTGTATTTGCCGGCTGGTGGGGTGAAAGGTGAGGACTAGGGGGACTCTGCCCTTGTTGCGAGTGCGGGGATGGGGAGAAAGAGCAGTGTTGCGGGGTATGGACGAGACCCTGGTGCGAGCCTCATCTATGGTGGAGGAGGGGAATCCCCGTTCCCTGAAGAGCGAGGACATTTCCGATGCCCTGGTGTGGAACGTCTCATCCTGGGAACAGATGCGGCGTAGGCAGAGGAATTGGGAGTAGGGGATAGAGTCTTTACAGGGGGCAGGGTGGGAAGACGTGTAGTCCAGATAGCCATGTGAGTCAGTGGGTTTGTAGTGTATGTCGGTCAGAAGTCTGTCCCCTGCGATGAGGTCAAGGAATGGTAGGGAAGTGTCGGAAATGGTCCAGGTGTATTGGAGTGCCGGATGGAAGTTGGTGGTGAAGTGGATGAAGTCAGTCAGTTGTGTGTAGGTGCAGGAGGTGGCCCCAAAGCAGTCGTCAATGTAACGGAGGTAGAGGTCGGGGATGGGGCCCTGGTACGTATTGAACAAGGATTGTTCAACGTACCCGACAAAGAGGCAGGCGTAGCTGGGGCCCATGCGTGTGCCCATAGCTACGCCTTGTGTTTGGAGGAAATGGGAGGAGTCAAACGTAAAGTTGTTGAGGGTGAGAACCAACTCCGCTAGGCGGAGGAGAGTGTCAGTGGCTGGATATAGGTTGCTCCTCTGGTCGAGGAAGAACCGGAGTGCTTTGAGGCCATCCTGGTGGGGGATGGAGGTGTAGAGTGACTGGACGTCCATGGTGAAGATGAAGGGGTGGGGGCCTAGAGAGTGGAATGCGCGGAGGTGGCAGAGAGTGTCTGAGGTGTCTAGGACATAGGTGGGAAGGGATTTGACCAAGGGGGATAGTATGGAGTCAAGGTATGTGGAGATGAGTTCGGTGGGGCACGAACACGCAGAGACAATTGGTCTGCCGGGAGAGCCGGGTTTGTGGATTTTGGGGAGAAGGTAAAAAGGGCCGTGCGGGGCTGGGGAACGATGAGGTTGGAAGCTTGGTCGGGCAGGGCGTGGGAATTGATGAAGTCGGTGATGGTGCTAGATATGGTGGCCTGGTGCTCGTCAGTGGGGTCATGGTCCAGGGGTAAGTAGGAGGAGGTGTCCGAGAGTTGGCGCGTGGCCTCAGCTTTGTAGAGATCGACGCGCCAGACTACCACGGCACCTCCCTTGTCGGCTGGTTTGATAACCCAATCTGGGTTTTTGCGGAGTGATTCAATGGCAGTGCGTTCAGGGGGGGAGAGATTGGAGTGAGACAGGGGAGTGGAGAAGTTGAGGCAGTTGACGTCGCGGCGGCAGTTCTGGATAAAGAGTTCCAGAGCCGGGACGTCACGAGGGGGCTTCCACGTGGAGGGGGTGCGTTGGAGACGGGAAAAGGGGTCATCATTGGGGGGCGAGGACTCCTTCCCATGGAAGTGGGCTTTGAGGCGGAGGCGACGGTAGAAGCGCTCCAAGTCATGGTGGGCGCGGAACTCATTGAGATGGGGACGGAGGGGGACAAAGGTAAGACCTCTGCTGAGGGCAGACCGTTGGGTGGTGGAGAGGGGGAGGTCGGGGGGGGGGGGGGATGGTGAACACCCGGCAGGGATGGGAGTTGGGGCCAGAGGAAGGCAGGTGGGTAGGACTGGGGACGGGGCGATGTGTGGGGGGGGGGGGTTGTGAGTGTTGGAGGAGTGGTGGGTGGTCAGGGGGTGGGGGGGAGAGAGTGCTGTAATGTGGGTGGGGAAGAGCGGGGGATGACATGGTTGGGGGGGGGGGGATGGGGGAGGGTCAGTGGAACAGCCACTGAGGTTAGCAAGGCTGGGCAGACGGGCACTAGGACCCAGTGGAGTTAAGCCCAGGAGAGTGGGAGTGAGCAGCGTGGAGGCTTCAGGCCCGGTGCAGAGTCCAGATAATTCATAATATCCCTTTGAGTGAAAAAATGTATCCATGTTTCACACTCCCAAATCCAAAACTCCATATTTTGAGATGTTGACTGACAATAGACAATAGACAATAGGTGCAGGAGTAGGCCAATCGGCCCTTCGAGCCAGCACCGCCATTCAATGTGATCATAGCTGATCATCCCTAATCAGTACCCCGTTCCTGCCTTTTCCCCATATCCCCTGACTCCGCTATTTTTAAGAGCCCTATCTAGCTCTCTCTTGAAAGCATCCAGAGAACCTGCCTCCACCGCCCTCTGAGGCAGAGAATTCCACAGACTCACCACTCTCTGTGAGAAAAAGTGTTTCCTCATCTCTGTTCTAAATGGCTCACTCCTTATTCTTAAACTGTGGCCCCTGGTTCTGGACTCCCCCAACATTGGGAACATGTTTCCTGCCTCTAGCGTGTCCAAACCCTTAACAATCTGATATGTTTCAATGAGATGCCCTCTCATCCTTCTAAACTCCATAGTGTACAAGCCCAGCTGCTCCATTCTCTCAGCATATGACAGTCCCGCCAACCCGGGAATGCTGGTTCTGGGCTCGGCAGCCAGAAGGATATCCTTCCAGCAACTAGTTTGTTAGGAATTTCACAGATTTCAGGAAGATCACCTCTCATTCTTATAAAATCTGTTCCTCCATGCTCACAAGACAGTATCAGAAAACATAGAACAATACATCATAGGAACAGGCCCTTCGGCCCACAATGCCCATGCTAATAGGATGCCGTTAAACTAAAGAAGGGTCTGAAGAAGGGTTTCGGCCCGAAACGTTGCCTATCTCCTTCGCTCCATAGATGCTGCTGCACCCGCTGAGTTTCTCCAGCATTTTTGTCTACCTGCCGTTAAACTAATCTCCTCTCCCTGCACATGATTGTTCCCCCTCCATTCTCTGCATATCCATGTGCATATCCAAAAGCTTATTAGATGCCACCATTGTATCTGCCGTGGGCAAAGCCATGCTGACTGTCCCATTTTAGCCCATTCTCTTCCATATGAGAGTAAATCCTATCCTGAAGAATCCTCTCCAACAGCTTACCAACTACCGGCATGTGGCCAGTCTACTCATCCCAAAATTAGTTGAATAAATCTTGTTTAAAGTCTCACCATGGCAAATGCATTCTTAAATACTGTGCTCAGTGTTCCAAGTGTGTGCATTAATTTGTTCGGTCTACATTTGTTGGTGTCATCACATTCTAAATGTAAGTGATGTTTGTTCAAGGATACCTTGTATATTATTAAAATACAAAATATTTTCCAGTCTTTCACCCTTTAACATTTTTTTCTATTTTAACCTCAAAGTGAAAGATTACAGATTTCCCTGCATTATATTCCATCATAGTATTTCAGAATGGGTACATTTGCCATGGTGAGACTATAAACAAGATTGCTGTGACCTTGTCTACTCACTTAACCTATCAATGCTGAATGCAGTTTCTTTTGAGTCCTCCTCATAACCTATTTTCACACCTAACATTAAATCATCTGCAAGATGGATGGATTTTTCAAACTTCCTTCATTGAAATGATTAATGCAAACAGCAAATAGCTGAGGCCAAGCACTGATTCTTGTAACAGCCTGCTTCCTGGTCTGCTAGACTGAGAATGAGCAGTTTATTCCTATTCTGTTCCATGTCTATTAACCAATCTTCAAACCATACTAATATAATCCCATCAGTCCTAATTTTATGTAATAACCCCTTTGTGTCACATCTCATCAAATACTTCTTGAAAGTCAGAGTACTTTGCACATTATCCATCCTGCTAGTTATAATCTCTGCACCATTTCTTCCAAATGAAATGTCCTTGAAACTGCTTTGCATCGGCAGGAAAAGTGAAGCGCAGTACCAATATAGGCTAAAGTTAGAAACACTAAAGAAGGGTCAACTCAAAAACAAAATTAAAATTGTTGCTGTCTATATAAGGTCATGTAAAGGTTTGGTTCAAGAATATATGTAACATGTCACCTGCCATTATAGCAATGTCACACTCTAAACCGGTGGTTTTCAACATATATCCCGTGAGTTAGAACGATCCTAAAGAATGACATGTTCAGTTGCCTCAGTGAGCCATGCCCTTCCCCGCTTCTGCACGCAGTAGCAACCTGGCTCAGAAGCATACCTCTAATCGGCCATCTCCCTGATACACAGGCCCTTTCCACCAACAATGCAGGTCTCATCTTGAGGATTGCATTGGCAGCCCACGAAGCCATGCTCCAGAGAGATGGAGACACAAGAGATGGCAGATGCTGGAATCTTGATCAAAGAGAAGGCACAAAGTCCTGGATGAATTTAGCAGGTCGGCAGCATCTGGGGAAGAAATGGACAGGGGACGTTTCGGGCTGGCACCGCTCTTCAGTCTGACTAGAGGTCAGTCAGTCTCATGTTCCAGGCTGCCAAAATTGTCAGCAACAGTAAAGGGCCTGTCCCATTGCAGGGACCTAATTTGCGAGTGTAGAAGAGTTTAGGAGAGTATGAAAAAGTGTCATGGCCTTGTTGTATCACCAAAGTAGAACACCTCCTTCGACCTTCTTCGACTATGTAGAGAACCTCCTATGAATATGTTGAAGACCTCCTTCAATCACCTTCGACCTCCTTCGACTATGTTGAAGACTAGCTTCGACTAGATTCGGGAAAATTGGTCACCGAATAGTGGAGAGTGAAGAAGACCTCCTTCGATCTCCTTCGACGTCCTTTGACTATGTTGAAGACTATCTATGACTACCTTTGATTACCTTCGACTACCCTTGATTACCTTTGATTGCCTTCGATTACCTACGAATAACATGCCGATCTACTACGACCTACTTCGACTAAACCTACGAGTAAAAAAAATATTGATTTTTTCCATGGCGACCTTTTTTTACTCGCGAGCATGCTAAATAAAAACGCCGCAACCTAACTGAGGCCTCGAGTACGCGGGTACTACTCTCGAGCATGAAGGAGAGTTACAAAGACCACCTAGGAACTCATGTCGACCATGCTGCGAGTATGAGTCAAGGGCAAAATCTTCTAAACTCTCCAATTAGGTCCCCGCAGTGGGACAGGCCCTAATTCTAAAGGGGCTGTCCCACTGCGACGACATAATCTGCGAGTTAAGAAGAGTGTCTTCGACCTTCAAGCTCGAGGGCACTCGCCTGGAAAACCTCGAGCTGGATCGACCGTCCGCGTTGAAACCGCGAGCTGGATCGACCGACTACACACACACACATCGCAAAGGTGGGGGCCAGGGAGCGCAGGGGAGCGCTGTCTGAAATTCACACCCGCGATGAAGAGGAAGGTAAAAGACGGCTGAACAGTCCTTTAGAGAGCAGGGAGGGGGGGGTGGGGAGAGAAAGAGAGAGAAGGAGAGAAGAGGAGAGAAGGGGAGAGAAGGAGTGGAGACACTTTTAAGAAGTATAATAAAGTTTAGCGGGCATTTTACCTACCGGTCGGTTTTCCTTGGTCCTGAAAGCTCCAATGAGCCAATCAAAATGCCCGGTCAGCGAAGGAGATTGCCTACGGCTGCCCTCGACTGCCTGTAACTACGATTGCACTACGATTGCCTGTGCATTGCACTACGAGTTAAAAAGAACCATGCCGACCAATTTTTACTGCAGAAAATGTTTCAACATGTTGAAAAAATTTCTGCGACCTAACTGAGGCCGCGTGTATTTGGGAACTTCTCTTGAGCATGAAGGAGAGTTTCAGTGACCTCATAGGACCTCCTAGGACCACGTGTCGACCATGCTGCGAGTTTGAGCTGAGGGCAAACTCTTCTAAACTCACAGATTAGGTCGCCGCAGTGGGACAGCCCCTTAACTTCCATAAACATTGAGAAGGGGGGGGGGGTCCAAACTAGTAACAATCAATCACATTATATTTTTTGAATTGATAAGAACAGCGGGACAAAACGGCAAACGTACGATAATAATAATTATTTTTTAATTTACTCAATTAATTCAAAGATGTAAAGCACTAGGAACAGCCTCGCAGTGTTGGAGACCCGGGTTCGATACTGACCTCGGGTACTGTCTGTATAGAATTTGCACATTCTCCCTGTGACCGTCTGGGTTTCCTCCTGGTGCTCCGGTTTCCTCCCACATCCTAAACTCTTGCAGGGTTGCAGGTTGATTGGCTTCTGTAAAATGCCCCTTGTGTGTAGGGAGTGGATGTGAAAGTGGGATAACATAGAACTTGCTATGATGGGCATAGACTCGTTGGGCCGAAGGGCTTGTTTCCATGCTGAACTAAACCTGGCGCTGGTGCAGTGGCCAGATTTATCCATGGGGAAGCTTAGTTTAGTTTAGTTTAGAGATACAGCGCAGAAACAGGCCCTTCGGCCCAGCGGGTCCGCGCCGATATGCGATCCCCGCTTATTAACACTATCCTACACTCACTAGGGACAATTACATTTACCAAGTCAATTAACCTACAAACCTTCACGTCTTTGGAGTGTGGGAGGAAACCGAAGATCTCGGAGAAAACCCACGCAGGTCACGGGGAGAACGTACAAACTCCGTACAGACATCACCCGTAGTCGGGATCGAACCCGGGTCTCCTGGCGCTGCATTCGCCGTAAGGCAGCAACTCTCCCGCTGCACTGATGACGCTGCAGGATGAAGGCTCTCCGAGCGTGGAGAACCTCAGCCAGTTCCGCATTCTCCTTATATGAGTGACTTTCAGAGGCGATCTCAGTTAAGCAACATTGTTCTTCCACTAGACGATGTCCCGTCCATATTACCAGAGTCAGAGTCATGTACATTCAGATTATCAGGTCATTTAAGTAATTGTTCACATTCATATGATCAAGTGGAAGGGACATCATTGCAAGTTCTTTTTTCCAAGGAAAGTTGCTCCTCGTTTGAGGAGGACATCATGAACTCTGAATTCTGACGAAGGGTCTCAGACCTAAAACTTTTAGAAGCGCTCAGCAGGTCAGGCAGCATCTGTGGAAAGGTGGATGGAGGTAACCTTTTAGTAAAAGGCTACCTCCATCCACCTTTCCACATATGCTGCCTGACCTGCTGAGCGCTTCTTATGCATGATGATTTTATTGTCAATCGCTCTTTAGTCAATTCATACAACAGAGAAGGTTGGTTTCATTCCGATAATGTTAAGTATAATTCATTTAGGGAGTTACAGAAATCACTTAAAGTGAAATTCAATGTTGCTCCATAAAACTGTGAACTACAAGTCACCAAGGAGGGGCGGAGCCCATAATGGCCCAATGTTGACTGGGGAAGAGGTGATAACGGAGGGATACAAGGATGCGAACAGTGGGACTAGTAGGGCAACTAGCATGGGAGAGGGGGGGGGGGGGGGGGGGGGGGGGTGCATGGGATACTTGAAATGAGAGAAATCAATATTAATACCTCTGGGCTGTAAGCTGCCCAAGCGAATGAAACCCGTATCAACCGCAGCATATATCGGTTTTAATATGGACGTTTGGTGTTGCGTTCGTGTTGGTAAGTTTTCTGATGGGCAGATGAGCGAAACCCGTCGTGCTAGTTCAAAAGATCAAGGCAATGACACCACCGCCAACCTGACACTCGCAATTCTGTCTTGGAGGCTCGCTCCAATTAGGATGGGGTAGGCTTAAGACTGGGGTCATGTTTTGGGCAAAATCAGGGGAGTCTCCCCCTCCAAAAAAAATCTTACCTTAAGCAGTAATACCACACAAGCAGAAGCTAATTATGACGATTTTCTAAGGTTTTACTTATCCGTTGTAATGAGAAAAACACCAACAAATCGGTCGAAATATGTCCCATGGAACCCATTGAATCCAAGGGCTTTAGGATCCCTGACTGGATTTCAATAATATATACAACTGAATATCGCAGACTCAATAATTCTCTCGTGTGGGAGTTATTGCACCAGCGCATTGAATTTTAAATAAGTCTCTAGGTATAACTAATAATTATCTCTTCATTTTCTGAGCCAGTTGGATTTCTCATATACCCATTATCAAAAACAATTTAAAATTGTTTAAATTAACCGGAGAGACAATCTAATAACGTGCAGCTTTTGGTGTAGAATTAGACAACGGTGGGCGCGGACACAAACAACCCAGCTTTTCGAAGCCATCTTAACGTCAATAAATAACATGTTGATATGATATGAAACTTGGTCGCAATCCTAAACTAATATTTGTCATGATTTGTTCATAAAACATATTCCATTAGCATTTCTGATATCGCAAGTCTCGTTTGCCAAAAACATTTTTTTTTTAAAGGATTGGAAATAAGGACCTATTCTCCACGTCTAAAATGTTACGGTGCAGAAGTGGAGAAATTGGCATTGAAATAATGACTCGGTCAACCCGTTCATTGTAAATTTCAAGCATAAAATGATCCGCAGCAGAATAACAGAGAGTCCGTCCACAGGAGGGCGCCGTGAATCTGTCTATTTCAAGTAATTGACACAGGCAGCTTTCACTATAATTAGTTTATCCATATATAATATTAGCTCACAGAGTTGGTTAATAATCCCAACTTAATTCTAAAGAATCAAATACAATGGGAAATTGGGTATATTTAAAATGTAAAGTTGCATGCTACTTCAGAACGATTTTGCTTTTAATATGCAATGTGACTGGAAACAGCTTAACCATCAACAAAAATGGTAAGCAATGTAGAATCTAATTTTTCAGTTCAAAACTTAATTAGCAATTTTAAAAGGTTAACGCCAGCGCCTGAGACTGTTTTTTGTTTAATAATCCTATTACTGATGGCTCATCATGTATAAAATGGTGCGGTATGATGCAAAAATCCCACATTTGTTTATGTGTGGATTGTAACAGAAATATATTACATATTCTACATGGAGGAAAAAAATAACTCAGACTATAATCGTTTACCGTTCAGTCTGTAAGTATTGGTATTTCAAACTTAATTGTTTTCCCCTATTTTTGAATAATATTTTAAGATTAGGGACAACTGAAATGTGCGAATTGTTTTAGTTGAAAGCAGCGTTTATGGCCTTAATATTTGTGTCGACGTGGATATATAGCACTGGATATAAATGTATCTGCTTTGCGCGTTGTGTCCGAAACATACGATATCTTAACTGCCTTTACATTAGTTTACAGTGCTATTGAGGTTACAATAAACAGTTAAGATCGTAAAGAAATGTGTGCGTTTTGTGTTGGTGTTTAAAAACACGAATTTCTGTTCAAATATTATATGTAAATGTTGATATTTCCTTTGTCTATCCGGCGTGATGTAGTCTTTGAGGTACTGAACGGATCATTGCTGCATGTATCTGGCAACGCAAAATCCGAAATGAATAATAAAATGAACAATTCTCCTGGATCTTTTATTCTTTTTTTAAACAAAAACCTATAATGTTAATGTGATAGCGGCGCGTTAATAGCCGCGTTAATTACCGATGTGAACACAAAGGTTTCGCGTAAAGACGATTACATTGTAAGGACATATTGTATATGTCTGTAATATTCAAGAAGATATTATTTTTTTAAATTTAGCTGCTTTGGAAAAACGGTTGTAAAATATTGTTCAGCTTTTTCAGCGTCAAAAGGAAATATTTCACAGTGTACAGTTATTTATAAGTAAATGCACATTCCTAGGTGGAATAGAATGCATCATTTGGAAGAGTGAAATGTACATGTTGTGCACGACGTTTTTAAAGTGAGATGGGGGAGGGGTTTAATTCCGAGTACATTACTTTTTATTATCTAACCTGAATCAGTCTTTCCTTATGAGTTATTATGTGTCTACAACCACGGCAATGTCGAAAAGGACTCCGCAGAATATTTCTTCCACATATTTTGATTAAAATTACAGTATAGAGATCACTGTAATCTTACAAAATCAGAATCAATTTATTTTCCTGCTCAAAAAATGAAATCCTTCTCCAGCGGCCGATTGCAGTTATTTATCACCTTGAAAACAATAAAGTCCAACGTCAACGCGAGAAAACATAGCAACGAATATAATATCCTTTGGTAAAGGTAAATAATAAGTACTTAGAGTAAAATTCCATTGCTCCGTTTGTGCTGGTGTGCATTTAAACCGGGAGACATCGGTTTGAATGTGGGTGATTGGTAAAAAAAAACGCAATTATATGATATTCAAAAAATTAACTTACGCATTTCAAAAGAAAATAATTTATTTGTTCACTAAAAATATCCTCACCCTATTGTAATTTGAAACTAACAAACCTTAGAATATATCTTCAAGGGAATTGGACTTTAGCTTTGTAGCCTAATTTGTGAGCATTTGTTGAGAATTCCAGTCTGATGTAAATCGTGAATAAAACGTTAGCGTAATTCTTTGCACCATATAGTCTGTCTAAATGCGCAATTGTGATTACTCATATAGTTTAACAGTGCTTTTGATCTTTAAATGCTCTTGCACCTCTTTCTATATTGACCATCGTTTTTTTTCTTTAAAAAAACCTTAACAGGAGGATGATTTTTTATAAACAAATATTAACCTAAATCGTGGCTTCCATAATCTCCATTTGCAACCCCTGCTGTTATGATGCACCAACAATAAACGAAATATATGCATTTTCACCAAAACAAGAGCAATTACTAAGGAAACCAGCTTCCTCGGTATTCGTTTCATTTGCTCCATTTTAAAGCTGATTCATCACTGGGTACCAGGCGTTTTCTGAAGAATTTCCTATAGAATATGTGGGAGGAGACAAAAGAATGCAACCCGACACGTCTGACAGAGAAGTCAAAGCAAGTAAATGCAAGAATTAAAGCTACAGAAAAATAGGAATTCAGATGAAATCGAAAAATAAAAGGCTCCGATTCTTTTCTCAGCCGTAAAGAAAAGTTCACCAAAGCAAACAGAGCGAAGAAAGAGAACCAGAGAATACAAACGAGAAAATAGAGAAAGGAGAAAACAAGGGGGAAAGGGAACATTCTTATGAATACGTTTCCTTTGTTGTTGAATACAGTGGCAGTAAAAAAAAGAGCAGCAACCCCATTGGAAATGTCAAGATAGACAAAGTTTAATACAAACATGCCTTCTTAATGTTAATCGAATTATACACTTTAATGGGATCGCATCGGATTGATATCGTTCCCCTTTTCTAACTATAATCAGTTAACGCCTCAGAAAACATTTAACTGAGCGAAAAAAATCCAAGAAAATAAATAGATCTTTTCACTTTTTGCCCTGGTTTTATGTTGCATTTCGGCAACTATAAAATCTCGCCGTCCCTAATGCTAAACATTAAAGCAGTTCCGAATTATTCCCATACGTGGATTTATTTCACTTTCTTATGTATTTTAATTTGCTACGGGCTTTGCCTGTGATTTTTTAGCATTTACGTCCTAGATCAGCGCACACTGCCCAGCTAAGTGGCACATAACAGTGGCCATAATTATCTTTTATTAGTTTTTAATCTTTGTGCTTTTGCAAAAGGATATTACACCGCGGCGTTTAAGAGGAGAGGATAAAAAGAACGGCAAGTGGATGGTGGTGAGATCTGTCCATTGGGGACAAAGTGGTTTTGTATGGTCTCTGCGTGTGTTCGGTAATGTGACAGGATTCCGTTGGGTTAGTATCAGTGCAGGGTGGAGCCTCACAGTGAGGATGAAGCTATAACACGTTTGCTCCCCAGGCCTAGTATTCCGCAATTGCCTTTACATTGACTTTCTGGGTCAGTTACCGAACTAAAGCCATCGACAATCCGAAATAAAGACAGTGTTTCGGTGACACAGACTGTGGTGATCCCAAAATGCCGGAACTCACGGATGCCCAGAACTGTTGGCAGAATTTAATTCTCCACAAATTCAGCATAGACTATGAAAATAAAAGATAAATCAGTAAGAGTTAGAAGATTTAAAAGTGAAGTTATACACCCACGTTTATATTTCATCTTCCAGTTGCCGCTTATTTTGACGGTTAAACTAACTTTAATGAGTCAGTCATTTGGGTTTCTGTGATAAAGGCGAGAAGTTCAATGCGGAACCATTTTTCTTGTTGTTGGATTTCGACAGTCAGTAACGTGGCCTTGTGCATCAGTCCAAGTTTCCAGTGTTAACCATTTTATAGAAGGATCCATTTACAACAACTCGAAAGGAAGTGGGGGCACAAAGATCCAAATAA
Source organism: Amblyraja radiata (assembly GCF_010909765.2). Taxonomy (NCBI): domain Eukaryota; kingdom Metazoa; phylum Chordata; class Chondrichthyes; order Rajiformes; family Rajidae; genus Amblyraja; species Amblyraja radiata. The sequence goes on along the minus strand of NC_045956.1, from coordinate 102,750,127 downwards.
ACACGACGGATGCTGGAAATCTAAAGCAAAAACAAAACATTGAAAACATTCAGCACGTCAAGCAGCATCTGTGAAGAGGGAAAGGGCGTTAATCCTTCAGATCAATGACCATTTGGCGGAACTTGCTTTAAATTGAAACGTATTTATCGTAGGACCCCGGAAAGAATAGAAGAGTGCATTGACTCGGTGAACAAACTGAATTATATCTTATTTCAGCACATAGTAGAAGTGCAAGGAAAAAAACACATAGAGCAAACCTGTGCCGCAATAATGGCCGTTTCAGCAGGTCAGACAGCATCTTTGGAGAGATAAAGAGTTAACGGCAATATCGTTGGCACGGGGAGGCCTTTGGTGAAAGGTGAGGGAAAAAGAACATGAGCAAGAGTAGACCAATCGACCCTGCTCTGACATTCAATAACCAATCTTGGCCTCAGCATCACTATTCCGCGCTCTCCTCAAATTCCTTCACTCCCTTGCAGTCTAAATGTACTCCAGCGAGTAAAAGGGGAGGATGGGGGTGAGAATCCCGGCTGTGGATGGACGGCATCAACTCCAGTGCCTTCTGCTCCACTGCACCGGGAAAGGGATGGGGAAGTTAAGCAATTTTACCTGGTCGTTATTTTGTATTGGCTCCATTTCGCATCAACCTGCCGGTAATCAAATAGGACAAGAGCCGCACCATGAAGGCGGAATTGGCAGTTGACTGCTTAGAGCCAAATTTGGAGTTTAAATGTTTTATATCCCTAAATACAAAATCTCAATTCCATGTAATTCCTAGTTAAAATATTATAAATAAATGGTCGTTCTGCGAAACGGGGATACATATTCCATATTTATTTGTACTTCACGAATAATGGATTACGTTTAATACCTGACGCAGAGAACAGTCGCACTCCCTCGATGACCATGCTTGCCCTGTTCACATATCAACTGATTTCTACCTCAAATGTTGACTCATATTTCGGAGGAATGCAGGTGCACGGATTGCCATCCTGATCTGGAGCACCCTTTTCTCGCACATCTCCTCACCAACCCATATCTTGCCCCTGAATTACTGCTTGAACATTTACGTACTGTTCGAGTGCCGTACGAAACGTTCAGCATCCTCAATAGGTATAATGATAAGTGTTTGCATTCAATGATAAAGGGTCAATGCAGAATGTGTAGCGAATAGAGATCTTCCTTGTCAATTTCTATGCGTTACACTGGGATTTGGCTCGTTCCTGTAAAACATTGATGAGTTTTTGTTTTTTTAAAGCACGGCAATGTGGAAAATTAATTGCAAGCTATTAATTATTAATAACATTTAAACAACTTCATCATCTTACTTTAATGAGAGATATTCATCTGTATACCCCCAGTGAAGAGCAAATGTCAGGCTCATCGTAATACTTATTGCTTTATCAAAAATAATCTCCAAATAAATTAATCAAACTTAAATATACCATGCGTGTAGATCATTTGTCAGTAATGGATGTATATTAAAATTTGCCGGTATTATTTTCTGTCATTCATTGTAACAAATTGAACATTTATTGCATATATATTAAAAAATTATCCCGTAATCGACTGTTGCCAGGATTGACGTTATTGGAGAGTTCCTTGAGGTGAAGTCCCGTTGGAATAATTTTGTTCTGGCGATTCCCTTCGGAAAAATGCTTCAAGAATTGCTTCAAACCATCGCTAAATTGAGCTGTTTGACTAACAGTCCATCATCACACTATAAACAGTTTGAGCCTGTACCAGACACGGAACTTTACTGTAAAACTACATTTGTTGTAAATAAGCTATACATTACATAAGTGTATCTGACAAATTGTTGGAAGAGTGAACAGTTCATCTTTGTTTGGTCGCAGTTAAATCACGTTCTAGAAGAGCACAAACTCCTATTAATACATAGGAAATATTGGTTTCATAAACACGATCAGTCAGGCACATAAGGGTGGTATTGTGTACAGTTGTTGACCTAAAATTGGTCCTAAAATAGACTGGGAAGTGGACAAGCCTAAGGAAAAAAACATTCTTTGTTTTCGGCTCCTGAGTAGATGAATGGGAAATGTCAGATGATTAATGGGAGATGATTAGTTTGTCCTATTAAATTGTCAGAAAGGGAAGGATTTCTCTAATAATTGCGTTTCGATGAAGAAATATGAAGCCGGGGTACGAGGGAGACAGAATGGTTGGGAACCCGGAGACCGGGAGAGGGACGCGGGAGAGGAGGAGTGATGTGCGACTGTGTGGTCTGTGGTTTGAAAAGTTGCGAATGGAATCCAATTAAAACCACCGAAAAAAACAGTAAGAGAACGAGCGAAAAAAAGAGTGTGATAAATATTAGCAAGCCGAAAGGCAAAGAAAAGTGCGCGAAAAACGCTCGAAAGTAAACAAGAAGTGTTATGTAAGGCAAAGGCAGTGAGAATGAATACAACTGACATAGATATACATCACAACAAAAGAATGGTGGGTCAGGAGTATGATTTCTTGCTTAGAAAAAAAATAATTTCAAAGGGAAGAATTGACGCAGTGTGGACAAATACTTGCATCGCTATTGGTGATCTGGACAAAATATAAGTAAAATGTTGAATTGATGAGCCGGATTAGCGAGCCATACACAATAGGATAACTGGATAGAGATTGATGGTGTCTCCAGAAGTGCACGACATTCTGTCAGACCTGCGGCAATTATTGTCTCCTAATGGATGGACTGACTGCCACTGACCTCAGCGCACTGTGCAACATGCCACCCAAATGATCTAATCTGTAATTTTCTGTATTTAACCGACATCGCGTCTAGATTTACACGGGGAACCAGAATACCCTGTGCTAAATCCCAAATAGGGTACGGATAGAAATGAGAACTGTTTGTTATCAAACATGGAGGCCATCAGCAGGTGTGTGCACACACATTGTGCAATAATACATTATTACAATTTACCCAAAAACAGATATGCTTAGACCTTCACAGAACTTGAACTCAATTCGTTTACAGCCGGCAGTTAACAAAACAGTAAAAACAGCTACCCTTTCTAAAACTTAGGATTTGCTGTTTGTTGATGGAAAAACGTGTGTGTTCTACGGTGTGCACACATGTGTCTGGTAACACGCTATTATTAATGTGAGTTGAGTCTGGCAGGTACTTTGCTTGACATGAATAAAATAACTTGTTAAACTGTCTTTGCTCTTGTCGGCGATTTTGTATAATTTGATGCGCATTTCTTAATTATTTTTATTGTGCAGCCCCTACAATTAGTATCATATTTTTGTTGCAAGATCTGTATTATGTTATAGTAGTTTGGGGTATTTATTTTGTAAAATGTATAAAACGTAATTCACGCATAGGCCTTTGTGTGTTGTCATTCTTCGGACTACTCAGAGCTTTTATCCCTTGTTAAGTTTTTACATCACATGTTAACAAGATGGAGCAATCCGTTTTGGTGCCATTATTAAATCAGTGTTGACTTGAACACTCGTCCTTTTTTGTGTTCATAATGTCCCTGCCCTCACTTGAAGATTTATGTTTTTTTGATATTAAATTCCTTCATTCATTAAACCTGCTCTCTTGTTGACTTTTCTTGACCCCTTGCCCCTCTCCCTAAACTTTCCCATATTTAATACTGAATAATTTTTTCAATGTCATGTGCTTTGTTGCCTTCCAGTTGACTGCTGTTCCCTGTGGCATGTGCTGTTTGTTCTGTTCTTGAACTTCACAGGGTCACCTAGTCATAGTTGCGATGTTCCCTGTCCTCCTGCATTCTGAATCTTGCCTTGCCTCAGCGGTATCGTGTCTAACAAGCCACTTTCCCCTGAATACCAGTTTCCTAATTAGTTAAACAAACACATTCGCTAATGATCCCCCAGGCCTCCTTGTTCCTCCGGGTTTTGTTTCGTTCAGTTTTGGGTGTATTTGTAGTCCTGCTGGAAGCTTGGCCTCTCTGACCCGAGGCAGCCCATTTGTGCTCCTTGGAGCAACGTCCCTTGTCCAACCGTCCCGGGCCAAAGGCCAGGACCATGGGAGCGTTTCATGCCACCAGCTGCAGGAGGTGACACTGGTCACAAAAGGACACGGGAAGGGACGAACTTTTGCTCATAGATGATAAATAATGTCTTCATTCATCTTCTCTAGAACTTGATGCTTGCCCTAGCGTTGTAGCCTGGCAGATAGAATGAGCACATGTACAGATAAAAAAAAGTCTTTGCATATGAACCCCGGAAAGAAGGCATTCGCAAATGGCCTCCTCATAATCATCTGCTCAGTATCATCCAAATTTCCGGTTGCTTCTAGCTTTGGCGTTGCCTGTTGTTTTGTTTCTTACTTGGCTGTGCATTTGTGCCCTCGAGGTCCCTGTAAAAATTGATACTAATTGTAGGGGCTGCACAGTGCTGGCTGCTAAACGCCCAAGGCTGTGTGGACCTGCTTGTCAACGCCTTAATTGACAAGGGCTGGTCTGTATTTAGGAACAGCTGCTCCTGAACATTGGCACACCAGCACACTCTCCACTCGGCACCCGAAGGAGTGTAAGGGCCGAACTGGTTAAAACTTAAAAGAAGATTTATAGAAACCCCCTTGGTACAGCGACGAGTCAATCTCCAACACCCCCCCCCCCCCTCCCTACCCCATTCTAAGTAGGATTACATTCATCAACTTCCACTCTACCACCATGTCTGGGAGCCACGTTTCCATTATTAATAAAAGGGCGCAAATTAGAATAATTGGGTAGGTGTCAATATTCTGCAGCAATATATCAAAGCAAACAAGACAATTCCGGCACGGGAACCACCCGTTTACCTCTGTCCTATCCGATTGCGGAATGGCGTTTTTGGGGGCATCATTTAAAGTTCTAGATTGCAAGCTTATATCTAGCAGTGTGTTTTTGTTTACTCCTATAATCCACCTTGTAGTTCACTAAAGCTAAATAGAAGTCTTCGAAGTAACTTTGGTAAAACATTTTCTGAAAGATTCTCTGAAATATTCAAGAAGTTATTTTCCAAAAACAAACAAAAACAAAAATGATGACGTTACTGTGTAAAAGTGCTGATTTTGCATTCGATCTGTAAAGAGCAGCGATATTCCGTATTTTAAATATATTATTAGGAATATCAATGAGATGAGTGTTTCAGTTGTATGATTGGTGGATACTAGGTTGGTTTAACCAAATAGACAGATCAAGAAGGCCCAACTCGGAGTTCACAGCGCCCCGGAGCATCCAGCATCAATAAATGAATCATTTTCAATGGCATCTGATATATGGTGCAATAATGCACACCTCTTGGCCGAACATGATTTATGAAACGGTCTATAGTTGATAAATAAACATTAAACTTAATTGTTGCGGCGAGCCCTTTGATGTCGCGTTTTATGCACAGAAGCGGTAATTACCAATAACATAAAACTGTGTCTACTAAAACGGAATTTTGCTATTGATTCGCGTTTCCTATAAAGAATTGAACGTTGCACTAGAACATTGCTGAGCATTTCATTAAACAGTTGAATCGTGCATATACATTTTCTGTGCGGAACTGTATTTGGAGTACACGTTGGAGTTATGTACCTGTGTGTATACGTGAGCATGGCCATTAATCTCCTTTTAAAAGATATGCAATTTTAACAATAATCGCTAACTTTTTATCCGTTTTCCACTTTTTTTCACAGGAACAATGCAAACATTGATGCACAGTTGGAGTTTCACTGCTGGGGATCGTTGGTGCCGTTTTAGGCGCCTTTAGATTTCATCAATCAAACTGACTGCAATTTTCCATAAAAATGCTGAATTTGGGTCAGAATCTGGGCAAAGCAGATAAAGATCATTGAAGCTGTCTTGTGAGATGATAAATGGAGCCCCTTTCAGGCAAATAAAACAAGAGTTTTAGTTTGGTTTCACTTTCATTGATTATGGATATACTTGAATCATATATACACACTCTTTTGTGGGATATCTTTGTGCCCCGTTCAGGCTTAGGAAGAGATTTAAATGATCAGAGTTGAAGTCATTATTTTTTCTCTCCCTCTCGTTTTTCTGGGTCTAATCGAACGTTTAAGAACGTGTTAGAAATATTATGTGAAATGTTTTGCATATTCTAGGGAGCTTCGTTTAAAACTTATCAACTGCATCTTATATGTGTTTAAATCTCCAAGAAAATAAAGAACAAAAGAATGTCCGGACATGATGAATTAGAATAAAAGGGTTATCGCTTACAAAGTTTGAAGCGATTTCCACGGTGCCACAGATAATGGCACACTATAGCAACACAGTATCAATGAATGTAATTCGAGCTCCAGGTTTGTATTATTGTACGTTTTAGACGCAGTTAAGAAGAAAAATGCAGAATAGCACACGTGTGAAAAATGAAACGCCTTTGAAAGACACCCACGAGAAACACAAAACAACGGCGATGTGAAGAATTTTACTCTTGGAGAATTGTGTATTTTTTTTAGGGAGGGGGCGATATCGTAACTGATTATGAAATTGATCTGAAGTGATTATACTGCGGGTGGCTGTAAGGAGAGACCGGGACGCGCACACACACACACATGTAAGATGGATAAACAGAGTGCGATAAAGCTTATTTTGACAAGAAAACATTGAACAGCGCGCGAAGGGGGAGAAAGGAGAGAGTGAGCATTATATAGAAGAAAAGCGTCCAAAAGACACCGCAGAACGACACGAAAGTAGGAGAGAAATTACACTGAAAGAAATTAGAAGAAAGCAAGAATTACAAAATGAAAACTGACACGCGAAAGAATGAAAAGCAGTGACACGAAAGTGAGCAGCATGATTTTAAAGGAAGCAGCTAATGTTGGCAGAACAACAATTTTCAAATAAAATAGGATGAGATACGAGTGAATCGGACCAATTAGATTTGAGTAATCAGATTAGAGCCATACGTGAAGCAGAGGGAGTGGGAACAGAGCATCTCCCCCAAAAAGTGAACATTGAAAGGAAGATGCAAGAGAAGAGTAGATTACAACGAGAAAGAGAGACTTAGAGTTGCCCCCAAAACAGAGGAGAGGGGGGGAAATAGGGGGTAAGGGGTAATGTCATGGCAGTGATTTGCCTTTGGAAATGGGAATTTTAAGTAGGACGCCTCTGCCGCTGCCGCCGCCGAGGTGCTGCAGGCGGAGGAAGAGCAGCCCCGAGCTGGGCCACGCAGTGCCACTCATTCCGGCGGGGGGTTAGCAGCTCCGAGCTGCCCGGCTCTGCTCACTCTCAAAGACTCTTTGACCAGCTCTGCGGGCTCCTCACTGGAGGAGTCTAGCGCAACATAAAAGAGCATTATGAAAATTATAATATTAGCCACAGTGCATGTCCATCTTAGCTACTTGCAGCTTTTATGCATTGACCAGAGTCTTCAGCTGGTTTTATTTGTAAATATCCATTTCAATTCACCGCCTTGAATAGAGCAACAGTACCTTCTTTATACACAAACTTTTCTGCTTCGCAAGTTCCTTGAATTTGTTTTACTTAGTTTATAGCAGATTCGGTCTTTGTCACTGTAAAGCAGAGACACAGTTGTCATACTGCCAAACCATCATTGATGATAAATGATCTCCGCCTGTTGTCGTTTTTTGTGTGTGAAAACGACCAAATTTTTTAGCTATATAGAGTGGGGGGTGGGGGGGAAGGAACGACATCCAATGAATGCGCGAAAAAAAAGGTGAGCATCTTTGGTGCTTCCTTTGCACGAAGATGTTATTGCCAATTTCTAAGTTGAAAAAGCAAAATTTGCTCATCAAAGCCACTTGTGAAATGCAACCATATTAGCTTCACTTTCTCCCCTTTGAAGTTTGACTGAGGCTGTTAAAACAAAGCATTTCGCTTTGCAAACGTTACGCCTTAGGTGAGCTTAGACCACAGCCAATACGTATCAAATTTGTATTTGTTGTTATATCTAATGAGAAGAGAATTCTACATTTTGGATTAAAATGTTAGCTCCAAAATAATAAATATTTCTGCTAATGTATTAGAGGGCTTCAGCACTTTTGGTCGCAGTTATTGTTCTGCCTATTAATTCTTAAAATTGTCGCGAATTATCCCCTTTCAATTGAATACACGTGCATTAAAAAAGATGGACTTTGAGCTGTATTTAAGCATTACGGAATGTTGTATAGCGGGGGTAAAGGAACTGCATTTCGAAGCGGTAAAGTAATTAGCTTTTCTCTATTAATAATAAAAACAATGTGCATGGTATATTAGAGGCGAAGCTGCTGCGCAGGTGCATTGGGGGAACGTAGTCATACAGCATTGTTGTGTGTTTTGGGAAGGGCGGTGTAAGCAGGTGCCGAGCTAAAAACAAAAGGTTTGTTTGGGTTATATTACGAACCATGAAGAATTGTTTAATTTGACGAGAAAGTGAAAGCAGTGGATGTTCCTGTGAAGTGACATTTCCTGTGGCGAAGGCTGCATTGGCTGCTAATAGATATCTAATTGATGGGTGAAGTCCCATTTCCGCGCTGTTTGCTTTATTGCTCCATTCAGACTAGTGGAAAATATAATGTTAATCAGATCTTTAATTCCTCCAGGATTTGGTGGGAGCTTAATGCACAGAAAACAATCGTTATTAAAAACGTTTAAATGGAGACCCAGTTCCTTCTCTTTACCCTTTAATTTTGCTCGATATTTAACCGAAAACGTGGAGCCCAGGCATCCGAGACAATTCCTATTAATATACATTAGTTAGTAATAAAAAATAAACGTGGATTGTGGTGTGGATCACCAGAATTCGAGAGGTTATGCATATTAGAATCTGAAGTATCAAAGATTGGAGAAAAGTGGGTATTCTTAAGGAAAACGTTCAAATTTTACAAAGCAGTGGGTACAAGGCGATTAGAATTAATGTTCATTTTACTATTAAACCTGCAATGCGCTTTAAGAACATGGAGATTTAAAGTTGAGTCAGTGGTTGATTTAAATAGTTGCGCATCATTGAAAGGTGATCCACCTGGACTCCGCTTTGTCCTCCGATCAGCCCCAACACTTGGGCAAGCTGCAGTTTTATTGTGGCGTTGGAAAAGAAGCGTCACTTTATTTGATTTCCGAAACACAACATAATTACCTTAAAATAAATGTTGCATTATTTTTGGACAAACGTAAAACATGAGACACTAATGTGGTTTGCAGCAAACGTTATGGTAGCATTTAAAATTACCTGCGTCTCGGTATTGATGAGTATTTACTGTATAACGTACTCCAACCTTTAAGAAAATTATCAAAATGAATATGCCAGAGGGGAGAAATAAAGTAATAATGAAAAGCATGTTTTATTACTTGTTATTTACCGTTGAAATTATAAAATTGTTAAATCTTGACATTGCATTTTAATTTATTTTAATTTATTCATTGCCATTTGTTTTTTATGGACCTTTTTATTGCCTGAAACGTCAAGCAATGAAGCATTGAGAAGTGTACAGGCATCCTGAGATGCACAGCCTTTTTTTTTTTTAACACTTCTTGATGCGATTAATGAGGCGTGATTGTATGAAGGGGATCTGATCTGATCAAATGATTGATGAAGCCCAGGGCAAGACTGAGCCCTCGCCGGATAAAGCCCATTGCAGCCCCTTATAATGGATGCATACTACTTGGGCTGGGCTGAGTCAAAGCCTCTTACTCAACTACATAGAGCTTAAACAGAGAGAGAAGGTGCTCAGTTGTTAGTTAATGATCTTTATGCATTGAGCCACCAGCCGTCTGCTACAGGAAAAGTGGTGGAGAGGAAGTAACAGGGGTGAAAGGGGAGAGCTAAGACATACTGTCCCTCCCTCGGCTATACAAGTGTATGATCTGTCCTCCAGCTGCCTGAGAACCCAGCATGCGGCCAAGGCACTTGTCACAGCCGTGGCAAGACTGAAATGAAAGAGCGAAAGAAAATAGAAGTTCTCTGTATATGCGGATCTTGTTTTTGAAATCGTGCCCAGTAATAGTACCTGGAACTCCTCTGAAGGCAACTAAAATCAATTTACATTGTTCCTCATCGTGTAGTTAAATGAACAAACTATTTTAATTCCCTTTGTAGTTAATGTACACTATTTTAAATACGCAATTGCATCACTGCATATGAGTTCTACAGATGAATCGCACTTAATTTGACCTCTTCTCTCATATAATTGATGTGACTCATCGGGTCAGTATGGAAACCAACAAGATTACAACTGCAATTTGAGCTGTTGCCAATGTAACCAACAAATGGTTTGCCCACTAGATTAGCTTGTCGGATGTAAATTATTCATAAAACTCATCTGTTGTTTCCAGATATACAAATCTGTATTAATCAAATAGTAATCATGAAATATAAAATAAATCTCACAGAAATCACAAAATAAACCCAAATCTCACTCACCCACAATACCTAGGCAAGTCATGTAAAGGTCCAGTGCAAAACCGTGGGACTCCTCAAACAGTGCATTAACTCTAAGATATATTATATAAATACTTTGCTATGTGACAGCACATTAAATCTTTTTAATTTCCCGTCTCTTCAGTCTCAATGCTGACTCAATATTTCAGATTTATATATCTAAGGATGCATATCTATGGTGAAATGCTTCTTGTTTTGCTCGGGAACTCTGGAGTGGGTGTGCAATGGTGTGTTGATCACATGTGATGATAGGTGGGCTGGATACATATTCAAGATCTATAGTGGACTACTGGATCAGTTATGGATTTATATCTGTGCAAATGTTCCAGATTTAATGATCAAAATCTATTTTAAATGCTCAATACTCATAATTAATTCAATACTGTACTTGTTTGAGACTCTTTGATGTCTGATGTAGAAGGTAAGATCATCATGGTAAATAAACTGCCATCAAGATATTTGGTTGCGATCATGACATGTTTAAAGATTAAAATCACATTACTGGTCGAATGCAAAACAACAAATGAAAGCTAAGGTCAGAGGACATATGAACTACCGTAATGATATATTTTAGTTCTAAGCATCAATGGGATAATTATTCAGAAGCAAAATAGAGAGGGAAACAAACTAGCTAACTAATTCTTTCAAAATGGTTTGGATAAATGTCTATTTGAGACCCATGTACTGAAACATAAAATTAGGTATTGCTAATTTTCTTTGCGAATGAGCATCAGGAATTTAACAGCCTTGAAATCTTTGGCTCAATTGCCTTGAAAGATAATCTGTAATTTTGCACAATTATTTGTCCAGGTAGATAAACTTTTCATTTGTGAAGATTTTTGTTCTATACCTGATGGTGCTGTGTTAAATAAATACTCAACAATGCATAAACCTCATAAATTATGTTTGCTTTCCACAAAATGTTCATATTTTCATAAACAATTTTATGTTTGCATAATTGTTTTGATTTTGACAGCATCCTTGATACCTGGTGGAGTCATTTTATTTATTGCTTTAAGAAATGAAGTATTTTGAATGCACAAAGATACAAAATCTTCTGGACCAAAGTGTGATGTTTATATTTACTTTGATTTTTGACTTAGAGTCTCTTTTGGTTAACCAGTTTATGCCTTCTTATAATGATTCTACTTTTAAACTGCCTCTGCCATGGTTGCAATATGTAACTGTTTAAAATTACTTGTCGAATAATGTTGGCTTTCTAGTCTACTTAATATCTGTTGAATGTTCAGTGCCATTTTGCAACATAAACAAGAAAATTGACCTGAGTAAATACTAAGTATATGCTGGGTTGCATTGTTGGACCACGGCTTGCATTTTAATTATAGGGAAGATATTTTACTGAAATAAAGTAATGAATGTTGGTGCTACATATAGTAAGTTAGCAATCTTTGTCCAGTAGTAACTGCACAACATTTTAAACCATTCAAGTGTAATTCTAACTAAATACATGTATTCTTAGGAAACTGAATTGAGTCAAGAGCCAAGTGTTTAATTATCATATGAACTGTCAAATGGAACAATGAAATTCTTACTCTAAGCAACATTATAAGCTTGTAAACGCAGGGCTCACAGATAATATCAAAAATTTAAAAATCAACAAGATAAATTTTAAACTCCCAATATTATTTCAAAAAGCACCAAGTCCTTAGTGCAACCAGTACAGTTCATAGTTCATAGTTTAATTGGTGTTTGTATGTTCAAGTTCCTGTTGGTTGTTGGGAAGAAGCTGTTGCTGATCCTGGAGGTCACAAATTTCAGACACCAATGCCTTTTCCCCGATAGCAGGGGTGAAATGAGAGCGTGGCCAGGGTGGATCCTCAATGATGCATGCTGCTTTTTTGAGGCAGATGATGGGGAGGTCAGTACCCATGATGGGCCGGGCAATGTCCACCACTTTTTGTTTTCTCCTTCATCCCAGGGAGTTTGAATAGCTGAACTAAGCCATGATGCTGCCCGTTAATATGCTTTCCAGTATATACCGAGAGAAGTCAAAAAGAGTGTTTGTCAACAGATTGAATCTCCTCAATCTTACTGGAAGTAGAGGTATTGATTAGCTTTCTTTATGATTGTTTGGATGTGCTGGGCCCGGGACAGATCGTCTGAGATATGGAGACCCAGGAACTTGAAGTTGTTGACTCTCTTCACCACCAATCCATCGAGAAAGACAGGTTTGTGGATCTTCGCCCTCCCTCCTCTAAAGTCAACAATCAGTTTCTTGGTCTTACTGATGTTGAGAGCAAGGTTGTTGTTCTGGAACCACTCTTGCATATAATTGATCTCCCTGCCATAATCTGACCCATCGTTACCCGTAATTCATCCAACAACAACATGGTGTCATCGGCAAATTTACAGATGGAGTTGGAACTGTGTCTTGCTATACAGTCATGGGTATAGAGTGAGTAGAGCAGGGGACTGAGCACACAATCCTGAAGTGTTCCTGTGCTTATGGTTGTTGAGGACGAAATGCCATTGCCAATTCGTACCAATGGTACTCTTTTGATAAGGAAGTCAATAACAAGTTGCATAGGTATGCACAGATACCCAGTTCCCTCTGCTTGATAACAAGTTTGGAGGGGGTGATGGTGATAAGTTGTAGATGATGAACACCAGGTAGATGTAAATGTTAGTATTATCCAAGTGGTCCAGTGCCTGGGTGTAGATTGTGGTGGCAGGCAAATTGTAGTGGGTCCAGGTTCTTGCTAATTTAGAGTTGAAATGCGCATAACCAATCTCTCAAAGCACTTCAATCAGAAAACAATATACATTGGAGTGTGTAACTTCGGTATGAACAGAAAGAGCATGAATACATTTTTAAAGGATCAAGGTACGGGGAAATTAACAAAAAGTAAGCATAGGTTTTCAGTGGGCGGGGAAAGATTTAATAGGAACCTGAGGGGCACAACATTTTCACATAAAGAATGGTGCATGTATGGAATGAGCTGCCGGAGAATGTAGTTAAGGCAGGTAGATCACAGTGTTTAAAAAACATTTGGACAGCTACATGAATAGGATAGATTTAGAGAAATATGGGCCAAATGCAGGTAGGTGGGACTACTATAGATGGGGCATGTTGGGCGGCATGAGCAAGTTGGGCCAAAAGGCCTGTTTTCATGCTGTGTGACTCTGTGACCCTATGATATTTTGGATTACAATCTATGAAAGGAATGAACTATTACATACCTGTAAAAGTAATTTACCTGATGCAGGCTTCATTTAATGACCCAGTTCTTTATGCAGCAGAGTATGGGATAATTAAAACACTTCTTTGTGTTTTGGGTCATAATTTAGTTAGCTTTTACTTTCATACACCAGTATAGATCCTGTTGGATCAATAATTAGTCTTATTAGGATGTGGGGGAAAAAGTCAAACCAGGTTAAAGTGGTGAAAATCCGATGAAGAAGTGTTTTGGGAGCTTGGAACAGGCTACTACAGTTTAGACTAATAATATGTTAAAACATATTGCAATGATATTGTGTGCTTTCAGCACTTGGAATTCAACACATTGGCCATCATATTCGATTGCTACCTAAGCACAAAACAGCTACTAATTTATTGATTTTTTTCTGCATTATCATTTCAATTTAATTATATATTTCATGAAGTATATATTTAATGTTGATTTTACAATAAGGCAACAGTTGATGCTACACCTATATTTAGGTAAAACTGGAGAATGTGTATTTTTACTTTGAGGTGCATTCAATATAAATTCTCAGATGTTTATATGATAGAAGAATACTATTTGACCAATCATGGTCTTGACAGCTCCATTGCATATTAACATATTTTGTTTCTTTTTGATATAAATTATTATTTTGACCCTGTAGATATCATTTTTTTGTTTTCATAACAATTATTCCACATTAAAGCAACATATCAGTTATTTTACAATGGAAAACAGCAATTTTATGAATTAATTGTATAAAGTAACTGAAATGGAGAAAACAAGTATATGTTGTGATAGCTTTGACTTATTAGGAAACTTGAACAATGTAAAACATTCAAGCAGATTAATAGGCAATCTTCACATTTGAAAATAGGATCTATTTTGTACTTGTTTATTGGACATTAGATTGAATCATTCTGTAGCATCAATAACACTCTTAATTTATTGCATAGAGAAAGTAAAGCTTGATGTTGCAGAGTATGTTCATTTTAACTTGATCTCTGTTGACTATTGGAAACCTAGGATATTGTAATGCCTGTTTATGCACGTTAAACTAGTATGGATGGGTGATTGATAGTTGGCATGGACTTGGTGGGCCAAAGGGCCTGTTTCTATGCTGCATCTTTCAATCATTCAATCAATCAATTCTCTCCAGACAAGGTCAGACACCGAGTTAAGGGCCTGTCCCACTTGGCCGTCATTTGCGCGTAATTAACGCGACATCATTTACGCGACGCGCGCATGGTGCGTGGTGACATAGGCAGTGACGCATGGTCGCGCGCAGCTCCCCAGGATTTTGGTATGTTCGGTGTCTGACTTCGGCTGGAAAGAATTGCTTGATTGAATGATTGAAAGATGCAGCATAGAAACAGGCCCTTTGGCCCACCAAGTCCATGCCAACTATCAATCGCCCATCCATACTAGTTTAATGTCATTCCACTTTCTCTTCCACTCCCTACACGCCAGGCAATTAAACTACATTCTGCACATCTTTGGGATGTGGGAGGAAACCGGCACATTCGTAGGAAACCCACGCAGTCACAGCGTAAATAGACAATAGACAATAGACAATAGGTGCAGGAGGAGGCCATTCGGCCCTTCTAGCCAGCACCTCCATTCAATGTGATCATGGTTGATCATCCCCAATCAGTACCCCATTCCTGCCTTCTCCCCATATCCCCTGACTCCGTGAACGTGCAAACTCCACACAGACAACACCCAAAGTCAGGATCAAACACAGATCTCTGGTACCGTGAGGCAGCAGCTTAACCAACTGTGCCTTAATCGCCTTTTATGTTTAGCTTTTGAAACTGTAAAGAAGTCCATTTAGGACTGAGATAAGGTAAAAAAAAATCAGCCTGGGAGTTGTGAATCTGTGGAATTCTCTGCCCAAGAAGGCAGTGGAGGCCAATTCACTGGATGTATTCAAGAGAGAGTTAGATATAGCTCTTAGGGCGAATGGAATCAAAGGATAGGGAAAGAAAGCAGGAACAGGGTACTGATTCTGGATGATCCTGCTGAGGGTCCACAGCCCCCTCCTCACCTGGCAAACCAGGTGGGGGAGACGCTTTAGTCGCCGACTATCCGACCATGGAGCAGGTAGCACGGGATTACATGGTACCCGTGGAATCGGGGGGAACTTTAGGTAAAGCATGATGGAAATATAATGCAATAACTTCCCAGGTGAGCGATTTGTGTGAAGAGGGTCGGCAATGGTGGTCTGAATCTTGCAGGAAATTGCAGGTACCTCACAGTGAGAGAGTTAGATAGGGCTCTTAAAGATAGCGGAGTCAGGGGATATGGGGAGAAGGCAGGAACGGGATACTGATTGGGGATGATCAGCCATGATCACATTGAATGGCGGTGCTGGCTCGAAGGGACGAATGGCCTCCTATTGCACCTATTGTCTATTGTCATATTGAATGGCGGTGCTGGCTCAAAGGGCCAAATAGCTTACTCCTGCACCTATTTTCCATGTTTCTAAGTTAAAAAAAAGACACAGAGACCACTCCCTCTGCAGCTCCTTGATTCACTCATCCATTCCGACTCAAAACATCTCCCCAGGTATTTTCCTCTCCAGCCACATGAGATGTAACACCTGTCTCTATACCTCCTCCCGCACCCCTATCCAAGGGCCCCAACTGTCCTTCCAGGTGAGACAGACAGCTCCTCTAACCTCATCTACTGCATCTGGTGTTTTCGATATGGCCTCCTCTACATTGGCGAGACCAGGTTTAGTCTCATTGACAGTTTCACCAAACACTTGCGCTCAGTCCTACTGATCTCCCGGTTGCTAACCATTTTAACTCCTCTTTCCATTTCAATACTGATCTTTGTGTCCTAGGGCTCCCCCATCACCGGAGTGATGCCTCACTGGAATTGGAGACTTCAATCTTTTCACTGTTGGGTTGAAAGCTGCCGAAGCGGAATATAAAGTGTTGTTCCTCCAGTTTGGGAGTGGTCTCCAATTTTAGGCTACTACACAATATATCCCCTCCTCTTCTTCCTCAACCCCTGCTTTCCTTTCACCCCTCTCTGCCTCGTGCCCCACTTTGACTCGCACCTATTTCTCCCCTTTCCCACCTCTTCCACTACATTCCTTCTTCTAGCTTCACAATTCACAACTCTTCAATACTTTTGTCTCACGCCTTCTGTCTTTTCATCCCTGGCCATTGTCAAACCATCTGTTTATCAAAACTCCCCCTCACCTATTTCAACCCATTACCTGCCAGGCTTTGTCCAGCCCCTCCTTTCTTCCAGCTTTCGTCCAACCCCCTCTAAAAGTCTGAAGAAGGATCCTGCCCCGAAACATCACCTATCCATGTTCTCCTGAGATGTTGTCTGACTCAGTGAGTTACTCCAGCACTTTGTGGCTTTTTTTGTGAACCAGCATTTCCCAGTTCCCTGTGTCTACAAGAAATCCTGGACTTCTGCTTAAAGATCATGAAGATAGAAATCTGAGACTTACTGGCAAATCTGGAGGGCCAGATTTATCTGTTCAGAGTGCCACCAGATTCTGCAGTCTGGAGAAACATGATAATGCATCTGTAACTGTCCAAGGTAAACAAAATTGTGAATAGAGCACAGGCAATAATTCTAAAGGGGTGATTGGAGAGATGGGACTGAACCCAACATTTATAGAAAGCTGAAGCAATCCAAAAATGTTCCCAACCCAAAACATCACCTATCCGTGTTCTTCAGAGAAGCTGCCTGACCTGCTGAGTTACTCCAACACTTTGTGTCCTTTTTTATAAACCAACATCTGCAATTCCTTCTCTCTATAATCATGCTCCACTTGATTCTAGGAATATAATATAGCAGTTTGAATATGTTTCCAGAGAAAAGAGAATTGGTAGGACCTGGTTTTCTTTGCACAGAGCTCAATAAGAAATGGGCATTCATAGCTGTTGGAATAGGATTAGACATGAGTTTAAGTGAAACTTTTCATCTAGAGGGTAGTAGGATACAGATCTAACTTCTTCAAGGTGACGGCTGATACTATTAATGCATTTAAGAACTGCCATAATTTACGAAATTATGGACCAAGATCTGTGATCAGGGAGTTTGTCGGCTATCTCTTTTCCAGTTTCCTACCATTTTCTTACCATTTCAAGCAGGGTGCAAGGCCATCAAATTCAAGTGCAGTTTCTTACCACTTCAAGCTGGATCCAAGTCCACCAAACTCAAGTGCAGTTTCATACCACTTCAAGCTGGATGCAAGGCCACCAAATTCAAGTGCAGTTTCATACCACTTTCAGCAGGGTGCAAGGCCACCAAATTCAAGTGCAGTTTCATACCATTTCATGCGGGGTGCAAGGCCACCACATTCAAATGCAGTTTCATGCCATTTCAAGCAGGGTGAAACCACCATAAAACCACACAAAACACCACACTCACAGTTCAGTAGACATTCAGTGTGTTCAGTTGGCCAACACAGCTGACAGAATAGCCTCCTCCTCTGCTGTAAATGTCTTGATTAGATTATTCTGAAATGTTTGTGCACTGGTAAAGATATTGGACTTAGTACAACTCGTAATAATATTGGAGGGCCTGTGCTTATCTGCATTGCCTGTTTGGCCATGTATGTTTCCACATTGTTACATATATAAAGGCACACAAGGATGATTAAAACAACATTTGGTAATGTGGGAGGAAAACAAATTAAGGCATGTCTTATTTTGTTTCACCAATTGAGTGACAAAACCTGATGACACCAAAGCAGTTCCAAGGTACAGAATGTCAGAAGATGGCTTTAGCATAGGCCATTTGGCCCCTTGAGCCTGCAAAGTCAGTCAATAAGATAATGGCAGATCTTTTTCTTCAATACCATTATCCATTCCTCTCCCTATATCCATAATTCTTGCTATATCCAGTGCAGAAAATTCCAAAGATTCATCACCTGCCAAGCAAAGAAATGTCTTCTTATTTCAGTATGACCTGCACTGTATTTTGAAACTATGATCCTCTTGTTCTAGTATTCGCAGCCTGAGATACAAGCTCAATATATGTTCCATGTCAAATCGTCTAATAACTTCAGAAACAAGGAATTGCAGATGCTGGTTAATACACAAAAGGACACAGAGTGCTGGAGTAACTCAGCAGGTCAGGCAGCATCTCTGGAGAACATGGTTAGATGTTGTTTCGGAGTCTGAAGAAGGGGCTTGAACTGAAACATCACCTATCCGTGTTCTCCAGAGATGCTGCCTGACCTGTTGAGTTACTCCAGCACTTTGTGTCCTCTAATAATTCTGTTTATTTCAATCAGGTCACCTCTCTTTATTCTATAATAGCCCCTCAGTTTCTCATCAAATGACAAATCTGCCTGCCCAGGAACTAGACAGGAGAATCTTTACTCTGCTTTCTCTTTAGCCAGTATATTATTTTTAAGGAAAGGAGGTCAAAACTATATGTAATTCCCCATGCGTGATCTTATCAAGTCCACGTGTAATTGTAGGAAAAAAATCCTTACTCTTGAACTCAAACCCTCTACACACAAAGACCAACATAACATTTCCCTTTCTGATTGCCTGTTCCATCTGCATGTTAACTTTCATCTGAAGAAGAGTCTTGACCCGAAACTTCACACATTCATTCTCTCCAGAGATGCTGCCTGTCCTACTGAGTTACTCCAGCATTTTGTGTCTATCTTCGATTTAAACCAGCATCCGCAGTTCCTCCCAACACATTTTGTTAAGCTTTCGTTAATGTATCCAAACATTCCCGTTTCTTTAAATATCAACTAGACTAAGTGGGACCCGTTGGGTCCCATGTTCACACGGGGGGGCTGGTCCCCCAACGCAATATTCCACCTCTCTACCAATTCCAATATTGGTGGCTAGTGGGGGGGGGGGGGGGGCTGGTATGGAGCGCTGGTATGGAGCGCTGGTATGGGTGTTGTGGGCTGAAGGGACTGGTCTCCAGAGGGCTAGTATGGACATTGTGGGGGAAATTGATTCTTGGGGTAGCAGCTCAGTCCCTCAAGTCTGATGTGCTGGCAGCTCACTCACGGCTGGTGGGCTGGCAGTTGACTCATGGCTAATCCTTGAAATTCCATTTCAAGCAGGGTGCAAGGCTACCAAATTCAAATCAATTTTCCTACCATTTCAAGCAGGGTGCAAGGCCACCAAATTCAAGTGCAGTTTCTTACCACTTCAAGCAGGGTGCAAGGCCACCAAATTCAAGTGCAGTTTCATACCACTTCAAGCAGGGTGCAAGACCACCAAATTCAGGTGCAGTTTCCTACCATTTCAAGCAGGGTGCAAGGGCACCAAATTCAAGTACAGTTTGATACCCCTTCAAGCAGGATCATAATCCACCAAACTCAAGTGCAGTTTCATACCACTTTCATGCAGGGTGCAAGGCCACCAAATTCAACTGCAGTTTCATACCATTTCATGCAGGGTGCAAGGCCACCACATCCAAATGCAGTTTCATACCACTTCATGCAGGATGCAAGGCCACCACATTCAAATGCAGTTTCATACCATTTCAAGCACGGTGAAACCACCATAAAACCACACAAAACACCACCCTCACAGTTCAGTAGACATTCAGTGTGTTCAGTTGATTTACAGTTCAGACAGAGTCGTGACCTCACCTTCCCCCATCATGCAGAGACTGAGCCACACCCACATTTCCGGGTTTTATAATCCCTCACCCCTCCCACCGGAAAAGGTGTGGCCTTCATGGCGTGATTGACAGGAGAGAGATTCTCAACATTTTTTAAACACTAATAACACTTTTATTTTTCATTGATGGGAAGAATCCTCTGCACCTGATGGACGTAGGAGGACTGATTAAGATGGCCAAAAATCACAGCCGTAAGTGGTAGAATTTTATCTAAAATCAATATACAGTGCAAACAGGAAGTTGTCAAGTTTAGACCACCAACCATTTGCAGTGCTTTTACTTCAACCCAAACCCCCAACCAACCATTTGCAGTGCTTTTACTTCAGCCCAAAACCCCCAACTAACCATTTTGCAGTGCTTTTACTTCAACCCAAAACCCCCAACCAACCATTTGCAGTGCATTTTCTTCAACCAAAAACCCCACCCAACCATTTGCGGTGCCTTTTCTTCAACCTAAAGCCCCACCCAACCATTTGCAGTGCTTTATCTTCAACCCAAAACTCCACCCAACCATTTGCAGTGCTTTTACTTCAACGCAAAACCCCACCCAACCATTTGCAGTGCCTTTTCTTCAACCTAAAGCCCCACCCAACCATTTGCAGTGCTTTTTCTTCAACCCAAAACTCCACCCAACCATTTGCAGTGCTTTTACTTCAACCCAAAACCCCAACCAACCATTTGCAGTGCTTTTACTTCAACCCAAAACCCCCACCAACCATTTGCAGTGCTTTTACTTCAACCCCAACCCCCCACCAACCATTTGCAATGCTTTTACTTCAAACCAACCGCATTTTCATTTTCAAACCACATTAAGGGCACTCAACGTCAGTAAAACCACACTCACAGTTTAGTAGACATATGTTCAGTGTTATTCACAGCTCAGACTGAGAGACTTGACCCTCTCACTTCCCCCATCTTACAGAGACTGACTGAGGCACAACACTTCCGGGTTTTATAGTCCCTCCACCCTCCCACCGGCAGGGGCAGCAGAGAGAATGTCAACATTTTTTAAACATTAATAACTCTTTTATGTTTCATCGATGGGAAAATCCTCTTGTCCTGCGCAGCGGAGGGGCACTCTGAGCAAGCTGGCCAAAAATCACAGCCGTAAGTGGCAGTGTTTTGTTTTTAAATCATGAAACAGAAAAACAGGAAGTGGTCAAGATCTTACTTTTAGTAATATAGATATCGCCCAGCCTCTCTCCATTTAAAAATACTGTGTTTTTTTTTCTATCAAATTAGTAACATGGTCCAATAGTTTTTCCATCCAGCAGCTTGTAAGAAGCTTTGGTGATGATACATTGTTTGTTCATAAAATCTTCATCCTGGTATGATCTGGAGCAGCAGACTTCAATTGCACCCAATATGATATCTCATAATGAGGTGATCGTGTACCGAAGTTTGCAAATATGGGTGAGTTAGATATAGCTCTTAGGGCTAACGGAATCAAGGGATATGGGGAGAAAGCAGGAATGGGATACTGATTTTGGATGATCAACCATGATCATATTGAATGGCGGTGCTGGCTTGAAGGGCCGAATGGCCTACTCCTGCACCTATTTTTTATGTTTCTATGTTTCTAAACTGCCAGAGAGACATTGTCCAACCCATCACCTGGGATCTAACATGTGCCTTGGTGTTGTCTATGCGAAAAGCAGCCAAGGCCCAGATATTATCTGTCAATCACATTCCCTCCAATGGTTCTAATTGTGGAATCCAACCAATTTATTTCATATCCTGAGGGCTTTAAAAAAAATATATTAAGTTATGTTTGAATGTTTTATATTTTTGGCTGGATAATGCATGCCAACAGGTAGATTGGTTAGTAATGGAGAGAGAGGATTGTTCGCCTTTTAATATAGGTGCGATCCTTCTCTCCCCAATAAAGTTGAAGAACACAATATATGAGAAAAATCCGATTATTCATAGCACTTTACGAATTTGGAGACAAGACAAATTTACTTTTAAATTAAGAAATCTATCTCTTCTCTCACCAATAGCTAATAACCCGTCGTTCAAACCATCTATTATAGATAAAATGTTTATTTATTGGGAAAGACTAGGAATTAAAAAGGTTGGAGATTTGTATGAAATGGGAAACCTCCTGTCATTCCAGAAATTACAGTCGTAACACAGTCTGAAAGGTAATCAATATTTTAGATATCTTCAAATTCGAGATTATTTGAAAACATATACCCACGAGTATCAAACTCTGTTGCCAGATATATTAGACAAAGGTATGAATAGAAACTCAGTCAAACAATTTAATATCATACTTGTACATTATCCTTCTAAATATAGAAATTCCATTGTCAGACGCAATTAGAAGAGGATGGGAAGAGGAATTAGGCCTAAAAATCTCCAAAGACAGATGGGAAAAATATCTCCTATATATACATAATTGTTCAATTAATGTTAGACATATTTTAATCCAATTCAAAATACTCCACAGACTATACTACTCAAAAACTAAACTGTATAAGATTTTTTCAAATGTATCTCCTATTTGCGACGAATGTCTCTCTCAAGAAGCAACTATAACACACTTGTTTGCCTCTTGCATAAAACTCCATAAATTTTGGAAAGGAATCTTTGAAATTTTCTCTAAGTTATTAAAAACAAAACTGGACCCCAATACAGAACTGATTATTTTCGGAATAGCAGGACTCAAAGACGTTTCCTTAACTATGGCCTGATAATGGCGAAAAAACGTATACTTAAATTTTGGAAAAATGCATCTACCCCAATTGTTAAAATGTGGATCACAAACATGTCTGAGACGTTACATCTTGAAGATATGAGACTTGGCTTAGCAGAAAAATCAGAGCAATTTTCAAAGATATGGTCTCCTTTCATTGACTCATTACAAGGATAGTATGGTGCAACACAATTTTGGAATTAAACCGATTTACGGACTGGGTGATGGGTGTGGTGAGAAATGAAGCAGGTATATCAACACGGTTTTTAAAAAAAAAATTATTTTTCTTTTTTGTCTTTTTATTTTTTCTAAGTTTTTACTTACTCACTCTGTGACTTCACTCATTTGGTAGTTTAGGGTTCTATTTTTACACATTCACTTTCTCTTTCACTTTCTTTCTTTCTTGCTCTTTCTCTCATTTTCTATTTAATCTTTGTAAAACTTAAAATGGAAGCTGTACAATAAATGTATTATGTCATATGCCGCGGTTTATACTTTTGTACACTGCTTCTAATAAAAATATAAATTAAAAAAATAAAATAAATAAATAACTTTTTATATTTTTAAAACAAACCTCAACACATTATTTGCATTTTATATTAAAAACCCTACGTTTCAGTTTTTATTAAGGCTGACATCAGCTGTATTTCACCCATGACTGATCATTTTAAATGTGACATGTAATTGCTTTCTTTTCAAAAGCATATCTTAAAGGAGAAAAAAAGCTTAGTGGACAACCAGGATTAGGAAACTCTCAGACGACTTTAGAATGTTAAGCATTCCTGATAAAGTGTTATATGGGAACTGAATTACATTTGAGCAAGGCTTATCTGGCATATTACATATCGATGATATAAAACAAAGTATTTGAAGGCACAAAATGCTTCATCAAAAAGCTACTAGCTACAATATTTAATTAGTAGCTATATATTATCTTAATAGAATATAACAGGAACCTTTGAAACACATTATTCACAAAACTAAACAAAATCAGATTGTAGATTTCTTGAACAGAATGTATATTGACTTTTCCTCTTATTTCTGTCAAAATTGGTTATCTTATGACAACAAATACCATTGAGTGGCTAGAAGATGTCTAAATGGGATTATGTATTGCACTAAGGGTCACGCTTCTTCAAAAATCCCGAGCAGTCGAGCCTACAGTCTACATGTAAACACTGCAAGGAATCATTCAAGCACCATTGTAAAATCACTGTTTTCCTTTCTGAAAGCTGTAAGCAATTAATATGATAATTAATTTTTAACAATTGCAATTAAAGGGAAAATCAAACAATTTTATTAGAATTTTCCAAAAATTCTCTTGTATCGGACAATAACATATTGTACTTATGTACATATCCCTTAAGTCAGGAGAAGAGATCAGATGACTGAGGTGCAATATTTGACTTTAAAATATTTTTGCCACAATATGACTTGGAATTTAGCTAGAAAATTGTTTGTTTTTTTTACATGATGGTTCAATAAATGGCAAAAATCATCCCAAGATGGCAAGAAACATTTGGGAGGACATGTATCGTAAATTTGCCCTCTTTCAGCTTTGATTCTGATGGAATTGCAAAGAACTGATTTTTGGCAAAGTTGACAATGCAGATTCTGTAAAAAAAAATCTGTTGATATACTCGCTTTGAGAATTAATGGGATTTGTTTTATTAGTTTTTCATCAATATTTGCACATTCTGACTTTCGCCACCTCTAACTTCAAATAACTCTTGCTTTCCCACTCTCTTCATCCCCTCCCCCTTCCCTGTTCGCCCACCAGTCTTACTGTCTCTGACTACATTCTATCTCTGTCCCGCCCACTCCCCTGACATCAGTCTGAAGAAGAGTCTTGACCCGAAACATCACCCATTCCTTCTCTCCAGAGATGCTGCTTGTCCCGCTGAGTTACTCCTGCATTTTGTGTCTACTTTCAATACTCTAATACAATTCTCATAATGCAGAGAATGTTCTGTCATTGTGCCCCAGTACATACAGTTAAGCTTCTCTGTATGTGCTTATGTGTCCCATAAAGTCCAAAAGATTGAAAATCTCTTGCCTCTCCAAACATCAATAAACTTTAAAAAGCTTCTTCAATTACTCATGCGATCAAAACATTATTGCTGGTGTCCTTCAGCACAGTGTATCTCAAGTCAAGTCAAGTCAAGTTTATTCATCACATACACATACGAGATGTGCAGTGAAATGAAAAGTGGCAATGCTTGGGGATTGTGCTAAAAAACTACAAAACAGAATGGAACAGAATCACATATTCACATTTAACATATTTGTGGGAGGAAAAAAAGAAAAAACAGCAATTTTAAAAAGATACCACTCAACTGTAGAATGGTACAGTAAAGTTAGCCCCTGGAGAGATAGGAGTTTCCAGTCCTAATGGCCTCTGGGAAGAAACTCCTTCTCATCCTCTCTGTTTTCACAGCATGGCAACGGAGGCGTTTGCCTGACCGTAGCAGCTGGAACAGTCCGTTGCTGGGGTGGAAGGGGTCTCCCATGATCTTGTTGGCTCTGGAGTTGCACCTTCTGATGTATAGTTCCAGCAGAGGGGAGGGTATAGTTCCCATAATGCGTTCGGCCGAACGCACTACTCTCTGCAGAGCCTTCTTGTCCTGGGCAGAGCAGTTCCCAAACCAAATCGTGATGTTTCTGGACAAGATGCTTTCCACAGCCGCTGAGTAGAAGCACTGGAGGATCCTCAGAGAGACTCTGAATTTCCTCAATTGCCTGAGGTGGTAAAGGCGCTGCCTTGCCTTACTCACCAGTGCTACAGTGTGTGATGTCCATGGCAGATCCTCTGAGATGTGGACTCCCAGGTATTTAAAGCAGCTCACCCTATCCACAGTATCCCCATTTATCTTCAATGGTGTGTACATCCTCGGATGATGTGCCCTCCCAGGCCCGTACGAAGCTTTTCAAAAAGGGGGGTGGCATGACAGGATTACAAAAAATTTAATGTGAAATAATGTGTGCGCTGCGCACATTACGGGCACGAAGCATGAAGTCCCTCGATGCCGGGGTACAGGGGTTTTAGATGTTCTCTGATGCATTCTGAGCCTTATTTTGGAGCATTTTTGCACCAAATATATGACCAATATTTCAGAAATTAACAGCAATCTGAGAGGTAGCTTTTTCACACAAAGGGTGCTAGGTGTATGGAACGAGCTGCCAGAGGAGGTAGTTAAGGCTGGGACTATCCTAATGTTTAAGAGACATTTGGACACGTACATGGATAGGACAGATTTAGATGGATATGGGCCAAACGCGTGTGTGGGACTAGTATGATGGGACATGTTGGTCGGTGTGGTCAAGTTGGGCTGAAGGGCCTATTTCCACACTGCATCATTCTATGACTAAAAAGTTAAGAAGAAAAATGCATGCAGATAAGTAGAGCAGATTTGAAAGAGGATTGAAATGTAAAGGCAGAGAGAGGTTTATTGGTGGATAGGACATAGGAAAGGAGGGGGGAGAGTGGGCTTGGGCAGATGGGTGAAGGGAAAATAGGCACAAAATACTGGAGTGACTCAGTGGGTCAGGCAGCATCTGCGGAGAATATGAATAGGCGACATTTCACAGAGTGCTGGAGTAACTCAGTGAGTCAGACAGCATCTCTGGAGAACATGGATAGATGACATGTCACAGAGTGCTGGAGTAACTCAGTGAGTCAGGCAGCATCTGTGGAGAACATGGACAGGTGACGTTTCACAGAATGCTGGAGTAACTCGGTGGGTCAGGCAGCATCTCTGGAGAAAAGGTATAGATTATATTTCGGGTCAAGACCGTTATTCAGTAATATTCATGATGTGACATGCATAGACATTCCTGAATGTTACCCAAGCCATCGTGAGCTACTTTGTTACGGTGCTTGCCCTCTCCTATAACGTCTCTGCTGCCTTGGGTGATGCAGGACAGGACACGAGCTTTGGGACACGGTGTGAAGCTGTTGCCGTCTGTCCCAGCCTGGTAAAAACCTGGATGGAGTGGGTGTGGAGAGGATGTTTCCACTAGTGGGAGAGTCTAGGACCAGTGGCCACAGTCTCAGAATTAAAAGACATTCATTTAGGAAGGAGATGAGCAGGAATTTCTTAAGTCAGAGGGTGGTGAACTGTGGAATTCATTGCCACAGACAGCTGTGGAGGTCAAGTCAATGGACATTTTTCAGGAGGAGATTGATAGATTCTTGATTGATACGGGTGTCAGAGGTAATGGTGAGAAGGCAGGAGAATGGGTTTGAGAAGGAAAGATAG
Organism: Amblyraja radiata; assembly: GCF_010909765.2. Classification (NCBI taxonomy): domain Eukaryota; kingdom Metazoa; phylum Chordata; class Chondrichthyes; order Rajiformes; family Rajidae; genus Amblyraja; species Amblyraja radiata. Next base: position 102,723,002 of record NC_045956.1, on the reverse strand, counting down.
ATAGAGTCATAGAGTGATACAGTGTGGAAACAGGCCCTTCGGCCAAGCATGTCCCATCTGCACTAGTCCCACCTGCACACGTTTGATCCATATCCCTCCGAACCTGTCCATGTACCTGTCTAACTGTTTCTTAAATGTTGCGATAGTCCCTGCCTCAACTACCTCCTCTGGCAGCTTGTTCCATTCACCTACCACCCTTTGTGTGAAAAACATACCCCTCAGATTCCTATTAAATCTTTTGCCCTTCACCTTAAACTTGTGTCCTCTGCTCCTCGATCCACCTACTCTGGGCAAAAGACTCAACCATACCTATTCGAATCATGATTTTGTACACCTCTATTAGATCATCCCTCATCCTCCTGTGCTCCATGAAATAGAGTCCCAGCCTACTCAACCTCTCCCTATAGCTCTGGCCCTCTAGTCCTGGCAACATCCTCGTAAACCTTCACTGTACCCTTTCCAGTTTGATGACATCTTTCCTATAACATGGTGCCCAGAAATGAATACAATACTCTGAATGCGGCCTCACCAACTTCTTATACAACTGCAACATGACCTCCCAACTTCATTACTCAGCCTGACCCGCTGAGTTACTCCAGCACCCTGTGAAACATCACAGAACAGGGCAAGATTAGCAAGTTTGCTGATGATACAGAAGTGAGTGGTTTTGCAGATAGTGAAGATGGTTGTGAAAAATTGCAGCAGGATCTGGATCAATTAGCCAGTTGGGCAGAGGAATAGTTGATGGTTGCATGGTTCCTTGAAGGTCGTGTCGCAGGTATATCAGGTGGTCAAAAAGTATTTTGGCACTTTGGCCTTCATCAGTCAGAGTATTGAGTATAGAAGTTGGGAGGCTATGTTGCAGTTGTATAAGACATTGGTGAGACCGCATTTCGAATATTGTGTTCAGTTCTGGGCACCATGTTATAGGAAAGATGTCAAACTGAAAAGAGTACAGAGATCCCCATACTGGATCGGTCCAATCAGGGTTGTGTCGTCCACAAACTTGAGAAGCTTGACAGAGGTGTCTGTGGAGGTGCAGTCATTGGTGTGGCGAGAGTAGAGGAGAGGGGAGAGTACGCATCTTGCGGTGCTCCTATGCTGAGCGTTTGCGGGTCCGAGATATGCTTTCCCGCCTCACATGCTGCTTCCTGTCTGTCAGAAAGATGGTGATCCACCGACAGAGAGGTTCAGGCACAGTCAACTCAGAATGTTTGGAGCGTAGTAGCTCTGGCACAATGATGTTGAATGCAGAGTTAAAATCAACAAACAAATTCCTCGCATAGGTCCCCTGGCGGTCTAGGTGCTGGAGGATGAAGTGCAGGCCCAGATTGACTGCATCATCCACAGATCTATTGGCCCAATATGCAAAATGCAGACGGTACAGCAGACGGATTGTGATATTTTTCGGCTTGGCCAGCACAAGCCTTTCAACAGTCTTCATAACTACAGAGGTCAGTGCAAAAAGCCTGTAGTCGTTAAGACCAGTAATCCTTACCTTTTTGGGTACAGGGACAATAGTGGAGACTTTGAAGCAGGCAGGGACAGTACATCTTTGCTGGGACTGGTTAAAAATGAGTAATTGGGTGTGAAGTGGTGATTGGAGTGGGGTGGGTGTTGAAGGGCCCAATCTTTGCAGACTGAGGTCAGGCTGTGAGTCGGTGTGAAGTGGTGGTTGGGGTGGGAAAGGGTCCACTCTTTTCATACTGGAGTCTTGCCCTAAGTAGTTGTGAAGTGATGAATGTATACCCAAGTGGCGGTGCTGCCCTAGCAGCTGCGGCTCGCCTGCAGTCCGTCTGTTTTTTCTTTTTTTTTGTTTTCTTTTGTCCTGTTTTAGTTTATTTAGGTTGTGTATGTGTGTGTGTGTGGTGGGGGGAGGCGGGGGGGGGGTGGGTGGTAGAAACAGGTTTTGGGTCTCTTCCTTCGGGGGGATGCAACCTTTTCTTGTCGTATCCCCCATCTCCATCTGCGCTGAGGCCTAATGGTGGAGCTGGCGGCCTCCAACTGGGACCGACCTCGAGGCTCTGGAGGTAGAGCCAGCCAGGACTTACCAACGCGAGGCTGGCCGACTTCAGGGCTGTGGCGGCGGCGGCGACCCGACTTCGCAACCTAGGAGGCTCGGCCGCGGGCCAAGTAGACGACATCGTCGGGAGCTCACAGGTCACAGGTTGGTGACCTGTTTTTCCGGGTCTCCCGCAACAACAGCTTCGTCTGCCGGACTGGAGGGTGACAGCTTTGGCAGCTTCAACCGCTCCGGGCCACGGAGTTTGAATCGGACCCTTCGCGGAGCTCGGATTCAGCCGCGGGACTTACTTACCATCACCCGGCGGGGTCACAACATCGGAGGCTCTAAAACCTACCTTAAATTTGCAATCTCACTAAAGATAATTCCCCTTTCCCTCTCCCCTCCCCCATCTCTCGTTCCCCTCCCTTCCCATCTCTCTCTCCCCCTTCCCCCTCTCACATTCCCCCCCTCTTTCTGGCGGGGGGTGGGGGGCGAAGATGAAGGTGGCGCAGTTCTAGCGGGCGGGGGGAGGGAAGAAGGTGGCGTGGGCCCAGCGGGGGTGGCGTGCACCCAGTGGGGGTGGCATGGGCCCAGCGGGGGTCAGCGGGGGCGGTGTGGGCCCAGCGGGGGTGGCGTGGACTCAGCAAGGGTGGCATGGACCCAGCGGGGAGGGGAGGCGGATGAAGGTGGCGGGGGTGGCGGGGATGGCGTGGGCCCAGCGGGGGTCAGCGGGGCTGCCGCTGGGTTCAGATTCAGCCACTCTCGCCCGGCGACGGGAGAATGGTGTCCTGGTCGCGAGGCTGGCCATTGGTGAAGCTCCGACTCTGATGGCTGCAACGCAATATTCCACTACTTACCTGGAACATGTGTGGAGTACAAATCAAAGATTCTATAGCTATAGGATCTTTGGTACAAATGGCAGTCTGATCCCGCCCGGACCCACTGCGCACGCATGCAGAGTCATCGTCATTTCCCAACTGCGCAGGCGCGGATGGTCACATTTTTTTCTCTTCTACCAAATCATCCAGCGGGCCGACAAGGTGGAAACAGTTGATTGCGCTCCAATTTTTTTTTTGTTTCCGGGATTTTTTTTTGTTTTTTTTCCTCGGGATTTTTTCTTACTCTGGGGGATAAAATGGGGGTGCGGTCGCACCCAACGAACCCCCCCTTCGGACGGCCATGCCTCCTAAAGTCCACGATCAGCTCCTTAGTTTAGTGTCTAACTATTATTATCGACGCGGTGGTGCTGGTTTCCGACGTGCACGGTGACGGACGCACCACACATCTCTGTCCTCCATACAGCTGGAAAGCTCCTCTTTTGTCTCTACATATGCGTCTTCCATCAACGTCTTCAGCATTGTCTTGATTGGCCGTCCCGGATCACGTCTTCCACGCATGGGTTCCCATAGCATAACCTTGTTTGCTGGCATTTCTGGGTGGTGGTGGCAGTGACTAGCGAGCCTCATCCTTCTCCACCTGATCTCACTCTAAAAACCTTAAACTTGAAGTACATGTCCGATTTACCCCCAAATTTATCATTCTAATCCTTGGAAGTCAACAGCTATAATACATCTGAAATACATGGATATCATTACATTTCTGCAAACTCATGGAGGAGAGACTTTGGTGTGGTGTGCTTTCTTTATTTAACACATGGTGATGTAAATTGTAGCCATTTGAATCCAGTTTGCACAGCTATAATAAGGAGACCATCTGCTGTCTTACTGGTCCCAGACCCCTCAGCACAGATTATGCCATGTGTTGCCGTTAGTAGTGCAAATCTTATTTATTAATCAACAAATTATAGTTGATCATATTTCTCTCTTTGTTAGAATTGTATTATAGTAATTTTATTCTAAAGCTCAGAAAATATATATCAATGAGCACGAAAATGTATTTTAAATTAAAATGTGGCCGAAGAGCTTAAATAAATAAGCACAAGATAGGATGTGGAAAAGGCCATTTAAGTTCATGTGGAGGCATAGATTCAAACAAGAATGCAACACAAAAACCTTCGGCCCATGAGTTCCATGCCGACCATCAAGTACCATCCGCACTAATGCTACAATAATTCCATTTTATTCTTCTCACATTCCCAACATTTCCTCTCAGATTCTAGAACTTATCTGCACTCTAGGCATCAGTAAACAAAAACAAAACAATGCCTCTGGGATTCGAGAGGAAAATGGAGCATCTATGGAAAACCCATACAGTCTCAGAGAGAATGCGCAAACTCTAAACAGCCAGCACGAGAGGCTGGAGCTGTGGGGCAGCAGCTGTATGAGCCATACCTTCAACAGGTCATGCAGCATCAAAAATGTTATGCTATCCACAAGACAACAATTTATTAGGGAGAACATCTTGTAGAATGTCATACTTCCATAGGTCATATTTCTCTCTGCGTTAGAATTATATGAGATAATGGTTTCATTCTGAAACACAGGAATAATATATCAGTGTGCACGGAAATGTATTGTAAATTAAAATGCAACTGAAGAGCTGCTATAAGTGTACTCTTGAAATCTGATTTTACAATTATTTAATAGTCCCTTGCCTTAAAACATAATTTCCTTGGATGCAGGTCACAAGAAATCAAAACTAGAATTAATGTTAAGAAACACTTTGTGTTTTCCAGCATCTGCAGTTCCTTATGTCTTCATTTTACTGCTCCACTGCCCTTCTCCTACCACTCTTTGCCAGCTCTCTTCCCACACTACAAACAGTCTGAAGAAAGGTCCTGGACTGAAACGTCACCTGTCCATCCTCTCCACTGATGCTGCCTGTGCCACTGAGTTTCTCATGCACTTAGTGTTTTGCTCAAGCTTCCAGCATCAGCAAGTTCCTTGTGGCTTTGACCTCTTAAGAAGTAACTTGTTTGGCTAAATGCCTTTATCTGTTTTCAAAATACATTTCCATTCCTATCATATCAGTAACAACTAGGTCCACAAAAATCTAACGTCAAATACGATGCAAAGGAATTAGAATAAGGAATTCAAATTTTGCTTTGATCTTATTTCTTTCAATCAAAACATTTGTAAGAACCAGAGCAGGTTCAGTGCTTCTCAGCTGGGTTGGTGTATTTTCCTGCTTGGTCCAACTTCACAACTCAGTTAGCTTCCTCAACCTTTTAATATATTTTTTCTAAATGGTTATCTTTTAAATGTATTTATATAGTGCGCATTAAAAGAGGTTTGTAACAAAGAATTAGATGTTCAGTCTACTTATGTAGACTGTAAATCTCATAGCATAAATGTGATAACAGAACAGATTCTTTATATATCTATGTCAGAAATTGATAATCAGGAACATATGATTCGATTCAACACTCAGGTTCATATTTACGGGATGAAATTTGATTAGTTAACTTTTGGAGAAAACAGTGTGCAAATGTTTTCAATGTTGACATTAATACCATTTCAGTATTTGTTTCAATGCACACAAGGAGTGGAATAAAGCTTCCATTTATAATACTGCTCCTATTCAATTATCCTGTCACTTGATGAGAAAGCAGACACAATAACTCTTACAAAAAAAACTGCTTTATATTTATTAACTTCAATTTTTTTGTGTGACCCTTTATACTTTTGAGGGGCTTTCATTTTCTAGTATAAAGTAAAAACATCAATTTTTGGGAAGACCATGTAATATATGTCTAGAAAGCATTAAGTCTTGCAATGGATTTATAACACCAATACTGGTATAATTTCTGGATAAGCTTGTATATCTTTGTCAGTCAAATCCTTTCTATGACTGCTTTCTTCTTTCCTGATGGGGCCACTTTATTTTTTCTGTGGTCAGTTATTATAAAAGAAAGCACAACTTTCTTTTATAGAAAGCTGTTGGAAGAAAAGCTGCCTGTGGTTCCATTCATGCACTTTGATAGCCAACAGGCAGACAGACACACCAGCCAGCTACCAGCAGGCAGACCTTGGTAGCCACACTTCAAAACTCCAGGAGCAATCAATAGATCCATAACTTTCAACCCTCCAGATATGGGGTCATGTTTCAATACTATCCCACAGCCATACATTGCAATTGTCTTGTCCCACATTCATGCAGTTATGTCAGACCATGGGGCAACTATGTCCACAATAGCATAATACAAGCAATAATCCCTTACCCACTGCCTCTATTTATTTAAGTGCTATTACACAGTTTCCTGCAGGAGTGGGTTGCTGAGAAGATACAAAAACATCCTATTAGTATATTTGAACCCCCACTTAGAGGGGCCATGTAGTCCACAATAGCATTCTTCTCATCAGTGTTAAGTATAAATTATAGTCATTGTTCATTGTATGTGTTTTGTAGTATGATAAATTCAGAATATAAACATGTAATTCAATGACATTTTCTTGTGTGAATCTATATATGTACACACACAGCACATGTTTTGTCTTATTGAAAAAGATTTGTAAATTGTATAAAAACATACCGTACAAAAATAAGATACGTATATTTCAGTATTTTTTTATTAATATCATGCACATTATACCATATTAATTTTATAATTAGTACATTACCCTCTCTTGGTATTTAAAGGTTCCTTATAATAAATAATTTTGTACATTACCTAAATGGGTTAATTTTATAAACAATATCATTCTTTGGAATTAATATAAATGTATGTTTAATGATAATACCACTGTTTAAAAAGACCAGTGCAATGCATTGCACTCACATAATGCCCACTTATTGAATGTACACAAACATCCGCCTCCTAGAAAATAATTGTGAGTAATTCAATTTTGGATCTGATAATGGATACTCAAATAAATAAAAGAATTCCAGGCAAATTTGTGCAAATGAAATAAGATTTCCTGTGACATAATGGCATGGTGCAAGGCTGTTTGTAATGAGCTGTAATTTGTCTGAAACAGCATTTTAGAAGGTTTGATCCATCTATTGGAAGACCAGTGCCTGCTTTAAAACTGGAAGCAATGAGCCAGTCTGCCTTGTCTCTGAGGAAATTACACCACCAGCAGTCCAAAATTCTGACATCTTCCATAAATTATTTTGGATTTTCATATTTCAAATTTCATCTGCATTCATCAAGCAACTTTGACTAGGAAAAATGTCTAGGAGGAGCTATCCTAGTATTCAATACAGCAGCCTCAGGAGCCTGCCCTGGGAATAGATAATTGAATTTAGTTTTGATTAGATTATTCTTGCTGCAGTCTGCTGCCAATCTGAAGTATTGTGCCTTTTTCTCTACTTAACCTTCCTGCCCTATGCCTGCTCCAGTCTGCTTGCAGCTCTCCGTATTGTAGAATATATTTGAACAATCAGAGTTGGGAGATATTATTTTGCTTTTCATCGTCCATCTCCATAAAAGCACACATCGTTCATTGCTGGCCTTCAAAGCAGTAAAATCTTTCCAGAAATCTGATTATTTCTTTTCTTTTGGTTCATAATATTGTTTACCATTTTTTGGATAAAGGGGGAGAGAGAATCTTGTAATTTAGGTAGTATGTTAAAAATCAACATTGTCTCTTGTCTGGAAAAGTCAGGGTTATCTCTGGCTGTGCAGCAAAGGTGATTATTAATTGAAAGTCTGCAGGTACATGAGGTGAATGCAAAGCTTAGGTAAATATTGCTGCCTCTGTTTCAAACGATAGTTAATCTTACAGTTGTTTTGTCAAACATTTAGATTTTTGTTACATAAAAAGCATCAACTGTGTGCCAAAGAAAAATATCTATCAATCCGAGAGAAAATAAAATGAACAAGTGTGTTTCAACATCCGTCATTTTAATCAATGTATAAACAAAGAAATAACACACCCTGCAGACACAAGAAACTGCAGAAGCCAGAATCTTGAGCAAAACACAAGTGCTGGAGGAACTCAGCAGACCAGTCAGCATCTGTGGAGGGAATGGACATACGATGGAGGGAATGGCCTCAAAAAGGATCCCAATCCGAATTAGCATTCGTTCATTCCCTCCACAGATGCTGCCTGACCCATTGAATTCCTCCGGCACGTTGTGTTTTGTTCAAGTAACACACACTTTTGTTCTTCACTTAAAGCTGCATGGATAGCAAATCCATTCAGTTCTATGTCTTGTGGCAATGCCATAGGCATTTAATTGTTAACCTGATAAAATAAAATAAAGCAGAATGTTACATTATTGCTTTTGGATGCAGAATCCACTGCACATACAGTAATTTTCTTTTGGTAAATATCTCATAGCCCAAAAAACATAGAAGCAAAAATAAAATAAACTTATCAACTCATACAGACTCGAAGGTAATATCTTACAATTTTCCTTTAATTACCTGTTTCCTCACTTCACAGTACACGGTGCTCCTTGATACATGTCTAAGTTGAAGTGTGTTGGATCTTTATTGTTTCCACTGTGATGAAAACGATTGAACTAGTGCCTGCAATATTCAATTTTGTTCAATAAAATATACTGAAATCTGATTTTTTTGTTAGAATCTATCAGTCAATCTTATATGAGAAAAGTAATAAGATACAAATATCAACAGGAGCTTTGCCAAGGAAATATTTGCAGACAGTACCCTCTGAAAACAATTCAGGGATATTAAACCAGGGCAAATTATCCTGGTTGCCTTTTAGATAAAATGCAAAGAACCTATGCTTTTCCTGGCAAGTTTCTAACAAATACAAAATCAATTTACCAATAATTCAAAGTGAATTTAGATGTCAAGCAATGTTAGAAACAATAGTAAGAACATTTCTTGGTATTTACAGTGGCAGAAATGGGATGGTTACTTAGTGCTTCTCTTTCAGGTTATATCAGGGTCATGTGCTAAAGTAAAGCAATGAGTTAAATCATTCCCTGCCCAGTATGAACAAATCAGATTAAACCTGCAATATCACTTTTCAAATGGACTTACTTGCCAATTTTACAAAATCTGCCATGGACAATCCAGTAATCATATAATAGCTCTATCAGCCCAAGTCTAAAAGACCTCTAGTTGTCTGCAACCATATTCGAGAATAGTTGAAATGATCATCTGCTAAGGATATTGAAGCTTCAGTAAAGCCTGAAATGTTCAGTTTTCTTACAATGTTATTTGCTTACTTGTAGCGAGATAATTGTAGTGACAGAATGATATATTATTTGACTCAACATCTCTCTGAGAGTGTATTTCCATTGTTCTTGAGCAGATCCCATGATCCCAACATATTCTTTCTTTATTGTACAAATGTATATTTGCTGCATGGTGATTCGTATCGGAGCAGCAAGATTTTATTTCTCTCTGTCCCCTCAATTCCTTTCTCAGCTGCTTCAAGCTCCACAAAATTGATCTAAGAACTCGACAGAACAAAAGGAAATAATGTATTTACAAAAATAAATACTATATCCACTTGTATCCTGGATCTGAATGAACGCACTGGTTTTCAATTGAAATGTTCTTTCTTTGTCGGGAACCTTTTCAACAAGCAAGAAGATCCATCTTTGCCGAGGATCTCTGAACACTCAGGTGCAGAAACTAACTTCAAGAAAGTGACATAAGATAAAATGTAGCAATATTCTTGCCTGCAGCATATGTGGATTTGTTGGAAGGAGGCAACTACAAGATCTTGCAATGAGTAGATCTAGGCCTGCTACAGTATTTACCAATAAAGCATCGCCTACAGACTTACAGCAGCCTAGTTCTATTGCAGTAAACCAACAGATATGCCAGAGTGCATTCAAAATATAATTGTTTTAGATAGCCCAAGTTTAAACTCTATTGCTATTGGAGTGAACAATAAAAATATTATGTTCATAAAGTGCATGGAATTATTTGTCTGACAACATTTTATCATTATATTACAATGAATGATTATAGATGGAGGCCATAAATATCTTTGATATATTATCAATGCATGAAAAATGACCTTCCCATTATTTAAAAAAATGCTTTGAGAAGCTAGTCTCCGAGCAATGATTTAATATATTCAGGTTATTGCAAAATCAGACACACTATATATTTCAAAACATCTGTGTGTGTAATTCTCTTGTACACGATCCATTTATTCATTGACGAACTGTGCATATAAATTGTATATATGTTCATTAAGAATTGTCATTGAGGTAAGATTAAATGTGAAGCAGAGTAACAAAGTATAGTAATCTCACATTTGCAAAGGTGATCAGAGCACACCTGTAACACCTGTAAACGTAATTCTTGCTCATTTGCCCAGTGGATCTATTGTGTTCAAAACCTGAAGTTCCCCTATGGACAAAGAAATATCAAATAATGTATGAAACTAGCAATTATTTAACATAAGTCTCAACCATTGTAATTATAAAGAGATTTTAAAAAAAAATCTTCATCATAGATTTCAAAAATGGCTTGTTTTTATCTACAATTCTTCATCTTTAAATGAAAATGATCAGAAAGTCAATGGTTGTGATGTTACAACTGGAGAGGTTCTCTTATTTTTGCTTTGAAGGTAAATTATCTGCATTATCTGCTTAATTACACAGGCTGCACCTTTTGATTTGTGTATTAACTGTTCCAGTGGCTACATGAAATATTATCTGAAAGAATCTAATGTTGACAAATTGATTCTGTATATTTGATGTTCATTCCACCATTTACAATTATTTCATGTGTACTGCATTTCATGTTTGAATTGCTAAATTCAGTTTAAATTCTGAGATTGCATTTTACACTTTATAATTCTTTTTATTAAATATTAATCCCTGTTTAAGCAAATATGTTTATTGCTTTCAAGCGAAGAGTGCTATTACACTAAGCAGTGAAATGAAATTGCCTTGCCATTTTAATGAAGTATTAACATTGATTTTAAGTCCATTATGTTCTTCCAGGGCTTCTCTCAGTTCTGCGCGGGATGATAATGGCAGTATCCTGCCAGTTCCTGCCCCTCAATCTCTCTCGCCTGGTTGAACCTATCCTCACTTTGAGACACGTCTCCTTTCACTGCACCCATTATCTGAAAATCTAAGGTGAAGCAATATAAACCCTTGTGGATCCAACATGTCCATTTGTGGATATGTGGAACAATCCTTTTTTCAGCCTTACTGCTTTCTCTGCCGCTTAAATTTCATTTCTGAATTTTCTCAATTCTGATGAGAAAAGATAATCTATCTAAACATGAACTCTTTATACCGCCCTTGTGCTGTCTGATTTACAGGTTATCTCTAGCATTTTCTATTTTTATTCAGATGTCCAGCCTCTGCAGTTTTTTTTGCTGCTCACTGACAGGATGGTGCTATTATCAAGTTTATTTGTAGATTTTTGCCTATGTTCCAATTTAGTTATGGTGAGAGATCACGTTAACTGTGATACAAATTTTACTCCAAAGATCTATCACTGTCAATACACACATCTTCACCACAATCTGCATCTTCACAATTTCCTACATAGCGACAGAAAAAGTGTTAGGACTTCAGCAAAAACAGTTAAGAAGAGCTGACTGAAACAATTCACCAGCATCACCATTGCATTTATACCTCATTATTCCTTATCACCATTTTCATGACACATTATGTCAAAGGGGTGCAAATAAGAATCAAGAGTATTTCATTGTCAAATATACCGAAATGAAACAATGACATTCTTACTTGTTGCTGCATTTAACGGGTCTGTAAACACAATACTCAATAGATAAATAAATAATAAAACAAGCAACAAATGTTCAATCAATGTAAAAAAAACAGTATTAATGCAAACCAAACCAAAAGTCCAAAGTCCCTGGTGCAACCAACACAGTTTATAGTTCATCGTTTAGTTGGTGTTTGTAGTGTTCTATAGCCTGATGGTTGTTGGGAAGAAGCTGTTCCTGAACCTGGAGGTCCCAGTTTCCAAACTCCTATACATCTTCCCGATGGCAGGAGTGAAATGAGTGCATGGGCAGGGTGGTGTGGGTCCTTTGTGATGCTAGCTGCCCTTTTGATGCTGCGCTTCCTATAGATCCCCTTTGATGATAGAGAGATCAGTACCCATGATAGACCGGGCAGGGTCTCCCACAATTTGTGATCTCCTTCGATCCTGGGCGTTTAAATTGCCAAACCAGGCCATGATGTACAAGTTAATATATCCTCTACCGTACACCTGTAGAAGTTCAAGAGAGCATTCATCGACATAGAAAGGAAGGTGGGTGTGAATTGTATGCAAGAAAATAAGTTAGCAGGACTAATGACAAAGTAGCACACAACACAGATTTGATGTTGCTGCTACAGGACATCACTGAACCTCACAAGGAACGAACCTCACAAGCACTGAAGGAACGACATTGACTTCAAATAGCAAGCAGAGTTTAACTATTGGACAAGGAGTGGTATGTTAAAGGAACAGCCCTAATCTGAACCATTTTTGGGGGGTTATGATTTCATCTGAACATGAATTTTCTCTGCAGCGGCGGAGTTGCTGCCTTACAGCGCCAGAGACCCGCGTTCGATACTGACTACGGAGCTTTCTGTACGGAGTATGTATGTTCTCCCCGTGGCCTTGTGGGGTTTCTCTGGGTGCTCTGGTTTTCTCCCACACTCCAAAAACGTACAGGTTTGTAGGTTAATTGGCTTGGTACAATTGTAAATTTTCTCTAATGTGTAGGATGGTGTTAGGATCGCTGGTTGGCGCGGACTTGGTGGACCGAACGCCCTGTTTCTATGCTGTATCTCTAAACTAAAACTAAAACAAACCTCTGCTTCCTGCAGATGTCCTCAGCTATCAGAGTGTCCAATCTTGCCTTGGTGCAGCAGGGTGGCCTTTCTTGTGTCTTTCCTCTCATTCTTGATCAGGTCAAATGATTCACTCCCAATACTTCAATAACCAATACTTCAGACACCAAGCGATCTGGGGCTCTAGGCCACTGATTCATACAAAATTGTTTCTCCTAATATGAATTAAGTATTTTTAATATTTGACATAAAGAAATAATAATCAAATATCAGCTTGATAATTAGAATATTCTCACAAAATTTGCTCAAACTGAACATCTGGTGAATTGGTGCACATTAAAGTAAATAATATTAATCTTTCTTTGAAAGTCAGATAATCCCAGCTGTATCATAGTGCTAGCTATTAAATTGCATGATTTCAAGGCAAGGCAATCAGCCAGATTCCAACTTAAAATGTCGATCTGCTGTTGTCTTTATTATAACAAACTCCACTCTATTACTTTGTGACTCAATCCTTTACATTGGCCACGTTCTCAAACTGTGCACCAGGAACAGCAGGTTTCTATCATTTCCAACTATTTGGAGCTCTTGGATTTCAACGCGTTTCTTTAGCTGGATAGGGACCATTATCTTACTTTTAACAAACATTCACACTTCATGTGATGGATGTCCCATGTATAATGCAGCGGCCTGCAATTAATAATTATATAGTTGTCTGAGAAACTGAGTATCGAACATGAAAATCAAGATACCCCAGATGTTGGATATCTTAAACAAAAACAGAAGATGGTGGAAACATTCAGCAGGTCAGACAGCATCTGTAGAACAGGAAAGAGTGTTTCAGATCCAGAACCCTTCATCGGGATATAACTAGCCACTAAAACAACCTAAGTAATTGTGCAAATTAGAAAAGCAGCATTGCAGCTGGGAATTGGACCAAGTGCTCTGTTTGTGATTCGTAGCATGTCAAATCCCTTCTTCTTTAGCGCTCAAACAAAGGTGTACCAGTGTCATGTTCAGGCCACTTCGTTTATTTTTGTTTTAGTTTAGAGATACAGCACAGAAACAGGCTCTTTGGCCCAGCAAGTCCGCGTTGACCAATGATCACCCGTACACTGGTTTTATCCTACACCATGGGGACAATTTACAGAATCCAATTAAACCTACAAACCTGTTTGTCTTTGAAGTGTGGGAGGAAACAGGAGCATCTGGAAAAACCCACGGAGTCACAGGGAGAACGTATAAACTCCGTACAGACAGCATCCATCGTAAGGCAGCAACTCTACTGCTGCACCACTGTGCAGCCACTTGCATTGTATTTTTATTCTAAATGATTTCATTTGCCAAAATTCTCTAAGTGGATCAACTGCTTAATGAGAATCCCTTTGGGATCCTTTGGGTTTTGAAGATCTCTGAACAGTTGATCCATACTGTGTTTGTGTTGCTAATGTGGACCCCATACAATAACCTCAAATACTATCTTGGGGTATTTTGCTGCTAATGCTTACCATTGTTAATTTTACTTGCTATGGGATTTTAGAACATAGAACAGTACAGCACAGGAACAGATCCTTGCACCCACCCATGATGCCAATTTAAACTGCGCATATCCAGCACATGGCCTACATCCCTTCATTCCCTTCCCGATCATGTATCCCGATATGCACATGATCACAGATTTAGCCATGTGTACTTAGATGAACAAGGAGAATCTGTTTTTTCATTCCTGCTGCTTTCCGAGACATACTATTCAAGAATTGTATCGACTACGCAGACATCTGCTGGAATATTGAAGCTTTCACTTCCTTCAGGTAAATCCTTCCCAAGTCACTTCCACAACAATAAATCTGTTAAACACACTTTTAGAATAGAATGCTATTTATTGTCATTCAAACCTGGGTTTGAACGAAATTCCATTTCTACAGTTTTTTTACATTACAAAACAATCCAAGACCCACACTTAACACAGTTTACATAAACATCCATCACAGTGAGTCTCCAACATCTCCTCACTGTGATGGAAGGCAAAGTCTTTATCTCTTCCCTTTGTTCCTTCTCCCGCGGTCCAGCAGTCCAACTGCAGTGTCGAGATGAACTGGGGCTCCGATGTTAAAGCCCCCGGCGGGCGATGGTAAGTCCTGAGGCCGTTTAAGCCACGCCGGGCGATGTTAGGCCCCGGCTCCATGTCCTTAAACCCGCGATTCCAGCGGGAGAAGTCGCCGTTGCGGAGCTCGGAAAAGCGGTCTCCCACCAGGGACCTGCGAGCTCCCGATGTTCCCGTCCACCGGGTCTGCGGTCGGTGCCTCCGAACTCCAAAAGTCGGGTCGCAGCCGCACGCCACCACAGCTCTTCCCGCTCCGAAGTTGGCCAGCTCCGCGATGTCAGTTCCGCAGGCTCTGCAACTGGAGACCCCAGGTTAGTCCCGGCCGGAGGTCGCCGCCGGCTCCACGATGTTAGGCCCAACGACATCCGAGACCCGACAGGGAATAGTCGGGTCCCCGCACAGGGAAGAGATTAACGGTTTCCCCCACAGCCCCCCCCACCACCCCCCACATATACACAGCTAAAAAAATAAAATAAAAACTGACTCAAAGTTACCAAGCAAGTAGCAAAAACGTTGTTTGTTAAGAAGCAGCCCCTTCATTATTTTTTTCTCTGCAAAAGAGGGATCATCAAGACATGATGGAGAACAAACACTGGTTAGGTTAGAAGAAGGGTCTTGACCGAAATTGTTACGTATTACTTTTCTCCAGAGATGCTGTCTGACCCATTGAATTACTCCAGCTTTTTGAGTCTATCTTCGGTTTAAACCAGCATCTGCAATTCCTTCCTATACTGGTTAATCGACTTCCTTCAACCTTCTACTATATTTCATGAACAGGTTTTTGTTCATTTGCAGCAGAATACCATGTTAAACCTCCTGGAAGGAGCCAAGGCGCTACCATTTAGGAATAGGAATAGGAATAGGAATACTTTATTGTCACATGTGACTAGGCACAGTGAGATTCTTTGCTTGCATAAACAATGTATACAAATAGCGGCCACCTACGGCACTGAGAAAGTTACAAAGCACGCCAGCTCCCCTTTTGGTTCACCCCCCTGCCGGGTCCCCATTGCCCCCCTGCTCGCCAATGTCCATTGTTCTCCATCCTCCTCCCTCACGACGGTCCCACCACACCAGGTCCTTCCTTGTTCTTTCCCTCCCTCCCTCATGGAGGTCCTCCACCTTTTTCATCGAGCGTCGACAGTAGGTCGATCCGCGAGGCATCACCGCCGCTGCAAGGCTTCACCACTGCCGAGGCCCCATCGTCGCGAGGCTTCACCGCTGTTGATGCCCCACTTCACGCCTCCATGGTGCCGACACAGGCCCCAGCCATGGCCTCCGTCGGCCGCTTCACCCGACCCCGGCTTCTACCTGCGAGACCCTGGCCGGGCCCTGACCCCTCGGGAAGCCTTTGGGCCGCACGACCCATCGGGAAGCTTTTTGATCATTTAGTGACCATTCACCAAAAAAGTGAGGCGGGGTCAATTTTAGTAGGTAGATGACTTCTCCAGGGGAAGGGGAAGAACAACAGCTAATCTCTGTACCCATGGATATTGACCTCACTGAAAGATACATCTGCAGTAGAAGTGCGTTGGATGGTGCTTCTGCACATAATTCAAGTTTGATGGCGTCGGCAGTTAAGGCAAGGAAGGGTGAAGGCGGTCGAAGCCACGGGTGTCGGTGGTCAAGGACGGGCCACGTGAGGTCAGCATGGGAATGCAAAGGGGAGTTAAAAGAGTTAGCAACCAAGAAATCTCGCACGCCTTAGCAGACAGTGTGAAAGTGTTCAGCGAATCCACCACCAGTCACATCTTCCCATTCCCATCCCTTTGTGCTTTCCGTGGAGATCTCACTCTGTAAAACGTCTTACTTTGTTCATCCCTTCCCATGCAGCCCACCCCCTCTCCTGGCACTTTCCCCCGCAACACAGAAGATATAACAGCTGCCCTACATTTCCTCTCTTAATTCCATCCAAGGACCCCAGCCCCGGCCTTTCCACGTGAAACAGATCTTCATGTGCATCTCTTCCGCAAACTAGAAGAACAGCACCTCATATTCCACTGAACAGGAAATTTGCAGGCTGATCAAGATTTAGCAAAGATTTCTACTAGAGGAAGTAGGGGGAAGGTTGAAATTTAGACAGGTTTGGAGAAGGAATGAAAAAGCAGGCCAAGCATAAGAGAATCACAACAAAGGGAACTTCAAGAAGCATTCAACCACAAAGCTGGAAGGTATAGTGGGTTGTGCATAGGATGCAGAGTGGCTTCAGAGGGTTATAGACAGATTATGTGAATGGTGAGGATATGGCAGATTGAATATAATGTGAACGTTATGGGGTCATTGGCTTTAGTAGAAGAAATGTAAAATGGTGTGTTGTGTTAAACTGGTTGAAAGAGGTTGGTGTTCAGAGGGAGGATATTCTTGTATTGAGGCAGTGCAGTAAAGGTTCATCAGATAGTGTCCTGGGAGGGGAAATTGGGATTGTCTAGGAGGAGAGGTTAAGCAGACTGGCCCAATACTGCTTCAAGTTTTGAATGACCAGTGCTCTCACTGCTAATTTAAAAATTCTCTCAGGGTTTGCAGGATAAATACAGGGATGATATTTCCCCTGGCTAGGGTCATTAGAACCATGGGTCATTGTCTCAAAATGAGAGCGTTGATCATTCTGAGATGAGAAGATATCTCCTCACCCAGAGAATCATGAATCCTTAGAATTTTCTCACTAAGAGTGCCAAGGGAGCTCAAGGTGCTGATCATATGTAAGGCAGGAATCAATAAATTATGGGATATGAAGGAAATCATTTGAAATGAATTCAAGGAACTGCTCCAAGTTTAAACAAAAACAGCCTTGATCTGAAACTAGTGAAGCAGGCTCGAGGGGCCGAATGGCCTACTCCTGTGTCTATTCTGTATGTTTTTAAGAAATTCATATTTGCACACAGGAGAATTTCTACAACCTGTGGCACACTGCTCTGTCATTTGGTCTTATACAGCTAAAGGACAAGACACAGCACCCTATCACCCTTCATCACAACCCACAAACATGTAAACTACCCCTAGGGAAGTGGGATTGTACGGTTGAGAAAGGTTACAAATAGTATGTATCATTGAGGAATTTCAGGTCGATGGCAAGAATTTTAAATTCTGAGTTTAGCAATCAAGGTATGTCCTCAGGAGCAAGCTGGCGATGGGTGAGTAGTTCTAGTACAAGATAGAACATGGCACCAAACACTTGGTGATTGTGGTTGATTGGTGAGTGTTCAGGACATCATTACAATAACTGTGTCTGGAAGTGACAAAGCCATGATTGTGGGTTTCAGCAGCAGATAAAAATGCTTTCATTGACGACCACCGTATGATTCCACCCGCTTTGGATCAAGCAGGTTGTAGAAGCTGTGAACAGTGCGTTTCAGTTGCATATGGAGTGAAGTCAGTGCTGAAGGAATGGGGATCGCAATGATGACAAGAAGGAACAGGTTACTCCCCTCGTGCTAATGTAACCCTCCTTTCACCACGTGAAACAGCATGAGAAATTCATGGAATACTATTGCCAGGACAGTTTTGTTGTCACGCTTTAGCAGACCACGTTTGCACGTGAAACTTTCTAATACATTTTTATACAACTCGCACACCAACGAATGAAAGCAGAAAAGGTGAGGAATAAAACATGAGGAATTGTTGCGTACATATGCAAATGATAAACAAAGTAAATGCCAGCAGCAAAACTACCACCAAAACAAAGCAAAGACACAAATGAAATTGCTCTGAAAATGTTATGAAAATCTATTAACCTCTTGTTTTTGTTTCTCACTTACTGAATAAGGGTGCTAACATTAGGCCTTTCATTGCATTAGAATCTTTGCACATCCCAGTCCTTTCCACTTGTCACTTTAATTTCATGTTTCACATATCTTGTGTTTTATGACTGTTGGCAGATCAATTTCCCTCCTGGGATAGATAAAGTTCTATCGTATCGTATCGTATTGTAAGGCATTTTGTGTAAGTGAATTTGCTTGAATTGAACTATGTAGTCAGTGAGTGAATTTGCGGACGTTTCCCTTAGATACTGTTCGGTTAAGGAGCCTGCAGTCATGTTTGGTCTTGAACGTAGTGTTGGTGGCAATTTTCCTGCAGCCCTTTGCTGCCTATCCTTCTCTGGGGACGCTCTGCCGCCACCATGTGGTGCCACCTGCGTAACCCAATTACCCTTTCCATCACCATTACATTTGCTGCATGTTCAGTCTCGGTTGAACAAAATCTAACGTGAACCAAGTCGAGAATTTCCACTTCACATCTCTTTGTAAGCCTCGAATGAAATTTTAACCAAAAGGCATCATGTCTTCAGTGGTACTGCATGATTGACGGATAAGACCAGTGGTGTCATACAGGCTAGAGCTTTGCAGGCTGTATTCAGTCGATGAAATCAACTCAAAAACATGATTTGACATGAGTGGGGAAGAATGCAACACTTTGCCCAATCACAGGGAGATGGGTTTCTGTACGACACAAAGCACCATCTACTCAACAGCAGTGAAGTTTAAAAACACCACACATGCCCTTTCCTCACAGACAGTAATTAACAAACAGCACACAGGATGCTGAATGTCAACTATCTACTTCATGTAAGGACAAGTGTTGGGGAAAAAATGATTAGAGCAGAGATAGCAAATTGATCAATGGGATATTGCAGCCTCTTTGCAATGCGAGGAGGGTTATATCAATGCCACAACCAGTGGCATGGTGGATTTAGATTCTTTAACACAACTCGCCTATTCCAGTGTTCTAGATTCATGTCCTGTGAGATTTTGAGCTGAGTTTTGTCTTGTTAATTCCCTGGCGGTGATCAGACAGAGCATATTGTTAATGGAGTGAGTGTGATGTAGCAGGAGCCAGAGGACTGATAATGCAGGGTCACAAGAGCAGCTTTTATGTGACAGCCCTGTCAGTCAATGATTAACACATCAGTACTTTTAACTGCAGCACCAGCGAGGTCATTCCACCTTCCTCACTTCTTCCCCCCCTGCCCCCTCAGTTTACTGGTGAAATGAGTTCTATTTCTGAATGGATCTTTTTAAAATTAAAACAATAAACTTTAATCTTAATTACGTATACAAAAAGTACAAGGACAGCGTGTGGCTTTCTTTATATTCATGGTGTCCTGTTTATACATTCATGATGTTAGAAAGTGGATATTGTAGCACATCAGCTCCATTGATACCGCTGATTCTGCATATTTAAAGAAGGTCTTGCCGGTTTGGGATAGTCGTGCTCAATAGGTGAATCCCTATTAATATCAGCACAGTTCAATGGGAGCGTCCACCTCATCCCACCTCTCCTAATCTCTCCCCCAATCCTCACCCTTCAAGATATAAACAGACAACAAAGACAGCGGGGTGGAAGATGAATGCAATCAACCCGGCGTGCACAATCAAATAAGATCAAATAGCACAAGTTGTCCGACAACTTTAGGCTGTGCACGCCATACACAAGAAGAAGAACAACAAAGACAGCTTATCCGGTAAGGAAAAAATATAGCCCCATGGCTAAAACTCCATAGTATACAGGAACGCCTTTACCATGGCCCTAAAACTCAAATATAGGCCTTTACTCTATCCTTGTCACACTTACTTGTTTTGGAATTATTGTAACACTAAGTGACACTAAGTCTCCCTTCCTTTAGTTTAGTTTTAGTTCAGAGGTACAGCGTGGAAACAGACCCTTTGGCCGACCGAGTCCGTGCCGACCAACAATCACGCCATACACTAACACTATCCTACACACTAGGGACAATTTATAATTTTATCAAGGCCAATTAACCTACAAAGACTATATGTTTTTGGAGTTTGGGAGGAAACCAGAGTACCCAGTGAAAACCCACGCAGGTCACGGAGAGATCGTACAAACACCATTCAGGATTGAACCCGGGTCTCTGGTGTTGTTAAGGGCCTGTCCCACTTAGGCGATTTTTAGGCGACTGCCAGCGACAGTCACAGTCATAGAGGGACGCAGAAAAACCAGCTTCTCTGGACCCACCCTACAACAATGTCTACAACAAGCTACCACCTAGTCGACGTCAAGCTATGACAAGCTACGTCAACCGGCGACACAATTCCTCGCGACTCGGGACGCCTACCTACGACTACACCTACGACAACCTGTGACCACACAGGCGACAACCTACTACAACCGAAGTCAACTTACGTCCACCCATGACACGATATGATAAGCTACGACCCTGTCGGCAACAACTGGAGACAACTGAAGGCAATTCGGTCGCCGATACCTGTCGCCGGTTGACGTAGGTTGACGTAGGTAGTTGTCAATGGAATTCACTGGTCAGCACCCGGCGACAATCAACGTCACCTGGCATCATCCTGGTGACAACTTATGACAACCTACGACAGCACATACGACAGGAGAAGACAGGCAACGTCAAGCCCACTGTCTCCGAAAGGTTTTGAACATTAACAAGAAAAATGTTACGACACTTGAGGGGACAACTCACGACAGCACAGGCTCCCCGCGACCATGTGGCGACAGCCTATTTTCCGGCTGTCACCGAAAAAATCGCCTAAGTGGGACAGGCCCTTAAGGCAGCAACTCTACTGCTGCGCCACTTCTTGTTTTCAATTTAATGGTGCAGTTTTTACCTTTTCCAATATTGTTGCCAACATCTCTTGAACTGCAACCTCTGGGCATTTCTGAGTGACATCCTCATATCTAATCTCTTTGCTCTGTTTTCCTGCTGCACATAATCAGCATTGGTCAGATCCTTGTTTTCTTCCTCACTTAGGTTGCCCTTCCTCTTTCCCTGATCAGTCTGAAGAAGGGTTTCGGCCCAAAACGTTGCCTATTTCCTTCGCTCCATAGATGCTGCTGCACCCGTGGAGTTTCTCCAGCACTTTTGTCTACCTTCAATTTTCCAGCATCTGCAGTTCCTTCTTAAACACTTCCTCTTATCTCCATTTTTAATGTCAAGCATGTCCTGATCCTACACTTCTCCTTGAGTTGTGAATGAGGTAATGAGCAATTGGTCAGATATTCCCCCCCATTCCTTTACACGTCAGAGTCCTTCGAACTTGCAATCCAGCTCAATCAACTGTTCATTTCCCTCTATCTGAACTGCCAAGATCCAAACTGAGATATAAACTCCAGATGCTTTCACTCTAGGTATTTGACCACAAATTCACCGAAAATTAAATTTGTTCTGCCATGTCTTAATGTATCATATTTCTGTCCACTTTCATTCTGATTTTACTTCGGAGTCACGTGAGTGACTACGTGAAGAACCCCGCCAGGACGCATGCGTGTCATATCGCTTTCACGCTTGCGAAACGACAGGCGGGGTGGAGGGTTCCCCCGCAGCGGTAAGTTTGAAACCGCGACCTGCAGGTAAGTGATTTACTCTGCGGTAGTTTTTGTCCCCGCGCTGTTTTTAACACAGGGGGGGAAGCTGGACAAAATAGTGTCCACAAGTGCTGCGAGTGAAGCTGGTTGGGGAGGACCGCGAAGTTGCGGGAGCCAGCAGCAGCTGAAGGCACAAGCCCCGTAAGGGATCAGCTGTGCCGACTTTTGGTCCCGCGCCGGCCAGAACACCACGGCCGGGCGGGAGACTATTCAGAATGGGGCCGTCGACTTTTGACAAGTCGAAAACGGTAGGAGGCGGGGTGGAACGACGTTCCCCCGTAGCGACAGTTTAAACCTGGACCTGCAGGTAAGAGCTGCGGTCTTTTTGTGTTTTCCCATGCTGATTACAAGTGGAGAAACCAACGGGCTGCAGCGGTGGGCTAGCAGCGGCCAGCGGCACTTGAATCACCTATAATGGGATCAGCTGTGCCCGATGTCGCCTCCGCACCCGCGGCCGGGCGGTAAGGCAAGACAAAAAACCATCAAAGTCGTGGACTCAGAGGAGTCCGACTTTGAGCAGCCGCGGGCGGCCAGCGACCGTGAGCGCTGGAGCCGGATGGAGCGGTGTGTGGAGCATTTGCTCCAACGTGACAGGCTCTGGGAGATGGAGTCGGGTCACAGTGGGCTCTATGGCAAACCCACAGCAGTACCTCTTGAAGGGCTGCACAGTGCTTCTACCTCATCAGAGTGGAGCACTGCGGGTCAGTTCTGGGCTGATCTGGAAGAGGGGTTCGCAGAAGAAAAGTCAAGTGTGCAGAGGGTGCAGGAACAAGAACACCTACTGGACATGGTGTCCAACTTCATACAGCCAGACCAGACTGGCCAAAACCTGGAGCAAAAGCTAGCTGCCAGTATAGACTATATGTCTCTAAACCAGCTACAAGAACAGGCTGTACTGGACACCACATCAGGACACCGATACTACTATTTGGAGGCAACCTATCGAAGCAAGTCAAGGAGCTCGATGAGGAAGCAAAAACCCTGGGACTAATAAAAGGGACTCCATCAAAAACCCACTACAGCCATAGACAGCACCCCTACGCACCCACCAGTAGAGCAAGACCGACTGGTGAAAGCTCGAAGGCCCGGTACACAAAACATGAGTCTTTTTTAGGCCATGGCCCAGGCCGGCCTTCCTGGAAAATACGCGGACCTCCAACGTCAACCAAACCACAAATCCAGACACCAGCGCATCAACATCAGCGAAGAACTTACAAAAAGAAGTAAACCTGCCACTGGTAACAATGGAGGTAGGTGGGTCTGGTTCCCTACAAAATACAGGGAGCATGGAGGTTGGGGGGGAGAATACACTCCTTTCTGAATGCATGGAGCAAAGGTGTAATTGAAAAAACCCAACACGAACCACTAGAATTCGTGTCCAATATATTTACCAAAAACAAAAAGATGGTGGTTGTCGCATCATCATAGATCTGATCAAATTGAATACATTTGTACAATATATTCATTTCAAAATGGAAACCTTTGTTACTGCTAAACAATTAATTTCCAAAGGTTACTTCATGGCCAGCATCGATTTAAAAGATGCTTACTATTCAGTGCCTATACGAGGTGACCACAGATGTTACTTAAAATTCAACTGGATGGGACAGCTATGGCAGTGTACAGCACTACCAAATGGGTTATCATCAGCCCCAGGCTGTTCACAAAAATTTTGGAACCAGCCCTAGCGTTTCTACGGAAACAAAAACACATGGTCATGGCATATCTAGATGACATACTTATTGTGGGCAAAACTTTGGAATTGGCCAAACAAACTGTAACAGCCACAAAACAGTTATTTGAAACTGGGGTTTATTATCCATCCAGTTAAATCTAAATTGACGCCTTCCACTACTATGGACTATTTGGGGTTCACAATTGACTCAGTTCACATGTCGGTGACTTTGTCAAAGGGAAAGGCTATAGACTTAATAGAGGCTTGCAATAACCTCATTGACATCAGTAACCGTCCATCAGATTGGTAGCAAAAGTAATTGACAAAATGATGGCTGCTTTTCCAGCCACACAATTTGGACCTCTACATTACCAAAACTTACAGAGAGCAAAAATACAAGCACTCAAAATCAATGCTGGTCATTTTGACAGACCAATGCAGCTACCAATCAAAGCTATAATGGAACCAAAATGGTGGATAGATAACATTTGGCTTTGTTTCAATCCAATCATTGTCAGTAACCCTTATATGGTGCTACAAACTGATGCCAGTGCACTTGGTTGGGGTGCCACCAATTCCATCTCCAGCTGTGGAGGTAGATGGACTGCTCAGGAGGCATCATTATTACTAACACTGGGCATAAACTACCTGGAAATGTTGGGTGCATTCTATGGCCTAAAGTCATATTGTACTGGGTCATATCACCAGCATGTTAGACTACAGATTGACAATACCACCGTGGTAGCATATATCAACCACATGGGTGGAAACAAATCGACATCATGTGACAATCTGGCTAATACAATTTGGCAGTAGTGTATCCAGATAGATATTTGGATATCAGCTACTTACCTACCAGGTAAACTAAATTTAGTGGCAGACACCAGGTCACGCAAATTTAATGAAAACACCGAATGGATGTTGAATAAAAAGTATTTGCTGATATTACAGCACGATATGGAACACCAGATATCGATCTATTTGCATCCAGGCTTAATCACCAGTTATCAAATTATGTTTCATGGGAACCAGACCCTGGGGCAGCGGTGACAGATGCATTTTCGCTGCATTGGGGGGGAAATTGTTTATTTATGCATTCCCTCCTTTTCTGCCTCATCAATCGGGTATTAAGGAAAATACAGCAGGACTCTGCGTCTGGTATTTTGGTAGTACCCGATTGGCCTACTCAACCATGGTTCCCAGTGATAATGAACATGGTATTAGAACCATGTATCACCATCCCGAATAGACCAGACTTGTTGGTTCATCCCGTAACAAGGGATAGCCACCCATGCCATAACTATTTGAATTTATTAATTTGTAGAGTTTAAAAATACCTCTACTACAGCTGGGACTGACCGACCAAACAGTGAACATGATTTCGGCGGCCCAAAGACAGTCCACCAAAAAAAAACAGTATCTGGTCTATATCAGGAAGTGGGAGATGTATTGTAACAAAAACAGCATCACCTACAGAGATATGAACATCCCGTCTGTTCTGGAATACCTGGCAGGCCTCCATTATGATGAGGGGCTCAGTTATAGTGCCATCAACTGCGCCAGAAGTGCCTTATCGACTTATCTATGGCAAGGAACAGAGCGTCACTCTGTTGGAACTCACCCACTGGTAACAAAACTTATGAGGGGAATTTTTAATACCAATCCCCCAAGAACCAGGTACTCCCAAATATGGGATGTGAGTATTGTACTGAAGATGCTCAGGAATTGGTCTCCAGCAACAGCTCTGTCCCTACATAGACTGACATTAAAAACAGTCATGCTAATGGCATTGGTCACGGCACAAAGGGTACAGTCATTACATAAATTAAGACTGGACAACATGACTTCTTCATCTAAAAATGTTACGTTTCATATTTATGAATTAGTGAAACAGAACAGACAGGGATCAGCGGGCCTCAATATCGAATTTAGGTCTTACCTAACAGATGATCGTCTCTGTATAGTAAAACATTTGTCGTTATATATGGAGAAAACGAAAATCATCAGAGGCAATGAGATGGCACTTTTAGTCAGCCATAAGCAACCACACAAAAAAGTCTCGGTCCAGACCATCTCAAGATGGCTGAAACAGGTTCTAACACAGGCTGGGGTGGATACTAATATTTTAAATCTCATTCCACCAGGGCTGCAGCTACATCGGCAGCTATGCAGTTGGATGTACCAATGGACCAAACCCTCAAGGCAGCAGGATGGTCAGGGGAAAAAACATTCCAACTATTTTATCATAAACCAGTCATTAAACCTGGAACATTTGCAGAAACATTTTAAGTTCTGTAATTTAATTACCCCATAAATAGGGGTTATAATTTGTGTTAATGAATTAATGGATTTCAATGTCGGATTCATGTCGAAAATATGTTGACACAATTCCTCCTACAGTCATCAAGGCAGATGTGATGCATGGACTCGTTTCCACGGCATGAAATCACAGAGCTTTAAAATCTTCACGTAGTCACTCACGTGACTCCGAAGTAAAATAGTAAGATTAAACGAGAATTTACCAGTTTGAAGTTTGATCGTTAGTTTATGAGGAGTAACGTTGAGGGATTACGTGCCCTCCGCTCCCACCCTTGATCATATACTCAACTGGTATCTCTTCTCTAATCTTACTATGTTTAGTCATTACAGTTATCTGTGATTTCACACCGCTGCTTTGAAGAATGACATGCATGCGTCCTGGCGGGGTTCTTCACGTAATCCCTCATCGTAACTCCTCATAAAATACAGATCAAACTTCAAACTGGTAAGTTCTCGTTTAATCTTACTATTTTTACACACTGACCTTAAACATAGGGGCAGCACAGTGGCACAGTGGAGAGTGATGAATCTCTGGAACTCCCTGCCACAGAAGGTAGTTGAGGCCAGTTCATTGGCTATATTTAAGAGGGAGTTAGATGTGGCCCGTGTGGCTTAAGGGATCAGGGAGTATGGAGAGAAGGCAGGTACAGGATACTGAGTTGGATGATCAGCCATGATCATATAGAATGGCAGTGCAGGCTCGAAGGGCCGAATGGCCTACTCCTGCACCTATTTTCTATGTTTCTATGTTAAAGCGCCAGAGATTGGGTTTGATCCTGACTACGGGTGTTGTCTGAATGGAGTTTATACTTTCTCCCTGTGACCACATGGATTTTCTCTGGTGCTCCAGCTTCCTCCTATGTTGCAAAGACATGTAGATTTGTAATTGGCTTCTGTAATATTATCGCTAGTATGTAGGATAGAACTCGTGTATGGGTAATTGCTGGTCGGCACGGACTTGGTGGGACGAAGGGCGTGTTTCCATGCTGTATCTCTAACCTAAACTACACATTTGAAAAATATTAAAATATTTGTTACTTGAATTTTACTTAGTGTGATTACAGCAGGAGCTTTTCCTTTAACTTCCAACTACTTTCTGCCTTTTCAAAGATCTCTGGTCTGCTGGATGTCAAGCACTCCAAACACTAGTCCAATTATGGATGGCAGTATCAAAATGAAAAACAAATTAAATAAATAAGCTGTATAATGGCCTTGGTTTATGTTTAGTTTTAGGTCTATTATTGTCACGTGTACCAATGTACAGTGAAATTATTTATTATGCATGCTATCCAAACTGATCAGATATTATACACAAATACAATCATGTACAATAAGTAGCGCAAAAGGGAAAATACAGACTGCAGAATATGGTTCTCAGCATCGTATTGCACCAGTTCCACAGACAAAGTCCAATGTCCGCAACGAGATGGATGTGAATTGGTTGGAACTTATGGAAGGACTGTTCAGCAGCCTGATTATAGGGGGAAGAAGCTATTCCTGAGTCTGGTAGTGAGTGCTTAGAAGGTTCTGTATCTTCTGCCATGGGAGCAGGGAGAATAAAGAATGACTGAGGTGGGACAAGTCTTTGATTATTTTGGCTGTTTTTCCAAGGCAGCGTGAAATGTAAATAATTAAAGGTGGGAATTAGTCTGTGTGATGGACTAGGCTGCATCTACAGCTCCTGGCAATTTCCCAAACCGAGAGTATTCTATGCTGCATCCCGACAGCATGCTTTCTGCGGTGCATCTGCAGAGGACAGATTTCTGACTCCTGATTCCTTGCCCATTATAACTTTATTTGACTTCAGAACAAAAGTACTCAAAATTTCAGATTTAAAATGAAAAAGGAGGCATGCCTTCGATTCCAAGTTGTACATAATTGGGGTGAATGCCATGACCTTTCATCCTGACGCTGGGTCTGCCACTGTTGGAATCTAACATGATCACATGTAGCTCTTTCCTAAGGATGCTCTTTTCCAATGACCGACATCAACAGAGCATATGGTCACTATACTGAAAGCAGCCCAGGAGGTTAGGTAGAAACATAGAAAATAGGTGCAGGAGTAGGCCATTCGGCCCTTCGAGCCTGCACCGCCATTCAATATGATCATGGCTGATCATCCAACTCAGTATCCTGTACCTGCCTTCTCTCCATACCCCCTGATCCCTTTAGCCACAAGGGCCACATCTAACTCCCTCTTAAATATAGGTTGTTACATTGTCAGTCACAAATATATGTCATGCAAACACCAGTGGGAAAATATTATGAAGCATTTTTTCTTCTACAGCCACACTAGATTCCCTGTGTAATTCAAGCAGGACAGAATAGTAAATTTCATTGGAATCAATTTTTCTTGCTTCCCGTCATGCACGCTCACTTCCAAAATATCTATTATGTAGAAATAACAAGCGTTCAGTGTATCGACCAAGAATATGTGGCCATATTGAAATGATAACCAAATCCTTTGAGTCGTTTTTATTCTATTATTTGTATTCTAACTTCACAATTCCAAGGTCACTTTGAGTTCTGGCACACCCATACAGTAAAAAGGGATTAAAAACTTGTGCTACTGCTCCATACTCCACTCTAATTAATTAGTCTCATTTTCTTTGCTGAAATGAAATCCTTTAACTGCCCAGAAGCAATTGGTTAGTGATTTCTTTCTCTCAGTCAATCCAAGTTCTCCAATGTAGCATGATATTCTGCCAGATTCATTATAATGTGTTTGAGTCCAGGAAACATGCAACTGGGTTTGGATTATGGGCTTGGGAAAGCTGACATTCCCAGAAAGTTGTGGCAGTGTCGCACCTGGAGGGAAAGATAACCTGGAATGTACCATTATTGTGATTTACTGCTATGCAGATCATGATTTGGTTTTTTTATACTGTATATCCTGAACTTTTTTTGCTGTTTATTATGGCGTTTACGTATCTGTTGTGCTGCTGCAAATAAGAATTCCATTGTTGTCTTTTGGGACATATGACATTAGAATGCTCTTGACTCTCTTGATATGATTTATAATTATTTTACATTTAGAAACATAGAAACATAGAAAATAGGTGCAGGAGTAGGCCATTCAGCCCTTTGAGCCAGCACCGCCATTCAATATGATCATGGCTGATCATCTAAAATCAGTACCCCATTCCTACTTTTTCCCCATATCCCTTGATTCCTTTATCCCTAAGAGCTAAATCTAACTCTCTCTTGAAATTTTCTGGAATATTGATTGGTGAATAAAAAATTCAAGCAGTGTTTTATTGGTCAGCAATGAAGTAACACTGCTTGCTATCCCATCAACAAAAGGTATAGAAGTGTGAAAATGCATATCTCCAGATCAGGCACATGCCGTGAGTAACTACTCAGGGTAGACAGTCAGTCGGCTTTTTAAAAAATAACTTAAACCGCGCATGCGCAGATTGTTCTCTCCGTAAAAATAAAAAAATGAAAATAAAGACAGTAACAATTCAATTTGCCCAAGGCTTCCAAGTCTCCTTGATTCTGAATTACTGAATAGGTGGGGGGGGGGGGGGGGGGGGGGGGGGGGGGGTGAAGGGGTGAAGGGTGACGGCAGGTGGAGAGATGGTGGGGAAAAACGGGAGCACACCGGGACAAGTTGAATCAGTTCTCATCTTATTGAATAACAATACTTGTTCAAGGGACCAATTTGGGGGAGAGTTCCTTTCACAGCGTGTGGGGAGTCTGACCAGGGGTAAAGTTGGTCTCCGTCTGAACACCTCTCACCTGCCGCTCGCCGACTTTGCTCATGTCAGCCGCTTCCTATAAATCCTTAAATTCCCACAGCCGAGTAACCTCAATCACGCTGTCGGAAGTTAAGGATTTGCGGGAAGTGGCTGACATGAGTGAGGCCAGCGAGCGGCAAGAGAGAGGTTTTCAGACGGAGAGATGCCAGAGGTGAGCGGGGGCCGGCAGAAGCCGCTGAGGTGGCGGCCGGTTCCGCTGTCCGACCCAGCGGCCGCTCACAGCCACCCGAGCTGCTTCCCTCCCCGCGCCTCAACGCGGTGGCTCCGTGCAAGGAGCGTCGCAAGTGGATTACTGGCATGATCCCGATCCCCTCCTTCACAATGCTCCTGCCCTCCCCGCAACTTTACCCCAGGCCAGACTCCCCAAACGCTGTGAAAGGAACTCTCCCTTTCCCTTTCCGGGCCCCATCCCGGGAAATACAGTATTTAAAAACATATAGCACCAAGAAATGTACTTACCAAATTATCGGTACATAAACTCCATTCTTCTCTCTTTGTTTCATAAAATACGTTTAAGATAATGGCAATCCATATTTGAAAGCCCCACCAAGAAACTAGCGCTGCGTATGTGCAGTACAGCAAAGGCAGAATTTCAGCTGCCTTCAGCCCGCTTGTCATTGATGGCTTCAAGCGGCGCTGACGGCACGTGGGCTGCACAGACCTTCGCCTGTTGCAAGCGCTGCGGATGAAAGGCACGGAGAATTATGCCTACCTAAGAGATTGATCTCTTAGATAGGCAAAATTCTCCCATGCCTTTACTATTTATATTTAGTAATTACCATGTTATAATTTGAGTCAGGGTAGGCAGTGCCTACCCTGACGGCACGTGCCTGCTCCAGATTCAAAGACAGTTTCTTCACAGCTGCAGATAGACACAAAATGCTGGAGTATGAGCGGGCCTGGCAGCATCTCTGGGGAAATGAATGGGTGGCATTTCGGGAGACCCTTCTTCAGAGTCTGAAGAAGGGTCTCGACCCAAAACGTCACCCATTCCTTCTCTCCAATGATGCTGCCTGGCCCGCTCAGTTACTCCAGCATTTTGTGTCTATCTTCGGTAAAAACCAGCATCTGCAGTTCCTTCCTACACATTCTTCCCAGCTGTTATCAGGTAACTGAACCATCCTACCAACAACTAGATAGCAGTCTTGAACTACTATCTACCTCATTAGAGACACTCAGACTATCTTTAATCAGACTTGAGGTGATCAGCTCCTGCATCGGGGGGGATGTCAGCCCCCCCGCGCCAGATGATTGAAGGTCAAACCTTCCGCGACATTGGAGCTCCCGACATCCACGGCCTCTCCCGAGACTGCGAGCTCCTGATGTAAAGACCGCAAGTTGGAGGGATCCCAGGCAAGGGATCGACTCCGATGTAAGTCCACGCCCCGCGGTGGGGCCCAAGGTCAGTCCGAGGAGACCTCCAGCTCCATCGATGGTAGGACTCAGAGCGCCCGGAGAATGCGATCCGAAAATTAATTGCATCTCCGGCAAGGTAAGAAAGTGAAAAAAAAAAATTTCCCTGTCCCCTTCCCCTCCCCCCACATAAAACAAACTGGAGAACAAACCGGATATCACCAGTATTCCCCTGATCATGTACTGGACCAAGTGCAGACCGGTTGGGTCTGCTCCCCCAACGCAATATTCCACCACTCACCCGTTCCCCCAACGCAACCCATTCCCCCAACGCAATATTCCACCACTCACCCACATAGCCCCCAACTGCACAGGCGCGGCTCATTTCCCCTCATCCCCCAGCACTCCCTCCCCCTCCTCTTCATCCTCCCACTTCTTTCCCCTCTCCTCCTCCCCTCCCTCACCTCTCCCTCCCTCTCCTTTCCCCTACCCTCAGTCACTCCCTCCTTAACTCCTCTCCCCTCCCGACCCCCCTCCAATCCCTCTATCACCCACCTCCACCACTTCTCACCTCCCCCTCCCCCCCCAATCCATCCTGACCTGGGGGGGGGGGGGACAGGCAGAGTCTGTGCTAACTGCACACAGAGGTAGCCAGGATTCACGTTCCCACTATCACCCTCTCCTTTACCCCCCTCCTCCCCTTCTCA
Organism: Amblyraja radiata; assembly: GCF_010909765.2. Taxonomy (NCBI): domain Eukaryota; kingdom Metazoa; phylum Chordata; class Chondrichthyes; order Rajiformes; family Rajidae; genus Amblyraja; species Amblyraja radiata. The sequence continues at coordinate 102,691,132 of NC_045956.1, read as the reverse complement.
CCCACTATCACCCTCACCCTTACCCCACATCTCTCCACCTTCACCCCTCCTGCCCCATCCCGCTCCTTCACACCCTACCTCCACCTGTCCTCTCTCCCTTACCCCACACCTCTCCACCATCAGCACCCATCTCTCCCACCACCCCTTCTCCCAAACCTCCCTCTCATTCTCCCTCTCCACAGATGCTGCCTGACCCGCTGAGCATTTTCTGTTTTTATTTTAGGTGACCAACATTCGTAGATTTAAAAAATAATTTCACTTTCCACTCTCCCTGTGTTTCTCCACTCCCTCCTTCACCGCTTTCTCCGCCCCACCTGCCTCCTCTAGCACTTTTGTTCCTCCACCACATTCCATCCTCCACACCATTTCCCCTCTCATCTACCTCTTCCACCCAACTCCCCCACCCCATCTTCACCTTGCTCTCTCACTCCCCACTCCCTCATCCACCACACACTTTCACCCCACATATAAGATTGTTAAGGGCTTTGAAACATATAAGATTGTTAAGGGCTTGGACACGCTATAGGCAGGAAACATGTTCCCAATGTTGGGGGAGTCCAGAACCAGGGGCCACACTTTAAGAATAAGGGGAAAGCCATTTAGAACGGAGATGAGGAAACACTTTTTCTCACAGCGAGTGGTGAGTCTGTGGAATTCTCTGCCTCAGAGGGCGGTGGAGGCGGGTTCTCTGGATGCTTTCAAGTGAGGGCTAGAAAGGGCTCTTAAAAATAGCAGAGTCAGGGGATATGGGGAGAAGGCAGGAACGGGGTACTGATTGGGGATAATCAGCCATGATCACATTCAATGGCGGTGCTGGCTCAAAGGGCCGAATGGCCTACTCCTGCACCTATTGTCTATTGTCTATTGTCTATTGTCTATTGTCTATTGTCTATTGTCTCTCCATCAACTCCCCCGTCCCATCTCCCTCTTCAATCCATTCCCCACCATTTTCCTCCCCACTTCCCTCCTCCACTCCACTCTATGCCCCACCTCCTTCATTCATCCCACATTCTAGCTCCATCTCCCTCCCCATCTCCCTCCTCCACCCTCTTCCCTCTTTGCCCACTCTCCCGCCACAATTCCCTCCCCACCCCATATTTCTCCTCCACGCTCACCTCTTCTCCATCTCCTTCCTCCGCCCCACTCCCCCCACCTCCTTCTTTCGCCCCTCCCCAACTCCCTCATTCACTCCACTCTTGAACTATCTCCCTCCTCCACCCCCCCCCATCTCCACCCCACTCTCCTCCTTATCTCCCTACTTCACCCCACCCTCCTCTCCACCTACTCCCCTCCCCATCTCCCTCCTGCACCCCCATCTCCCTCCTCCACACCTCCTCATCTCCCTCTCCCACCCCATCTCCCTCCTCCCCATTTCGCTCATCATCCTCCCCTCACTCCCATTCCCTGCCCCAGCACCTACCCAGGTCATAGAGCAGTGCCAGGGCTTGGAACTCGGCCTGGTTCTCGTTCTCGGCCCGGCCCTGGCTGTAGGCAGCCGAAGCACTCACGGACCTGGGCCTCAACGGAGCCGGGCTCGCAGTGCCGGGGGTGGATGTGAGGGTGGCGGGCGGTCGAGCCAGAGTTGTCCGCAGAGAAGGAAGCAGAGGCTGTACTCCAAGATGGTGGCGGCCGTGCGGCACCGCAGGCGCTGGGACACCATGTCATGGCGGACGCTACGCACCCGGTCCATCACAAAGCCGTGGACGGGGGGCCAGGGCTCAGCTCGGGCATAACTCCAGACCCTGGCTCAGCCACTGCCTGGGCTCCAGTCCAGGCCCCGACTTCATCTCCGGGCTCGTCCCTGATCCCAGACCCAGGCTCATCCTTGGTTCCAGCCCAGGCCGCGGCTTCTTTCTCGGCCCCGGTCACGGCCCCATCCCAAGCTCTGGGCTCGGCCCTCACCCCAGCTCCAGCCCTAGGCTCGGCTCCAGCCCAGGCCCAGTCCCCGGGCTCGGCCCGCGGCACCACCCTCCCCACCAGGTACCGCACGTCCCACAGCAACACATCGGGTGGCCGCAGCTTGTTGGGCACCACCGGCCGCCGCCACTCCTTCACCGCAGCGCCGGTGGCGACCTCCAACTGACTGACAGTGGACGCGGCTAATCAGTGCAGGAAGGGGCGTCAACGTACCGGCCGTGGCGGTGAATGACAGGAGAGGAGACCAATCTGCGTGGGGCTGACTGACAGGTGAGGAGAACAATCTGCGCATGCGAGTTTTAAAAGATTTTTACACCTTAATAACTTAATTATACCATCTTAATTATACCATCTATCGGAACAAAACTTGTTGCACTTGAGCACAGGAGAATGGTGAGTAAGGTGGCGAAAAATCATGTACTGTTTTTGCGCAAATAGAAAAACCACAGCAGCCGGAAAAGAGTACAAGATCAGAGTTTTTTAGGATTGGATGGATGGATGGATGGATGGATGGATGGATGGATGGATGGATGGATGGAGAGATAGATAGATAGATAGATAGATAGATAGATAGATAGATAGATAGATAGATAGATAGATAGATAGATAGATAGATAGATAGATAGATAGATAGATAGATAGATAGATAGATAGATAGATAGATAGATAGATAGATAGATAGATAGATAGATAGATAGATAGATAGATAGATCGGGTTGATGCACAGAGTCTCTTGCCCAGAATAGCTGAATCGAGAACCAGAGGACAGGTGAAGGTGAAGGAGAAAAGATTTAATAGGAATCTGAGGGGTAACTATTTTCACACAAAGGGTGTATGGAATAAGCTGCAGGGGAGGTAGTTGAGACAGGGACTATCCCAACATTTAAGAAATAGTTAGACAGGCACATGGATAGGACAGGTTTGGAGGGATATGGACCAAACGTGGGCAGGTGGGACTAGTGTAGCTGGGACATGTTGGCTGGTGTGGGCAAGTTGGGCCAATAGGCCTTTTTCCACACTATATCACTCTATGACTCTATGTATCTGTACACTGTGGATGGCTCAATTGTAATCATGTACAGTCTGTCGCTGACTGGTTAGCACGCAACAAAAGTTTTTCACTGCCTCGGTACATATGACAATAATCTAAACTAAAACACAAACCTATTGACATCAAAGAAGGCTAATCATAAAGATTTTGCAACTTCTGTGACATGGACTTCCTCATTCTGACATAGGATTCTGAAGAAGGGTCTTGACCCGAAACGTCACCTATTCCTTCCCTCCATAGATGCTGCCTCACCCGCTGAGTTTCTGCAGCATTTTAGTCTACCTTCGATTTTTCCAGCATCTGCAGTTCTTTCTTAAACATGGGTTTCTATCAGGAGTCAGATCAAAGTGAACCCTGATGTCCAATATTTGCAATATCATTCAGAATGCTAGGCAATAATAGCAAAGATTATCACACATAAGAGAGAAGCATTAAACAATGTTTTACTTATACTTTCAAACGTTTTAAAGTGTAAAATTAAAATTTGCAATATATGCATAAAATTAATCTGGAAACTAAACAAATTAAAAAAGTTTACTATTTTAAAATCATTCCCTCTGCAAATTAATTAATCTGAAAGAAATCCTATCTACAAATAGATTAGTTCCTATTGTCACAGAGTAGTAATTATGACTTAGTACTCCATTAAAAGCTGAATTATCTCTCATGTAATAAAGCATAATGTTTTCAGTTTACTCTACTGAGGGTTGTTCTCATTACCGCACTGATCATTACACTGGGGATCTTGCAAAATTGTGCACTACAGGGAGGAGCAGGAAAATGCTGGCAGCAAATGTTGGGTTTTGCATACAACTGCATGTTTACTCACTCCAGAAGTCAGTGTCTGTTCGACAATTGGAATAGTTACAGTCTTGGTGTCATTGCACTCATAACATTCGACCATTCATGTGGTAATTTCCCAGCTGGAAGCTTCAGCTCTTATATTGGAAATTAATAAAATCGAATCACATGGAAAATCACGCACTATTGGACCTGCCCAAATTTCCAATATACGAATGGATCCCTGCTGGGCAGGTTATGTGATATTCATGTCACCTATAAAGAAGGGCAGGAGTTTTGCACAGATACGTTATTTATTTTTCAGGATCTCTCTCACTACACACAATTTCCATTAATTTTTTACAAAGAATTCTCTCTTCCAGATGCCTGGTTTCAAAATGAGTTTCATCTTCTAATGTTCAATTTCACTTAATGCAAGTTTCCATTTTAAAACCCATGGTTATTTGCTGCAATATCTTGGTGTGCCCACAGGTTGTGACAAGCGCTTGAAATATTCATGCGATTCTCCATCTTAGTTCTAGACTTCATCTGTTTTCTTGCATTCCCCTGTAGGTGCCTTCAGTATGTTGGCAGACTAACTCTTGAGGACGATACTTTAAATGAAGGACCCCTTGAAACAGCAGCAGTCGATCCTTTTGAGAATCTGCAAATAGAACAAATGAATCTGCTTTTAGAGCAAAGTATTTTTAACACAACATATTTTAAAAACAGTTAACCAAGCTAATTTTAAATTTCAAAATGTTAGACTGATTGTTAACAAACATCATTAATCTATAATATGGTCAAAGTGCTGGAATAACTCAGTGGGTCAGGCAGCATCTCTGGGGGAAAGGAATAGGTGACGTTTCGAAACGCATTTATTCCTTTTCTCCTGAGATGCTGCGTGGCCCGCTGAGTTACTCCAGCATTTTGAGTCTATCTTCGATGTAAACCAGCATCTGCAGTTCCTTCCAGATGTCATTAATGTATATCTGCCTCCTACAGAATAGATAATTATTTACATGCTCACATTGCGAATAGAACCATGCATGCCATCCCATGTAAAATCAACCAACAAACCATACCTCTTTAGGACACTTGTTACATGCTTTTAGTCCACTCACTTGGTTGTTTCCTAAGGTTGTCAGAAGTCACAACTTCACAGATTATCATGCAACATCCACAGCAGACATGACCAATCAGGAACTAACAAGCATTTTACACCAGAACAAATCAACAATCAGCATCTAGCAACATCTGTCAGTAACTAGGGTGAACCTCAGACAAACAACATCCAAAATATTATTCAACACTGTCCTGTTGCTACTTATCCCATCCATCTAATGAATGCACAAAGATATGTTTTAAATAGAAAGATCTAAGTTACGTTTTAATCTCTTATACTAATATGTTTCATGATATGTTTATGAGGAAGAAATGGACAGGCTATCATTGATAGAGCAACAATGCAAACAGCTGGAGGAATTCAACGGGTGAAGCAGCATCTGTGAAAGGAAATGGACAATTGACATTTTGTGTCAGGACTCTCCATCAGACTGAAAGAGTATCTCCCCTTGTCTCCAATCTATTGTGTCTCCGTTATCACTGATAGAGTTGGATGAAGATTGTTGTAAATTCTATGTAATTCGAAATACCATTCCTTTTTATTTCCGTAGTTATTCCTCAATGTGAAAGATGGAACAATCCGATTCCCCTTACTTGGTAAACATCGCAAGCATTGTTAAATCTAGACGAAGACATCCATAACATGGAAAAAGTGATGACTGAAAGGAGGAATTGATTTGTTCCAGGGAATACGGACACAGCCTATCCAATCTTTCCTGTTAAGTGAGGTGGAGATAAGCCATTCACTGTCCTGGTTTGATTTCATAAAGACATCTCTTTCCCCTTGTCTGTTAAATTCCATCAGCCATTTCCTTGGCCACATACCCAATTGCTCTGAATCCTGAACCTTCTGAATTTGTAGGCGGCAGGGCAGTACTCTACATATCGCCAACTTGGATGTGTTGTGCATACTAATGTGAACGTGCTGTTAGTGCCCCCTTAAAACTATCTAGTGAAGGTGATTTGACTATATTGTTGTCTAGTTTATTCCATTCCCTTAAGGTTCTTACAAAGAATGAGTTCTTAGAAATATCTGTCCTGGCGAATGGGATTTCTATTTGCATATCATTTCTCTTTCTTGTTCTCCTTTCTGTTGAGTATGTTATGTATCTATCTGCAGTTATGCCCACGATCCCCTTTTGAATCTTGTACAACATGGCTGGTCTGTTCCTTGCCCTTCTTGTTTCCAGCGTTTCCCACACCAGGTCGGACAGCATCTGGGTGACACTGCTCCCTCTATTGTAGTTCCCGATGCAAAAGCGTGCTGCTTTCCTCTGTACCCCTTCTAGTTTGTTGATATGACCAGCTTTGTATGGGTCCCAGGCGCATGAAGCATATTCCAGTAAGGGTCTAACCAATGTTGTATATGCTGTGGTTTTCACTTCCTTTGGGCAGAACCAGAGGCTTCGTCTAAGGAATCCTAGTGTCCGGTTGGCTTTAGTGACCGTGTTGTCCACGTGTTCCATCCACAAAAGCTTGTTATCAAGATGAACTCCAAGGTATGGTTGTGAACTTGTACGATGAAGTATTTGTCCACAGAAGACGTAGTCTCGAGTAGTTGGTTTCTACTTGTTTGAAATTACCACAATTGAGCATTTGGTTGGGTTGAAGCACATCTTCCATGTGTTTTGCCATAATTCCAAGGACTTAAGGTCTTCTGGTAAGGAGTTTATATGCTCTACATCAGTGACAGGTGTATATACAAGACAATCATCTGCGAAGAGTCTTGTTTTACAATTTATGTGTTCAGGTAGATCATTAATGTACGTCAGGAACAACACTGGTCCAAGGGCCGTGCCTTGCGGTACTCCTGACGGTACTTGTTCTTCTGAAGAAATGTTTCCTTCACAGGCCACCCTGTGTCTGGTTTGTGAGAAACTCCCTAATCCAGTTATGTAGACTATTTCTGATGCCATAGTAATCCAGTTTTCTTGGGAGCCTTTCATGAGGCGGGTCAGGTACTTTTCGGCGCCGCTGTTTTGACGCCGCCGTTTCAGCACCGCTGTTTTGGCACCGCTGTTTTTGATTGTCCCCCCATTTAATATAAATGTAGGTTTCTGTTGTCCCCTATAAATTGTCTCATGAATTTTCCTATGCCCAAAATAAAAATAACCAGCCGGTAACTAACCTTAATTCATCTAAACTTTCATCTTAATTAAGTACATAATAATGACGTTCTCATGAATTAACAAAAGATCAGCGCCTCCAAACGGAGGCGCCGAAACGGCGGCGCCGAAACAGTGGTGCCGAAACGGCGGCGCAGAATGATACCATTCATGAGGAACTTTATCGAACGCTTTCGAAAAGACCAGGATTGCCATATGTATAGATTTCCCCTTATCTAATGCCCTTGTGATGTCATCAATAGTGACAATAAGTTGTGTTTCCGTTGAACGTTTTGCTCTGAAACAATGTTGTACATGTAACACTGGTCAGTGAAACTGGTCTGTAATTCTCAGGCGCAGCCTTATTGCCCTTCTTAAATATTGCACAGATGTTTGCTTCCTTCCACCGTCGTGGTAGTGAACCCCAATCAATTGAGGACTGGAATAAATCTGTGAGTATGGGTGCTATTTTCGATGCAAGCATCTTTAGTAACCATGGTGGCAACTGATCAGGGCCTGCTGCTTTGTTTGGCATTAGGTTCTGTAGTTGTGTTGGTACTCCTGCTTCATGGATGACTAGTTCAGGGATATCCTGTATGTTGCTGGTTCCCATCGATGGAATGTATGACTTGTTTTCCATTGTAAATACACTGGTGAATTGAGCATTAAGTACTTCGGCCTTCCCTTTCCCGTCACTTACAACTGTGTTGTTCATTAAAGAGGTCTGCAACTCCCATCTCTCCGTTACCCAAACCTTTCATATAAGACCAAAATTGCTTGACGTTTTCTTTAATTGCTGTGGTACGGTTGTTTGACACAAAGTCTTGTTCGGCTTTATTCAGAGCTTTCCTTATTTCCTCTGGCAATTTACAAAGGAATCCCAATCTTCTTTGTCTTTTGTCGTCTTTGCTTTATTGTATACCCTCTGTTTCTTTCGTCTAAGTCTGTGGTGATGTCTGGTGAACCAGGGTAGGGTACTTGTTTTGGCTGCTGTCTTTTTTGGAATATGTCCCTCCATGATCTGCTTTATTTAGGTTTCAACAGTGTCCCACTTCTCCTGAATAGAAGCATTCCCCATTGAGAGATAATGATCCCGTAAAGCATCCAGGTTTGCATTGATCAGTTCCTCGTTTGCTTTCCGCCGTGCGTAGTATTTCCTTCTAGGTTGTCGTTTCCACTTGGCTGTCAGATCCAGGTGAACAATAACTATGTCATGGTTGCTTCCACCTTAGTACCCTGAACAAGACTGGTGTTATTTGTGAAAACCAAGTCTAAAATGTTACCTCTTCTTGTTGGTTTATTAACCTGTTGGTTCAGTCCAAAACCCATTACAGCCCCCAGTAGTAGTTCAGCTGTATCCTTGGATGCAGATTGATCCTGCACTATCGTTGTTAGCTTTGCCAACCTTCTTCACTGCCCACTAGACCACTATTGTTGGCGTAGTCTGCAAATCTGCTACAGTCTCACCTAAAACAAAATATGTGCGACAAACAATGAAGGAGCCAGCAGTAATCCCTGAGGCACATCACTGGTCACAGGCCTCCATTCTGAAGGATAACCCTCCAATACCACCCTCTGACTGCTATCACCTAAATAATTTTATATCCACTTGGTTAGCTCACTGTGTATCCCATGTGATCTAATCATCTGGACTAATCTACCAAGCAAGAACTTGCAACAAGCCTGGCTAAATTCCACATGGACATTGCTTACTGCCCTCGCCTCATCATTCATCAGTGAATACAGACAAGGACTTACTTCAGGAACTATTGTCTATTTACCACACAGACCCTTGTGGGCACCTGCTCTTTCCCTAACTACATTTTTACTCTAAATATATATATGAAATCTTTCAAGATCCTCCTCTATATTACCTGCCAGGGATATCCCCTGGTCACTTTTTATACCACTATTTCCTTAAGTGTAATCCTACACCTTTTATACTCTCACATTTGATCCCAGCTGATTATACCTGACGTTGCTTTATTTGTCTTGACCAGACCCTCAATGTCCCTCATCATCCAAAGATTCTCTAATCTTGCCAGCCTTGCCCTTGAGTCTAACAGACAACGACCATCCCTGAACTCTTCCAACTTCACTTTCAAAAGCCTCTCCACGTACTAGAGACATCCCTTTACATCTAAGCAGCCTTTCCCAATCAACTTTCCTGCCTGATGCCATTGGATTTAGCCTTTCTCAGTTTAGGACTTTAACGTGAGGATGAATTCCATCCTTTACTATGACCATCTTGAAACTAATAGAACTATGATCCCTCACTGACACTGCCCAGCCTCATTTTCTACAAGGAAGTGGAGCGTAGCTCTTCTCCATCCCTTAGAACTAAGGCAGTTCCAGTCACTATTATGGACTTACTGTTACAACCCTGCTATTCCTACACCTCTGCGATTTCACACAGAGAGTTGTGAGCCTGTGGATTTCTCTGCCTCAAAGGGCGGTGGAGGTCGGTTCTCTGGATACTTTCAAGAGAGAGCTAGATAGGGCTCTTGAAAGCGGAATCAGGGGATATGGGGAGAAGGCAGGAACGGAGGAATGATTGTGGATGATCAGCCATGATCACATTTAATGGCGGTGCTGGCTTGTAGGGCTGAATGGCCTACTCCTGCACCTATTGTCTATTGTCTATTGTCTATTGTCTATTGCTTTGTTCATCTGCCTTACAGGTACATGTGAAGCTACTTGCATTGAACTAAATGTAGTTTAGTCCATCTAATCTTCCATACTCCCTGTCCTGCCCCTGTTTATCCTGCCTATTGGATTTCACCTCCATATTTGCTTCAACTTCCTTATCTGATACATTGCCACTCTGGACCCTCCCCTCTCCCAGATAAATTTAAACCCTTCCGAGTAGCACTAGGAAACCTCCCCTCAAGGATATATGTCCCCTTCCAGTTCAGATGCGACCCGTCCCTCTTGTACTAGTCATCTCTGTCGCAGAAGAGATCTGAATGGTCTAAGTTGATGAAGCCCTCCTGCCTGCAACCGTTGTTCAACCAATGGTCTTATCTTCCTAATCCTACCCTTGCTAGCATGTAGCACCGAGAGTAGCCTTGAGATTAATACCCTAGATGTCCTGCTCTTTACCATTCTGTCTAATTCCATATATTCACTTTGCAGGACCTCATTTCTCTTCCTCCTATTGGTTAGTACCAATACAACCCATTGCTCTGGATGCTCACACCCTCCCCTATCAGATGGTCCTGCTCAGAGATATCCCTCACCCTAGCACTAAGGAGGCACCATTTCATCCTAGAGTCACATTCAGGGTCACAGTTAATCTTATTTTGGTCAGCTTTAGAGTTCATAGATTAAACCACATCACTATTTTATTTGATTCTGTTTGAAAACTACACATTTCAGGGATTCAGAGAAAGAGAAAGGGAGTCAGACTAATTCAATTACTTTTACAAAGAGTTAGAACAGTCACGATGGGCTGAATGGTATCTGAGCCCCCGATTGTCAAGACCCCTCTCACGACCAGTCGCCTGGACTTTAATCATCCCTGCTGTTAAATAGAGCCAGTCATGGTGCCACTGACATGGCTGCGATTGTTGCTTTGCCCTGAGAGGTCACTCCCACCACAGTATCCAAGGTAGAAAGGGGAAATAGCCACGGGGGACTCCTGTACCACCTGCCTGCCCTTCCTAATGGTTCCCCATCTATCTGTAACCCTCTCTGCTTCCCCAATGCTCCTCGGGGTCCAACTGATCCATGCTGTGTGAGAGGGACCCACGGCAGGCAAATGTTGTTGTCACGGATACTTGAATTCTCCTTATATCTTTCATATTACAAGAGGAGTAGGTCACCTACTGACTGCCATCTCTACCTCTGAAATTAAAAGAAAGAAAATGAAAAAACCTTACCTCAAAATGGCTGCTTCACTGGAGCAGACCTCATTTTTATATGCTGGACCTCGCTCAGCCTTTTTAAAGTCCATGGATTAAACCACATTTTATTTTATTCTGTTTGAAAACAACATATTTTCAGGGCTTTAAAGAAAGAGTTAGAACAGTCACAATGGGGTAAATGGCCTACTACTCATTTCCATGATTTTTATCATTACTAAGAAGTATTCAGGAAGGTCATAGGCACTGAGGGTTACTCAGTAGCTGTCGGGTTCTGGGAAGCATACGGTTTTGTTAATTTAATTAAAAATCCTCATGGCTGTCAAACTAATATCTACATTACATTAGTAATAGAAATGATAGTTATTGTGAAGCATCCTCTCAGTTTCCCTTCAGATATGTCATGAATATTATTCTTGGAAGCAGAATACTTTCAGGATAAATTTACTATATGAATTGCTGTAAAGTCTGTCTCATTCACTGACAAATGGCTCTCTTTCAGCCTAAATTAAAGGCATTGCTTGCTGCATTTCAATGTACAACATTCTGTTTTACATACCACAGGTTTCTTACCCTGTGTAATGCATTTTTTAGTGATTTTAATCAAAATAGATGATTTTGCACTGAGTAGCTCGGAAGATAACAAAAGTAAAAGGCGATTGAACCTCCAGAGGAAAACGGAGGGATCCTGGTCCATTAAATAGATTTGTAAAACAAAACAATGAATAACGTGATATCAATAAGTTGATAACATTAAACATTCAGTAATGTTATACATCTTCATTAACAGTCCAGCCGTAGGAAGGAAAGCCTCCACAGGCACATGGATGCAAGGGTTAAATTTTCAGAGGCTTTTCTTCTGGAACATCTGGGATTTTATGGCAATTAATTACAATAGTTGGAAATTCAGAGCACAGATGTCCAGTCCCAAACCTCTGACTCGCATTGAGGGACAGCGAATGTGAAGCGTTCAAAACTGTATTCTTTTTTCAAATTAATTCACGACCCCACCCCTCTCAAGCTTTGTGTTTTTTTAATTATTCATTTTGCATGATCTGAATGTCATTGGCAAGGTCAACATTTATTGTCCTTCACTCTTTTGTTCCTGTCATTGCCCAGTATCTGTAGGCCGTTGCCCTCAGTATTTGTGTCGCATTGATCAGTTGCAGTATTTCTAGCCGAATCCTCGACAGTCAGCTTCATCTTTGCAAGGCCTGATGTCAGCAAAAAATGAATAAAGCCAAAACTATGCAGCACAGTGGCTCAGCTGGTGGAGCTGCTGCCTCACAGCATCAGTGACCTGGATTTGATCATGACTTCAGGTGCTGTCTGTTTAGTTTAGTCTATTGTCACGTGTACCGAGGTACAGTGAAAAGCTTTTGTTGCCTGCTGATCAGTCAGCACAAAGGCAGTATATGATTATAATTGATCCAGTTACAGTTTAAAGATACATGATAAGGGAATAACGTTCAGTGCAAGGTAAAGCCAGCAGTCTGATCAAGGATAGTCCGAGGGTCATCAAAAGGGAAGATAGTAGTTCAAAACTACTCTCTGGTTGTGGTAGGATGATTCAGTTGCCCGATAACAGCAGATAAGAAACTGTCCCCGAATCTAGTGGTGTGTGTTTTCACACTTCTATACCTTTTACCTGATGGGAGAGGGGAGAAGAGGGAATGGCCAAGGTGCAACTCATCCTTGATTATGCTGCTGGTCTTGCAGTGGCAGCGCGAGGTATAAATGGAGTCAATAGAAGGGTGGTGTGTGCGATGACCTGGGCCATGTCCACAATTTGCTGCAATTTCTTGCGGTTTTGGATGGAGCTGTTCCCAAACCAAGCTGTGACGCAGCCTGATAAAGTGCTTTCTATGGTGCATCTGTGGAAGTTGGTGAGAGTTTGAGGGGACGTGTCAAACATCCTAAGCCTTCTAAGGATGTAGAGGCATTGGTGTGCTTTCTTGGTTGTTGCTTCAATATGGGTGGTCCAGGAGAAGTTGTTGGTGATATTGACTTAGGAATTTGAACTTTTCAACCATCTCTATGTCACCGTCAATGCAAACTGTGGTATGTGTACCGCTTCACTTCCTGAAGTCTATCAATATCTCCTTTGTCTTCTTTGTCTATGTGGAGTTTTTACATTGTCCCTGTGACCATGTGGATTAGTTTTGGTTTCCTCCCACATCCCAAGGACATGAGGGTTTGTAGGTCAATTGGCCTCTGTATATTCCCCTTAGTGTGTAGGGAGTGGAAGAGGAAGTTGGATAACATAGACCTAGTGTGAACGAGCGATTGATGGCCGGTGTGGGCCTGGTAGGTTGAAAGGCCTAAGCTGTGTCTCTAAACTAAACTTTTTTAAAGAACAACAAAAGGTAACTAAAAGGCCAATGCAGAGAGTAAAGATGAAGTTCGAATGTAAGCTATCCAATAATATAAACGAGGATAGCAAGAGTTTCTACGGATATATAAAGAGTAAAAAATAGGCAAGAGTGGACGTTGGGCTGCTGGAGAATGATGCAGTAGAAGTGATAATGGGAAATCAAGAAATGGCAGAGGAATTGAATAACTTTTTTGCATCAGTCTTCACAGTGGAAGACACCAGCAGTGTGCCTGCAATCCTAGAGAGTCGGGGGGTGGAAGTTAGTGGAGTGGCCATTACTAAGGTGAAGATCCTAGGGAAGCTGAGGGTGGATAAGTCACCTGGTGGATGGACTGCACCCAGGGTTCTGAAGGAGGTGACCTCACAGATTGCGGAGGCATTAGTTGTGACATTTCAAGAATCACTAGCGTTAGGAGTGGTTCCTGAAGATTGGAAAATTGCGAAATGTGAAAAACTAAACTAAATTACCGTGAGAAGATGGTTAATAGACTCCTTTTGAAATCACCACAGTGCTTCTGATGAAAATACTGCCATTGTGTTGATGAGGGTAGAGTTCCAGGTTTGAGACCCAGCACTGTTGAAGAACCAGTGATATATTTCCAGGATGGGTGTGGGACTGGGTGGCGAACCTGCGTCTGATGGTTAGTTTTGTTTTGTTTTTGTCTTTTGTTTTGTCTCTTTTCTTATTGATTGATTGTGTTGTGATGTGTTTACCTTGTTTACCAGAGGGACTAAAGATGGAAATTAGCTACTGGCTACAATCTTGCGTATTACATGTAAATGTTTATTAATATGCACTGTCCCTAAATAAATAAATTACAAATTACAATCACAATGGAGATCACATGCACTTGCAGTGTCCACATCCTTCTTCGTGGTACAGGTCGAGGGTTTGGAAGTGATTGATGGAGTAGCCTGTGTGACTAATTACAGTGCATTTTGTAGAAGATACACCGTGTAACCACTGGTGGATGGAATTAATATTTAGGGTGGAGAATGTGGTACCAATCAACTGGGCTGCTTTGTCCTGAGTGAGGTCAAACATCTTGAGCATTGTTAAAGCTGTATTTTTTTTCTGGACAAGTGGAAATTCAGACCACAGATGTCCAGTCCCAATCCTCTGATTTACACTGAGAGGCAATCCTGATTTATGCCTTTTACATGGTGGAAAGTTTTTGCCTGTTAAGTAGTTAGCCAGGCTACTCAGCCTTAGATTGTTTCTTGTAGCCATTGCGTTTAAATGCCTGGTCTAGTTGAGCTTCTGGTCAATGGCAATGCCCAGGATGTTGATAGTGGAGATTGAATGCAATTGAACATCAATGTCAACAATAGGTGGTTGGATTCTCTAGTTGGAGATGGCCACTGTCTGACCAAAGTTATCAGCCCATGAATTTTGTTTCGGTTTTGCTAAATGTAGGCAAGGATGGCTTCATTTGCAGATGGCATTGAACATTATACAATCATTACTGAATATTTCCACTCTAACTTCCCCCTGTCTTATACCCTTTAAGATCTCCACAATCTTCAAACCTGGCATTATGAGTAATCGCTTTGAAACACACCACCACTCAGTTGCCAAGTCCCTAATCTCTGGAGTCTTTCTTAAATCTCTCCATAGCTTTACCTCCCTTTTCTTATTGATCAAGTGTTTGAACATCAGTTCACCATCTCCTCATGTGGTTTAGATTCAGTCATACAGCATGGAAACAGGTCCATCGGCCCAACTTGCCCACACCGACTAGTTTAGTACCACCTTAGTTTGATAACACATCTTCTTCTTCTTCTTAGGCCCCCTTCGGTCATGGTTGACCATGGGTGTCTCCAGGGTGCCATTCACTATATGGAGGACAACTGTGTGTGACTTTGTTTAACGTGGGGAGACTGATGCACAGACAGCCACCCCACGGTACTTGACAGATCTGGATCAGGATCCAGTCGCATGGAGTCCAAGACGACTGGAGACCCTTTTCTGCTGCAGCCTTCATCTGCCTTCCCAGCCGTTGGATGCTCCACTAAGGTCAGCCATCGTCCTCCGCCTGTTCCACCGTTGAGGTCTTGGCTGGATTGCTCTTTGTCAGAGACCTCCCCTTCGACCTTACCGCCATGGGTGGCCCTACCGGGAGCATAGCTCCAGACGGCATCGCTCTCAGGATCTCAGGACCACACAAGCTTCTCCACCAAGACAAGGTGACAATCCACAGAGAAGTAACAGAATTCCAGCAGAAGTCAGGAAAGGAAAATCTGGTTTGATTCATTTATGTTCCCGACTCATGATAATGTGATCATTTACAAAACCACACCACTGAAGTGGCAGTGGCAATAGCAACTAGCTCAGCCGCTGCCACTTCAGTGGTGTGGTATTGTAAGTGGTCACATTATCCTGAGTCGGGAACATAAATGAATCAACCAGATTTTCCTTTCCTGACTTCTACTGGAATTGGATGAACACCTTTTTTAATCAAGAAGAACTGGTGTTGGCTGACTAGCAATTTTGAGTTTTGTTCAATCAATTTGCACCATCAATCTGCATTAGTCCCACCTGCCCACGTTTGGTCCATATGCCTCCAAACCTGTCGTATTATACCTGTCTGTTTCTTAAATGTTGGGATAGTCCCTAGCTCAAGTACCTCCTTTGGCAGCTTGTTCCATACACCCACCACCCTTTGTGTGAAGAAGTTACCCCTCAAATTCCTATTCAATCTTTTCCCCTCACCTTAAACCTATGTCCTCTCAGGTGATGAGCAGCTGTCTATCAAGCCTGCCTCAAATACACAGTAGCTGGACAACTGCAGGTAAATGATCCCATGCAGTGTACCTTGTCTGCGATACCACATTTCTCATTGTCTTGGTAAAGAAATAGAGGAAAACTTAGGATCAGTAAATGGACTTTGCAAGATTTTCTCTACTACCTCAGAATGTCCAAGTTAGTCCAGATCACATGATCCTTTATTTCGTTAAAGGATTGAGCTGACTGACACTTCCATCAGTGAACACGACAGCAAATTTGCATACAGCAAGGCCCCACTGACCCAAGAAATAAATGATTGACATGACAATATTTTATGGCTGTAAGGGAAAATACTTTAGGGAAGAGTGCCATGAAAATAATATCTTCCTTTACAGAAAGCATCAAGGAATAAAAAAAAAAAAGTTGCACATCCTGGAAATCTGAAACAAAAATAAGTGGTACTGGAAATAGACAGCAGGCCAAACCGTATCAGCTACAGACGGGTAAAGCATAAAGCCCCTGTCCCACTTACGTGTCCTTGGCACGCAAATTACATGACCTCGTCGTCGCGTTGAGGCGCGACAGTCCCGCGAAGGTCGCTCGCGACTTCATGCGTCCGCACAGCCTTCCGGAGTGCGAGACCTCATTTGAAGATGGACACAAAATGCAGGAGTAACTCAGCGGGTCGGGCAGCATCTCTGGAGAGAAGCAATGGGTGATGTTATGGGTCGAGACCCTTCTTCAGTCTGAAAGAAGGGTCTTGACCCAAACCTCATCAATTCCTTCTCTCCAGAGATGCTGCCGGTCCCGCTGAGTTACTCCTGCATTTTGTGTCCATCTTCAATTTTCTTGGACCCGCTCTTTTTTTTTTTTTTTCCGTTAATGTTTTTTTTTTTTGATTTTTAAACAAATGTACAATTTACAAGGGAAGGTAGAAAGCTCAAACAATTAAAAAAACACTTAAACAAAATGATCAAATTAAAATATTAACATTTTTATCTATAATATATTCAACCTTCTGCGGTGACCAGCGTTCACAGAAGGCCTCCACAGTCCCCATGTACACCGCATGTTCCCTCTCTAGAGACACGTGGGCACAGACCTAACCCCGGAAAAGGGGCAGGCAGCCGACCACTGTGCGGCCATTGACTGCCTGCTGCCTGG
The DNA here is from genome assembly GCF_010909765.2 of Amblyraja radiata. Lineage (NCBI taxonomy): Eukaryota > Metazoa > Chordata > Chondrichthyes > Rajiformes > Rajidae > Amblyraja > Amblyraja radiata. Next base: position 102,674,025 of record NC_045956.1, on the reverse strand, counting down.
ACCCGCGAATGGCCATCTTGGCCAGGCCCAGGAGCAGACCGACAGGGAGACCCCCTCCTCCCTCCCGACCCTCCCCCCTCTGTACCGGATGCCCATAAATTAATAGCGTTGGACTAAAATGTAGCCAAAACTTGAGGAGCAGCCCTTTCAGATACTCGAACAGGGGCTGCAACCTCTCACACTCTATGTACACGTGGAACATGGTCTCTTCCTCACCGCAGAAATGACAAGCAGGGGAAGAGTCCGTGAACCGTCTCAAGTACCTATTACAGGCCACGGCTCTGTGCAACACTCTCCACCCCAGGTCCCCGATGTAAAGGGGGAGGACTCCCTTGTAGAGAGACCTCCACTGGGGACCGCTCCCCTCGTCAGGTGGTAACACGGACCGCCAGGGTGTGTCTGGTCGGAAGACGAGGGCGAGGAAGTGGAGAGTGTGCAAGAGCAGCCTGTACAGTACGCGCCTCTCCGCATCACAGAACGGCACGCTGGGCATCTCGGAAAGGCGGCTCATGTTGCATGGGGCCGGCTCTCGGGGAGGGACCCGGGCCATGGGCCCTATGAACAATTCCGACTGAGCGGGGGTAAGCTCGTCCGGAATTGCTCCATGCACACGCCTCTCCTCGACACCCACCATCACAGCCACGACACCCCCCTCCCCCTGAGGAGCAGGGCCCTGGCTGAAGGTGACCAAATTCCTGGCCTTCAGGAGGTCACGGTAAAAGCCAGGCAACTCCCGCCTAGCGCGTCGACTCATGCCCGCTACCGGGAGCCGTGAGCCCTCCTGAAGGCAGCGCCCCTGGCGGAAAAAGTACGTCGCCAGCACGTGCCATTTAGGAGGGTAGTCCGAGTAGATGTACCTCCGCAGGGTCCTGAGTCGGAGAGCCGCCACCTGGTTACGAATACAGACCAGCGCCTGACCCCCCTCCTCCAACGGGAGACTCAGAACCCCAGCAGAGACCCAGTGGTTCCTCTCACCCCAGAAGAAGTTGACCAATCTCCTCTGTAACATGGTTATAAAATAAGAGGTCGGGACCATAGTGGCCACCCGGTACCACAGCAGAGAGGCCACCAGCTGGTTTATAACTACAGCCCTGTCCCGGTAAGCGAGCACACCAAGTAGGCCTGACCAACGTCCCAGCCGGGCGACCACTTTCGCCTCCAGCTCCTGCCAGTTCGCCGACCACCCCCCCTCAGCGGGACTCAAGTAGACCCCCAGATAGAGGAGGTGCGTGGTACTCCACGCAAAACCTGCCATCTCCTCCGGCAGGGAGTCCACCTGCCACCCACCCACCACGAGACCAGAACACTTCCCCCAGTTGATCCTGGCGGAGGATGCAGCCGAGAAAACCTGCTGGCACTCACGCATCCTCCGCAGGTCAACAGGGTTGGTGAACATCAGAAGGACATCATCGGCGTAGGCCGAAGAGACCACCTCCATCCCCGGCCCCGGTAAAGCCAGGCCTGTCATCCGTCTCAGGAGAAGGCACAGGAAAGGCTCGACACAGATGGAATACAGCTGGCCGGACATGGGACATCCCTGACGAATTCCCCTCCCAAAGGGAATGGGGGCTAACAAAGAGCCGTTGACTTTAACAAGACACTCTGCAGCAGTGTATAAAAGTCGGACCCAGGCCACAAAGTGTGGTCCAAATCCGAACGCCTGCAGAGTCCCCAGAAGGTAGTTGTGTTCCACCCTGTCGAACGCCTTCTCCTGGTCGAGGGAGAGAAAGGCGACTGACTGACCAGCCCCCTGGGACAGATGGATCAGGTCCCGGACCAGATGGATATTGTCCTGGATGGACCGGCCCGGGACTGTGTACGACTGGTCAGGGTGGATCACTTGGGACAGCACGGGACCCAGGCGATTTGCCAATGCCCGTGCAAAAACTTTATAGTCCGTGCTGAGGAGAGAGACCGAGCGCCAGTTCTTCAAAAGGCGGAGATCGCCCTTCTTGGGCAGCAGGACAACAACTGCCCTGCGCCACGAGAAGGGCATCTCCCCGGTCGCCAGGTTCTCCCCCAGGACCTTCATATAGTCACCCCCCAGGACATCCCAGAAGGCTCTAAGGTACTCCACAGTCAGCCCATCCAGCCCTGGAGACTTGCCCCTCCTGAGCTGGTGCAGGGCACTAGTCAACTCCTCCAGGGTTAGGGGATCATCCAGGTGTTCAGCCACATCATTGCACACAGCAGGTAAGCCCTCCCACAGGACCTCTTGCGCCTCCCCACTCGATGTGCCTGCCGAGAACAGAGTCCTGTAGAAAGACCGAACCGAGGCACCAATACTCTCTGGATCTGTGACAGAGGAGCCATCATCCGCAAGCAACTCTACAAGCTGCCTGCGGGCTCCTCGCCCCTTCTCCAGAGAAAAGAAAAAGGGGGAGGCGCGGTCCAGATCGTGCAACAACTGGACTCGCGACCTCACATACGCACCCCGGGACCTCCTAAGCTGCAAGTCCCTCAGTGCTCCCTTCTTCTCCTGGTACTCCTCCCACTCACACGAAGCCCCACCAGTCTGATCCAGACGAGCCTCCGAGTCGAGCAACTCTCTCTCAAGCCGTCCGATCTCGGAGTCCCGCCCCTTGGTCGACCCCCTCGCGTAGTCCTGGCAAAACAGACGGACGTAGGCCTTCCCCACATCCCACCACTGCCTTAGGGAAAGGAAACGCCCCTGCGTCTCTCTCCACCTCGCCCAGAACTGCCTGAATGAATCCCGGAATCGGCGATCCTCCAACAGCTGGCTATTAAAATGCCAGTACGCGGACCCAGCCCGTGTGCGTGTCGGGATAAAATCCACTCGCACAAGGCAATGGTCCGAGCATGGCGTCGGCCGCATGGAGGCCGCCGAAACACAGGAGACATAGGCCTTGGACACGTATAAATGATCAATACGGGAACCACCACCCTCAAACCTGTACGAGAAGGCGTTAGAGTCAGGATGGAAATTCCGCCAAGCATCTACCAGCTCAAAAGAGTCCACCATCTCCGTTAAAGTCTTTACTGCAGCCGGGTCACGCTGAACGCCAGAGCGATCTCTTGCCTCGAGGGCACAATTAAAATCTCCCCCAAGGAAAACACACTCCCCACGGTCGATAATATTCAACAACGTGGTCACTTTCCTTGTTAAGCGCGTCTGCATTGCGCCGATCTTGGGGGCGTACACATTAATGAAGTGTAATGGCACGCCATCCAAACGCACGGCCAGATACAGCAAATGGCCTGGTACAATGTCCTGCACTTTGAGGATCTCCAGCTGGAAAGAGGGGGCCAACAGGAAGGCCACTCCACTCGAATTGGAGCTGAGATGACTCATGTAGACCCCCCCCTCCCACTCCAGGAGCCAGGTAGGTTCATCACTAGCCACAGTGTGTGTTTCCTGCAGGAAGCTCACCGCATACCTCCCGTCCCTGAGCACTGAGAGATGGTGAAACCTACGGAGAGACCCCCTGCCCCCATTGATATTCAGGCTGGCTATAGGGAGCTTCATTTTGAAAGTACACTAGATCTTTTACCTGCCCCCGGTGAAGGATTGGAGCCGCCCCTAACCTTCTGCCCTCTCTTTAGGGCCTTAAAAGCTCTTGGAACTGGCGCCTCTCATTTCTTATTAGCCCCGCCTCATTCCCCTTCTTCTGAAGGATGGCATGAATGGACTGCATGGGTGCACTCAGATCCGACCAGCGGTCGACAGCCAAATCCAGCTTGTTCCTACTCCCTCTAGTGTCCTTTAAGAACTTCCGAAGTTCCCAGACTTCGACAAGTCGAGACACGGGGCCGCGGGTGGAGCAGTCCGTCAACTCACTGTCGATGGACTCCGCGTACCCCTCCTCCTCACACTCAATGTCCGAGCCCGAGTCTGGAAGGTTACTACTCTCAGCCGCCTCGCTTACCCCTCCCTGTGAGGTGGGCATTTCAGCCACATCACACAGTCCCTCCTCTGTCACCATCCCACCCCCAGGATCAGTGACAGGGGCAGGGACCGGTGCCTCTGACCGTGGCAAGCTATCTGACAATTGGCCAGTCTCCTGCACGCTCCCACCGCCCTCTGTAACTGGATTGGGAACAGTGAAGTCGGAGCAAGTCTCCGGGCCTTGCTGTAAGCGGGCCTGTCTGGAGTCCGACCGAAGGACATGATCCGAAACGATCTTGCCCTCCTCCACACCCAGGGTACCCGCCCCTGCACCGTCACCCAGAGAGTCCCCGTCCCCCTCCACTAGATGAATCACCTCACTGTGGCCCTCAGGGGCCGATGTTACAGGAGTCTCCCCTGCTCCCTCAACCAGTGGGGCATCACACCCCTCGTAGCCTCAACGGGGAGCTCACGTTGGGGACCCACCCCCTCACCCAAGTCCCCCCCTTCAGGCTGCCCCTGGTCATCCACTAAGCTAGCAGACGCGTTCTCTGGGGGAACAGCCCCCAAGAGTAATATATCGCCACTCTCTGGCCTACAGAGGCATCCTCCCCCTCAGAGGAAGCGTGCCCTGGGTTCTCCACCTCAACAGGAGGGGAAGGCTCCCCTTCAGGTTGCCCCTGAACTTCAGGGCCCTTCTCTGTATCGGAGGACCCATGCCTCCTCCTCTTCCAACCACTGGCGTGCAGTGGTACGGTGAGCTCCATTGCAGAAGCTTCTACCTCCGCACTACCGTCTATCTCAGAGGCGAGCACGAAATTATCTGCTGCAAGGGGTCCTGCTTGGAGGTGATCATCTTCTAGGGGACCCGCCTGGAGATGTTTCTTCTTTTCTTGACTTTCCTCCCCCGCTGTTGCTCCCAAACCTTCCCATCCACCCCACGCACTTCTCCGGCATCCACCGCCACAGGTACGGGACATGGGGGGTGGTGGGGGGGATAGGGGGTGGGGGTGGGGGAGTAAAGCCTTCACGGGCCACCGTGGTAAAACCAGCAGCCCCAGATGGGCCAGTAGTGCTTTCCCGGGCCATCGTGGTGGAACTGGCAGCCCGGGTCCTGGGACAATTCCTGCGAAAATGCCCCACCTTTTTGCAAGCGTGACATCGCACTTGGCCCGTGTTCCAGAACACGCGATAGGAGAAACCATCCACCTCCACCTCAAAACTCCCCTCCGTGTCCGTCCCCTGAGCCAACTGTATATACACGCGACGCTTGAACGTATATATATGTTGCATCTCAGGATCGTCAAACCTGTACAATAGTTTGGTAAGCCCTGACCGCACCTCCCCCAGCTTCCTTACATGTGGGATCAGGAGCAAAAGTGGGAACGTTGGACAGAATGACCGGCAAAACGGGACCACCTCATGGGTCCACTGCCGCAAAATTCCCGCCTGCTGTTACCCCCCTTTCCAGAGCCAGAGCCACCGCCTGTTCAGTCTTTAGTAGAACAACAACCTTCCCACTGACCACCGCGCCCGAGACTATGGCTTTCTTGCCAACAGTCTCACCCAGTGCATCTAGAAAGGCCTTGAAGGGCAGGTTGCTCTGCATGTACATTTTTACACCATGTGTGCGCTCCATCAACTCGTGACCCTCAGTCTCCGAGACTGTCGACCGTGCGACAGCTGCATAACTCTGAGGGGCTGCCATCTTTAGGGCGTGGCACAACACACAAAGTATCAGTACTTTATAAATCAAAGCAGTCTTTCTGCTGTTGCTGCACCTCCACTCTTTTGCAGCAGTTAAATAGTCCTGTGAAGGCTTTCTTGGCAAGCAACAGAAGCAGTCTCCTCCTGATAAGATAGGAATGTTCGTGCCAATCCTCCCCGTCGTCAAAAATGAAGCTTCCGGAGGCTTCTTTCCCCAGATCTCCGTCGCCTCCCCGGCTTCAACGAAATCCAAGGCACTGTTGCCGTTCTTACCCAGCACACCTGGACCGGGCAAGTCGGTGGTAGGAGGGAGCTTTCCGATGTTACCGACCACAAACACTGCTCCAGACTCAACTCCCACTTGTACAAGTGTAACTTGTCCCTCCGCCAAGCAAAGCCGCTCCTACGACTTTCCAGATACACGGACAAATCCTCCCTAATTAGAGGAATCTTTGAACAAAGAAAGTCTCTGCAGATCGACAAAGCTCTGAACTGCAAAGTCTGACTGCTTTTGTTTCTTCCCCGCTAAACAAATCCTTCCGAAAAGTTCATCAAACCCTCCCCGCCAGCAGAACAGCTCCTCTCCTGGCCCCGCTCTGGGAGTAGAAGTGGGTCGGATCCGGATCCACAACGGCCGTGAGCCCCAGGCCGAGTTCGCGATTGTTTGCCTGTTTCTGCTGTTGTTAGAGGTGAGACATTGCGTCGTGCCAGGGTCTTGAGCCTGTCCCACTTTGGTCGTCAGTTACGCGACTAGGCCGGTGGCGGGCGTAGATTTCGTTCGCTACAAAATTTCATACCCCTCCGCGCTTCTTAGTGGGACCGGCCCCGCGCGGCTATACGATGCCCGTGCGCCTCAACGCGATGACGAGGTCGCGTAATTTGCGTGCCAAGGACACTACGTAAATGGGACAGGGCCTTAACATCATTAAATTTGTATAATGACAGCTACTTCACAGGCTTCTGTTCTCACCCTCCCTTCTCCCAGCTAAACACACTGGGCGGTATCGTAGTGCAGTAGTGGAGTTGTTGCCTTACAGCACTAGAAACCCGGGCTCGATCATGACTAAGGGCGTTGTCTGTACAGCGTTTGTACATTCTCTCCATGACCGTGTGGGTTTTCTCCGGGTGCTCCAGTTTCCTCCCACACTCCAAAGACGTACAGGTTTGTAAGTTAATTGGCTTCAGTCAACATTGTAAATTGTCCAGAGTGTGTAGGACAGTGCAAGTGTATGGGAATTGCTGGTCGGAGCAGGCTTGGTAGGCCCAAGGGCCTGCTTCTGCTTTGTATTTCTAAGCTAAACTAAAATAGAGAAACAATGAGCTCCAGATGCGGGTTTACAAAAGAAGTCTGAAGCAGGGTCCTGACACGAAACATCACCTATCCATATTCTCTGCCGGTGCTCCCTGACCCGTTGAATTACTCCAGCACTTAGTGTCTTCTCTGGTGAAAAAAAGTGTTCTGCTTCTTCTTACCTTCCAGCCAACATTCCACTGATCATCGATCACAATTTCTGTAACCTTCAATTAGATTCTACCAGCAGGCATATCTTCCCCTCTCAGCGAAGATGGAGACAAAACGCTGGAGTTGCTCAGTGGGACAGGCAGCAGGCTGGAGAGAAGGAATGGTTTGGTGAGGGACTGTGCAGCTCCCTGATTTGTTCTTCCATCTCCACCAACCACTTCCCTCCTCCTTTCAAATGCAATCACGAGGGATGCAAGATTCATCCTTCGAAGTCTTGCCTTCTCACCATCCAGGAACCCAAATAATCATTCACTTGCACTTCTTCCAATTTAGTATGTTGCATTTGGTTCTCAAGATGTAGTTTCCATTGCATTTGAGAAAACAAGCACAGACTGGATAACAGTTTTACATAATGCCGTTATTCAATTTGCAAGAGAGTCCCTGAACTTCTTACATGCCCATTCCATCCCTACCCTGATCTTTTTGTCTTTCACCGTCTACACTGTTCCAAAGAATCCATGGAATGTTGCAGGCCTCAGGACTCAGGACTCAATACTGAAATCAACAATTTCAGATTTCCAATCTTTCCTACATGGTTCAGAACTTGCCAGTACTGATGTATGGTTATCCATCCATAATATGAATGCAATGTCTCTCTCGCTACATTCTTCAAATCTTCAGATTAATCAGCATTAGGCTTTAGAGATACAACACGGAAACAGGCCCTTCAGCCATCTCGTCCGACAACTTTACAACTTACCAAAGCTAATTAACGTACAAACCTGAACGTTTTTGGGGTGTGGGAGGAAACTGGAGCACCTGGAGAAAATCCACTGAAGGGGAACGTACAAATTCCGTACAGACAGCACCCGTAGTCATGATCGAACCTGGGTCTCCAACACTCAACTCCACCGTTGCACCAATGTGCTGCCCTTGATTAACAAGCATTCATCATCCTCTCTTAGATGACATGAACATTATTTGTGGCATTGAACATTGTTGGTTGCAATCCGTCACAGACATTGCCTCTGTTTTCTCCATCCTACCCCATTCTGCAAAACCTGGGACATGCTTGTTTTCTCACTTTTCTGGTTTTGACCTGAAATTTAAATTCTGTTTCTAATTTCACAGATGTTGCCTGACTTCCTGAGTATCTCCAGCATTTTCTGTTTTCATTTTAGCATCATGGAAATGCGTTGCACTCTCCCGAAGAGGCAGAATGTCTTGGTTTAATGTAAACCACAAGACAATGCATTCAATAATGTCTCGCTGCCAATCTATAGTGCTGTGATTCAGTGCTCAGGTCAGTGCTCATGCCTAACCTCCTGACTGAAAGGTGTGCTAAGAGCTAAGCTATTAGTGAGTCTTTAATATGATTTTCCAATATGCATTACCATCTTATGAGGGTTGAGTGAATCTACCATTTGTTCCATCTTGTGTGGATGAATGAATCATCTACAATACTGTTAACACCTTTAAATCAACCTTGTTTTGGGCTCTAGGCATTTCTCAGACATGAAAGATCTTCCTCAGCCATACCTTGAAAATGTCCATGCTTACAACAGAATGCAAAGCACCTTCTATGCTACTTGCACCGGCGGCACGGTGGCGCAGAGGTAGAGTTGTTGCCTTACAGCATCAGAGACCCGGGTTCGATCCTGTCTGTATGGAGTTTTACGTTCTACCCATGACCTGCGTAGGTTTTCTCTGAGAGCTCTGGTTTCCTCCCCACACTCCAAAGACGTACAGGTATGTAGGTTAATTGGCATTGGTAAAATTGTAAATTGTCCCTAGTATGTGTAGGATTGGGTTAGTGTGCGGGGATCGCTGGTCGGCGCGAACCCAGTGGGCCAAAGGGCATTTTCCGCACTGTATCTCTAAACTAAGCAAAACTACTTTCATTAATTTTATGGCTGGAATTCTTCAAAATGTAGCGGACATTTCAAACCACCTGCTTTTTGCCCAGATTGCAGCACCAGTCTTTCAACCATGCATTCCCTAAAAGCTCTTTGACTTCTTTTTAATAAAGGACACAGCATGGTCGGAGGCGGGATATGTACTTTCCCATCTAAAGGCACCAATGCTGCTTTGACAGTTTGTTTTCAGTTATGATCACCGGGTGTGTAAGGGTCGCCTATTATAGAGGGATCAAGGGCAGCTCATATTTGAGACAAGTTGTTCTCCCGCTGCTGATGGCTAGTTTTGCGAGAGTGTGCCGACCTTGTATCACTCCAGGAAATTTGAAATGAAGGTAACCTTATTTGACCTTCAGTGGCTCATGCTCAGGACATTACATGAGAAGGGACCTGAAAGAAAAATATGGATCATGGCCTCCGCTGTTATTCACAACAAAGGTCACATATTAGCATTTAAAAAGACATTCCTTTTCAGGAAAAGAATAGCACATTTTAAAAAACTTGCACAATTACATTTGCTATCACTTTCTTAATATATGTATTTTGTCTCCTTATAAAGGTTTGAAATATCTGCCGTAAATGCTCCCCTGCAGCATGGCACTTGATTTACAAATATCATGTGGTGTCATTATGCAGCAGGACTGAATGCAGCATTCAGTCTTGTTTTCGAAGGCATTGTGTGGATTGTGTCGTGAGGGCTTGGGATCTCTAAAAAGGAATAGTGAAGAGGTGAAGTTTGAAGCAGTTTATAAATCCAGCCGCCACAGGCCAAGAAAATATTTACCATTGAAACCCACAATGTCCAGAGATGAAAAGAATATCTTGTCACATGAACTTCTGCCTATTTAATTATGCATTAAGTGCACAGAAATTCTCATGGCCTGAGATATGTTAGATTACAATCCAAGCATGGGTTGCATTTAGCTACATGCTGTTGACAAGCAGCCCAGCAGTACATTATGTGAATATAACCAGTGGCAGCACACACAAAGCACACATTTTTGCACAATGTCATTAATGCCAGCACACAATCTTCTACGCATGAAGCATAAACTGGGAAATCTATGTTAAGAGGATCAATGCTGTGCTGCTCCTGCCATTGTGCTATTAGCCGCTCCTTCTCATAAATAGTAGTGTTGGTGGAATAACTCGAGCAAAAGTATCTTTTAAAATAAAATTGAATAGTTGCTGAATAAAACAAATTTTATAAAATTTAATTTGGGTCGGGAGATAACGATCCAGTAATTTTACTAGCATCAGTTGACTATGTTTGTACTCTGATTTACAAAACAAATCACTACAGACTTAAGGGCAGCACAGTGGCACAGCTGGTAGAGCTGTTGCCTCACAGCCTCAGAGACAATGGTTCAATCCTGACCTCGGGTGCTATCTGTGTGGAGTTTTCATGTTCCTCCTGTGACTGCGAGGATTTCCACCAGATGCTCCCACATCTTAAAAATGTGCAGGTTTATAGACTAATTGGCCTATGTAAATTGCCCCCGGTGTGTAAGGAGTGAATGCGGAAGGGGTTAACAGAACTAAAATGAATGGGTGAGCGATGGTCAGCGTCAACTCAGTGGGCCAAAGGTCCTTTTTCCATGTTGTATCTGAACAAAACCATACGAATTCTGTGAATTCTGCAGTATTGAATTTCTGCAAAGTACCATCCAAGTCCTCGCTGTGAGAGAGCTTGCATGCATAGAGTGGTTGGGGAGGGATAGTATACAGCAAGGAAAGCCTTGCAGATTAAAGAGCAGAGCAAAATCTTGGCCGCAGGCTAAGAGATACTCAAGGATTCCACCAGCTACCAAACATATCAAAAGTGTTGAATGTTTCGGGATGTCTCCAACATTCAGAAAGATTTAAAAAAAACATGAAAAACAATAAATCTAAAGTCTTCTGTAAAAAATTAAAATAAATCAATCCAAAATATTAATATGTTTAATTGATCTCAAGGTTCAAGGTGTATCTTGCCGCTCAAACCTTTCCCCTTCTCTGACATGATTCAAGTGACTGTTCCTGCATCAAGTCTAAACTGGGATATATTTTTCAGCAGCCAGTGGGTGAGGAACCTCTGTATCAGTTTGACCTCTAAACCTAGTGACCTGACACTCACTCTGATAGATGCTGGCAATTTCCCCGACAAAATCCCACAATTTCCCACAAAGTTTGAAGTGCTGCATTTTGATCATTTAAACCAGGGCAGGTCTTATCAAGTAAATTGCATGGCCCTGGAAATTGTTGTAGAACCCAGAGACCTAGTGGTACAGTTCCATGAAAAGGATTACACAGGTACACAGGGTGATGAAAAAGGTGTTTGGCACACTTAACCTTCAACGGTCAAGACACTGAGTACAAAAGTTGGAATATGTAGGAAGGAACTTCAGATGATGGTTTCAATCAAATATTTTTCAACCAAATATAAAGTTGGAATATTATGTTACAACTGTACAAAACATTGGTGAGAGCACACTTGGAGTATTGTATGCAGTTCTGGTCACCTAACTAAAGGAAGCTGGAAAGGGTTGCAGAACGGATTCGCTAGGATTTATACTTGGCCGTGGGTTATAAAAGAGACTGGACAGGCTTGGCCATTTTGCCCCTGGAGTGTAGGAGGCTGAGGGGGTGACCTTATAGAGATAACAAATATAAAATTGTGAGGAGCACAGACAAGGCGAATTGTCGCAGTTTGGTTTTCCAGAGTAGGGGAATCTGAAACTTCACTGCATAGATTTAAGAGAGGGGACAAAATTCAAAGGGGACCTGAAGGGCAACATTTTCACATGGGGGTGATGGCACATGAAACAAACAGTCAGGGGAAGTGGTAGAGACAGATACAATTATAATATTTAAAGTACATTTGGAAGGGTACATAAATAGAAATGGTTGAACTGGAATATGGGCCAAACAGGGGCAATGGGAGTAGCTCATGTGGGCAACTTGGTTAGCATTGGCAAACTTTACCAAAATACCTGATTCCATGTTGTAAGACTCTGAAATCCTTACCTGTAACTTAGTTATGTGCTGTCAATTCATTTTTTCTCAAAAAATGTCAGTATAAAAAAGCAAGAGTCAAAAAATGATGAAATAATAAATGTCAATTAATTTTTGATCTGCAAGTATATTTATTACGAATTAGAATGGTGCACATTGTCATTATACCGCTAACTATAAGCTGTCTGCAATAGATAAGTGAAACAGTCATTCTAAAGGTGGAAAGTGGCCTAATGCTAGCAGAAAGAACAAATGGAGATGCTATCTTTATTTTGTTGCGCTTGCTATTCAGGAAAGAGAATAACAAACATTAGCAACAAAGGGCTTTTAAAGGACATTTAAAGATGGCACCTGCCTGTGGCGACATTTTGCCAGCAGCTCAACAGAATTATTTATAACTTCAATCAATCAACTCACCTTGATAAGAGAAACGGCAGAAATCGGCACCGTAACGGACTAGCTGCTAGTGCACTTGAAGGCACTAGCGATATTGCGCTCACACATCTGCGGGAGCCCCTGACTGCACGCGTTCCCTCGATCGCTGGAGAACACTCGACCCGACTGAGGATCACAGGTACTGTACCTGGGAACACCGGGAAGACCTCCGGAGCCGTCGGGCAGGATCTCCCAGGAGCAACGGAGCTTGAGCTGCCGACTGTGAGGGAATCCCCGATCGCTATGGAGCTGGAGCTACCGTCTGCAAGGGAATCCCCGTTCCAGCGCAGGTTCGCAGAAACAGCATGTCAGTAAACACAGCACCTGGAAACAAAGGGGAGGCCTCCATTGTGTCCGGAAACATGGCCGACGGGCAGGACTTCAGGTCAGACTGAAGCGCAGGAGACTTCGACCCCCTCTCCCTACTATCCTACTGGTCAACGTACAGTCCCTTGAAAATAAAGTGGAGGACTTAAGAGCAAGCTGCTTTACCAAGGGAGTTGAGGGAATGCTCTGTGTTCTGTTTCACAGAGACATGGCTCACCCCCAGCTCCGTTGATTTTGGGATTCACAAAATCTTCGCGTGCCACCATGCATGACGCGCAAATGACGCCCATGTGGGACAAGCCCTTAACTTCCACCAACATGTCTCCTGCTGCACCAGTGATCAAACACCCTCGACCACTGCTACACGACCATCAAAGATGCCTATCGCTCTATCCTTCAGCCCTCACTTTGGCTAAATCTGACCATCTTCCTGCCTACAAGCAGCAATTAAAGAGCGCACTCTCAGAGGTGAGGACAGTACAGAGCTAGTTGGGAGGGGGGGGGGGGGGGGGGGGGAGTGGGGGCAGAGGTACAACTCCTGGACTGTTTGGAGTCTGTAGACTGGGCAATGTGCAGGGACTCGGCAATGGACCTGAATGAATTTGCCACAGTCATTACAGACTTCATAAAGAAATGTGTGGAGGACTGCATCCAACAAAAACCTTCCGAGTGTTTCCTAACCAGAAGCCTTGGATGAACATGAGATCCGCATTCTTCTGAAGACCAGATCCGGGCATTAAGGTCTGGAGATACAGAGGTCTACAAGAAGTCCAGATACGACATTGGTAAGGCCATCAAAAACGGCCAAAAGGGATTTCTGCTCCAAGCTGGAGGATGAGACAGATGTTCGGTAACTGTGGCAGGGCTTGAATGCCATCACCTCCTACAAGGCGAAACCAGGAGGCAGCTCAAATGTCAGCGAAGCATCACTACCTGACGAGGTCAATGCGTTTTACCCACACTTTGATAGGGAGGATACTGATGTGCCTTCCCGAGCCCCCATTCGCCGAGATGGTATTACAGCACAATCACAGAGGCCAACGTCAGAAGATCCTTCAGAGGGGTGAACCTCGGAAAGTGCCTGGACCTGATGGCATACCCGGTCATGTTCTAAAAACCGGACCAACTGGCTTGAGATTTTACGGACATTTTCAACCTCTCACTTCTGAGGTCTGAGGTTCCCACCTGGTTTAAAAGGGCATCAATATATTGGTGCCCAAGAAGAGCAAGGTGACGTGCCTCAATGACTATCGACCATTGGCACTAACGTCTATGGTGATGAAGTGCTTTGAGAGGTTGATTATGGCGCATATCAACTCCTACCTCGACACGAACCTCGACCCACAGCAGTTTGCTTACCGCCACAACAGATCAACGGTGGATGCGATATCACTGGCTCTCCACTCCGCTCTGGACCACTTGGACAACAAAAACTCGTATGTCAGGCTGTTATTCATAGACTACAGCTTGGCGTTTAATACCATCATCCCTTCCATGCTGGTTTCCAAGCTCTCAGATCTGGGTTTATGCGCATCCCTCTGCAATTGGATCGTCGACTTCCTCATCCATAGACCACAGTCTGTGTTCCTTATTGGTGGAAATGTTTCCTCAATAACAATCAGCATGGGAGCACCTCAAGGCTGCGTGCTCAGCCCCCTGCTGTACTCACTCTATACTCATGACTGCGTAGCTGGACATAGTGCGAACTCCATCATCAAGTTCGCCGACGACACCACTGTTGTGGGACGAATCACTGATGGTGATGAGTATAGAAGTGAGATCGACTGATTGACCAAATGGTGCCAGCACAACAACACCAGCAAAACCAAGGAACTGATTGTGGACTTGGAAGGAGTAGGATAGGGACCCACAATCCTGTTTATATCATGGTAGAAAGGGTCAAGAACTTCAAATTCCTGGGCGTGCATATTTCCAAAGATCTTTCCTGGTCCCAGCCCACAGATGCAATCATAAAGAAAGCACATCAGCGCCTCTACTTCCTGAGAAGATTACTGAGAGTCGGTATGTCAAAGAGGACCCTCTTGAACTTCTACAGGTGCACAGTAGAGAGCACACTGACTGGTTGCATCGTGGCTTGGTTCGGCAACTTGAGTGTCCAGGAGCGGAAAATAATGCAGAAAGTTGTAAACACTGCCCAGTCCTCATCGGCTCGACCTCCCTACCATCAAAGGATCTAT